>NC_060267.1:26507663-26817165 GCF_021613505.1 Equus quagga | reverse complement strand
CGACTTCCTCTCCAATTATCTCCTTATAACACAATTCTAGAAGTAGGGTTGCTCGTTACCTATAATGTGTGGACATTATTAAGCCTCTTGACACATGTCTACAAATTTCCATTTAGAAAGATGTCTTGTTTTACTCTCAACATCAGTGCAGAAGAGTGCTTTGTTTGCTCACTTAAAAAAACTTAAAAGATAATAACCTAAAAAGTGCTATTTGGTAACTTGCCTAGGGTAAATAATAGTAAGTAATGAATAGTGAAAACTATTCATTTTATTATTTGTATAAGTTCTGATGCTAACAAAACAACAACACACCTCTCTTCTAGTGACTTAAAGTAAGCATCCCTAAGCCTTTCAACTGGGAAACAATGGTAAAAATTGTATTATGTTTACAATATAATTATCTTTAAATACAGTGAAAATGCTAACATTTTCAGCATATGCTGAACTTATTTTGGATTTCTGACTTGCATTTCCTGAGCTATATTTATAATGTTATTTTCCCATTTCAGCTCAATATTTTCTCATTTATATTGTGGTTCTGTAGCAGAAAATGGTTTTCTCTTTTCATAAGCAACAGCAATTGTGAAAAATATTGTAAGTGGTGATTTGACACAAAACGAGGAGCTAATCCAATAACCCATCTCTTCTAAAGTAGCTAAATATTTCAGTGGGTTTCACAAAGATGATGAAGACAACAGCAACCCTAATTTTTGTTGTCTCATGTTGGTAGCTTTTATTCTGTAAGAATGATAAATACCATCAGATAATCTAATCATAGTCCAAGATACAAGTGTGCTTTAAAATAGAAGTTAATGAATACATGTTATAGGCCAGTTACAGTAAACACAGATATACACAAACACTGAAAACCAGTCATGAGTCAACCTACACATCCCATCCATATAAATATAAAAGCTATCGTTTTCATTAAAATCTACCTCAAACATGATTTTTATTCAGAGCTGTGGGAGGCAGCCTGCAGGATGTCCCTCAGTGATCCCACCTCATGGTACTCATGCCCTTGTGTAGCTCCCACTGAATAGTTAACCTATGTAACTATTATTGTGGAATGATGGAGCATGACTTCTGAAGCTAGTTAATAAAAGCTATTACGACTTCTGCCTGCCTCTCCCACATCACTCGCTCTGGAAACCAGCTGCCATGTCATGAGGACACTCAAGCAGCTTAATAGGGAGCTCCACAGGAAGAGAAAATACAGCCTGACTGACAACCAGCATTGACTGGCCAGCTGCAGTCAAGCCTTCAAATGACAGCAATCTCTGAGTGTCACTGAACCAGAACGTCTCAGCTAAGTTGTTTCTGGATTCCTGATCCATAGAAACTGTATGGCACAATAAGTGTTTATTGTTTGAAGCTGCAAAGGTTTAGGATTATTTGTTACATAACCTGAAGAAGAAACTGAAAACAAAAGGTGACAGCTTAATAGTAAATCAAAATCTATATTCCCAAGCAACTTTTGATTCATCAAAAATTTATAACATCCCTATCATATATAAGAAGAGTCCTTTAACTTCTAACTGTAAAGCTGGTGCTTCTCTCCTCCGTAGACCCTCCAGCCTTCTGTGTTCAGCCTCCTTGCAAGGCACATACATACACCTCCCAGGACCCCCCACCCCAGGCTAGCGCGAAGGCAGAGGAGAGACTCACGAGATACATCAGCTCCATTCTGGGCTTTCCTGAGCTCTCAGTACATTTCCCATAACACCTCTGTATAACCATAAAAACCTCTCATACTCCTTTAGCACTAAATGAAGCTTAAAATACTTTATAAATGGTCCCCAAAATAAATCAGGGTAATGAAAAAAAGGTACTGCCTGTCTTCAAATTATATGCAATCGCACCATCCCTACTCCCCATTCCCACCTCAGGAAAGGCACAACCACCTGGAGAATTGCAATGATGTTTTTAAATTTCAAAATTAACTTTAATTTCATTTTAATTTCAAAATTCAAGAAAATTAACGTTCTTTAATTTTGAACATTAGCACCCCCACGGTAGGACTGATCCAGAGTCATCTCTAAAATTACAGTAAAAATAAGCTTCACTTCCACTGCCGCTGGCAGAGTAAACCAAAGAAAGGAAACACGTATGACAGCTCAAAAAAAATCTGACGTTTAGCTAGCAGCTGGGTCAAAAAGATTGGAAAAATCAAGGCTACAAATTGGTCTGTACAACTAATAGCAATTCAAAAGGTGGAAAATGCATCTCAGTGAAATGCAGCAACTGAGTGATTTTAAAGTAAGGCCTATTATACAAAAACATGCTCAGAGACCAAGACAGATAATATCTTCACAGCACTCAAGTCTGACAACTGAGGCGGGTTGGTTGAATCATGAGTTCACATGACTCAGAAAGAAACTTGGTAGAACTTTCAGCTCATTGGTCCAGAGAGAATCAAATTTATAACAGCATAATTTGTAAACTGTCAGAATCCTTAGAGTATGAATTTGTTCCCAATCTGCAGTGGAGCAGCTGATACATACAAAATACATAATGAAGATTGATGCCCAGCTTTTTCTGTGGTTCCATGAAAAACAGATCCTTGCTGAGAAAACTTATATACAGTATTTATTGTAATATTTAGTTGGACCTATTCCAATCTTCTTAGGACATGACAAAAATCAGGGCAACTCTAAAACTGCCATTGAGCTTCCCTACCCAGGCATCCATCTTCAAATCCTTGGCATTTTTGCAGAAAGGTAGTTGGTACTGACATGCTTTGAATGAAATTTGTAAACAGAAGAAATATTCGTGGCTAAAATCTCTTCTGGGAATGGTATAAATTGGAATGCAAAGTATGCTGAGTAAGATTTCGCAGGGCTATTTCCAAGGGGGGCAGGCTTGGAAGAACTGGGGCTGCCGTGGGTAGCAGAGTCAGAAGCAAACAGAGAAGCTCCCCCAGAGATGGTGACAATCTACTTGAGAGGGCCAACTTTGTGGCCTAGCCTAATTTCCCCTGGCACAAAGATAAGATTCAAAATTGGTAATAGTCCATTTTCAGATTATTTAAAAGGCAGCTGAATAAAAAGATTACTAGAGCAGAAAAATTCACCAAAGGTACCAGTACTGGGAGCAAGAGGATTTAATTGGGAGTCAGCTGACTTATTTTCTTGTCCCAGCTCAGCCATTAATTAATTGGTCTTGTAAGCTTTAGCAAATCATTTAAAATGTCTGGGATTTGGTTTCCTCATCTGTATAATGAGAGGACAGGACAAGAATCTGGGACTTACTAGTTTGTACAAAATCAATATTGTGTTGAGGAAGATTCTCAGGCTGCTTGGAAACCCATTAGGAAAGGAGACGGTAATCAATTAGTAATGTCTGCCAGGACAAGGTGTGGTGGAAGAATGGCTGGAGAAGTGCACAGCCATTGGACTCAATCATCTTTAAGGGCACTTACAACTAGAACATTCTACCATGTATTCATTGAACACAACTAGCCAGAAGACCCATTGATAGGTTATTTCAACAAAACTACACCTTTAGGAAATATAAAGAGCTGAGTAACAAACACAAAGAAAATTCTTTATTGTTAAAGCCTGTTAATTCAAAGAGGTAACAATGACTGTATCAAAGCAATGGATGTTCAATTAAAAAAAAATAAACAATTTAAAAAAATGGTAAGTACTAGGTTACACAGATAAAACTCTAAGATCATGATCAGAAGATGGCTTTGCATTTCCCAGGCCTGAGGCAATATTAACTGTCACAGGTATAAGAGCTGTCATAGGTATAATAGCAAGTACTTCATTAAAGCCCCTATACTTGGCCTGTTACATCATTGTAAAATTCTAAACAGCTAGAGCAGCATTTTAAAACTGATGTAAGCTTTACATTGTAAATTTGAAAAGAAAATGCAATAAGAAATAGAGCGGGCAATGGACTGCCACATTTTTAATCAGTAGCATTGCCGCTGTTATTAATCTATTTCTCAAGTGCTATCAGTTAACAAAAGCTTAGTTAAAAATGTAGATTAATCAAACAACAAATCAGAAATGATTTAAAGTAATTTTAGGCCAGAGAATTTACACATTCATAAAAAATACTTTAAAGTACTTTTTGATGAAGTTGTAAAAAACAGAAGGATAGGGAAACCACACTGAAATGAATTCAAATGCATTTCTTTATGAGACTTAGCACTAAGTTATCTGACCATAGTGGATGGCCTGTCCTTGGATCAAGGGTATGTGAAACCCAGTGGCAAGAGAATATGTTAATGATAAATATCAATATCACTGACTTTTTCAAGGTAATAAAACCTGCTTAAGTCCATATGATAGTTTGAGCTTTACTTGAACACTGAGAATAAAATAAAATTGGTATTCAAAAAAATAAGCAAAATCTGTCTTCATAAATTCTTGGAAACCTAGATTACGCTAATATATTTTTTCTAATAAACATCACCAAATATCATTTTGTAATAGAATGAACAAAACTATAAACATTTAAGGTCTTTTTTTTCTTTTGGTCCCAGAATCCATCTTTAAGCATCTGAATGGGAAGAATATTTTTCTTACTTCCAAGCTAATCTTTTAAAACTCTGATTTTGGGTTTACTTTTAAATCTATTAAATACATATGTTGTTTGAGATTTTCTGGCTTTAGGGATAGTGTTAAGTTATTCTGACATATCTTTGGCCTTAAAATAGGTTGCTATTTGTAACACTGGAAATAATGGACTAAATTATTTACCCATTGAAACAAAATATTTTTTGAGCCAGGTACCATTCTAGGTGCTAGAGCAGTGAACAATACAGAAGTTTC
This sequence comes from Equus quagga, assembly GCF_021613505.1. NCBI lineage: Eukaryota > Metazoa > Chordata > Mammalia > Perissodactyla > Equidae > Equus > Equus quagga. The sequence goes on along the minus strand of NC_060267.1, from coordinate 26,812,381 downwards.
TGTCTGCATAGTTTATATTCTAGCAGTTGAAGATAGCTAGTAAATAAGGAAGCAAATAAATAATTTCAGGTAGTGGTCGTTGACATGAAGAAAAAAATACCAGAGTGATAAGACAGAGAAAAATTAAGTGGAATCAGGCATTTGACTAGCTAGTCAGGGAAAGGAGAGCCAGCTTCATGAGGATGTGACACATATGACTGCACAGAACCCCACACTTAGAAGAGCTGACACATGGTTTAATGCTCTGCTGTCACTTCCTGAAACTTTTAATAAGAGGCCTTGCACGTTCCTTTTACACTGAGCCCTATGTAGCCAGGTCTTGCAGAGAAGTACGATTGTGTTTTTTTTAAAAAAAACATTTTATTCAAGCACCCAGTAAACATCAAACCTCCAGTGCTCCCCCACCCTCTGTGAATTCTTCTCATGTAGACATGGGTCTACCGGAAGGAAGTTGTGTCTGCTGACGGCTCCGATGGTGACGAATGAAGACACAGTGGCCTCAAAGGTACAGAGAGTTTTGTATCTGACATCCTTAAAACCAAGACACAGGGTATTTTACTTCCAAAGTGAAGAGTGCGTGTTCCGCCCTAGCTGTCAATCCAGAAAGTATGCACTACGGAAGGATCCATGTGGACTCGGCACAGTTCTTCTCATACACGAGCTCCCTTGAGTGAGGGGGGAGTCTAACTACAAAACGTGCCATTTTCAAAGCACTCATTTAAAGCATTATTATTATTATTTCAAAGCATTATTTAAAGTGTGTGAGGATGAAAAGTAGAACTCTGCAACTTGTCTTAAAATAAAGAGCAAGTTCCAGGAGTTTTTGTTGTCTGACTAACAGAACACGCAAATTCAGGCAGTGAGGTCCTCAAGGAATGACATACATCTTTCCCTGTTGTCTGCCCTGTGGTCCTGTTATCTCCTAAGCACTTATTATATTTCCTTTAAAGATATAAGACACTTACCTTGCTTACAAATGCAATCCAAGTGTGAATAAATAAATGTATTATCTCTTAACACCCCCCTTCCATGTTCCTTTAAATAGAAAAATGTGCTAAATGTCCCTTCATATCCTGTTGGGCGACAGCTGTCCCACCTATGGTTTTAAAAACAGACTGTAACTCGATCTTCTGAAATCCTTTCTTGAACTGCAGCTCATTCTGTTGAAGAAGTCCTGGGAAAGAAGTCCTATTGATATTGTTGGTAGTCTCCAAAAGGTGAGGACGGTAATTGGGCTGAAGGCAACTGGGAGGGGTTTTCAGCAAACTGAGGACCACTGGGAAATTGTGCAGAGGCAAATCTTGTCAACAAGATACCAGCTCCTTCAGTTAAAGCTAGGAGAATGCCACCCATCGTGGCTGACCCGACCATGGCCACTGGTCCATTTCTCCTGGCCAGGATGGCTCCTGTTAAGGCACCACTTGTGATGGAGTTCCAGGGGGTCTTCCTTCCCTCTGACCTGAACCATACTGGAGTCAATCATGGAAAGCTCCCCAAACTGCAAAGCTCCCTCCCAGCTGCGGAGCCCTGGTTTTAGCAGCTGTCAAACTCGTGTGCAGTCTGTGGTTTACTCCCACTGGAGAATTGCGAAAGCCTTTGATTGCTTGAAAGATACCACCACCTATAGTACCTATCGTAAAGGCCCCCCTGACAGTCATCCACAATTTGCCAGGGGCATGGCTCCCATGCATACTCCTCCATCTTGGCTCCGGCAGCCGAGAAGTAAGGTCTGAATGACAAAAAGGGGCTAGATCTATGCGACAACAGTGGAAGGACATTCTTTGAGAGGGAACAGCGATATTCTGTTGCTGCAAAACAGCAGGGTTTCTCAATCTTGACATATTTGAGAAACAGAAAGAAGACTAAGTCGATTGATGCATGGAAGTAAGAGAAATGCAGTGGTAGCAGATGAGGCCAGAGAAGTACTTAAGGGCCAGTTCATATAGTCTTGTAGGAGCCTGGATTTTTATGTACGCACAAGGATAGTGTACCTGATGATAAGGTGTATGAAAAGAAAAATCCACCCACTGGCACAGAGACACGAGAAAACGTGTCTGTTCTGGTGTAAACTGAGGTTGAAACACTATATATTATGTGCTTGTGTGTGTGTATGTCTTGTGAATATATACACACACATATATATATAACTATATATAACTATCTTGAGCATTTATATCCATAGGCCAAATATCATATCCGATTGAGGTTTCTTAGTGTATGATGAATAATCTAGGAATGTCCAATTAGAGGCGTTAACACAAAAATATGTCCTAGGACAGTTAACCTAGTAGAAGGGCAACTCAACCAGTGTGGAGTTGACCAAGATCATTACATATGAAAAGAGGCCTCACTGTCGTTATCTTCCATGGACCCCCTGGGATACTAGGAAGACAGAAATTTCTAAATTTATTTGTAATAACATTTGGAAAAGAGGAGTAATGTACAGCCACCCCACGGGCCCCCACCTAAAGTACAGGGCACAGGGCAACCACTCTAGGTGCCCTTTTACGGGACCAGCCTGCAGGCTGGTGACAGTCCTGCAGTATCTAACAGAAGCAAATGCAAAAACATCTCTGGAACGACAAGCTCTTAACTCAGGCTATACAGGGCTGCCACAGATAAAACTGTGCTGAAAATGAACTTACGTTACAATTACACAGAACACATAAGGAAACAATCTACTGTGATCAATTGCCAGTAGATGATAACAGCAGACAACAACAAACAGCAGAATCAGAGTTGCAAAAACTTTAGACTGTCAAACTATCACCTAGAAGCAAAAAATTAAGCATGATTCAATGATTTAAATGAGATATCTAAAGGGGCTGGCCCCGTGGCCGAGTGGTTAAGTTCGCGCGCTCTGCTGCAGGCGGCCCAGTGTTTCGTTGGTTCGAATCCTGGGCGCGGACATGGCACTGCTCATCAAACCACGCTGAGGCAGCGTCCCACATGCCACAACTAGAAGAACCCACAACGAAGAATATACAACTATGTACCGGGGAGCTTGGGGGGAGAAAGAGGAAAAAAAAATAAAAAATAAAATCTTTAAATGAGATATCTAAAATATGCAAAAATAAAACACTATAAAAATATTCAGATTTGAAAAAGAATCAAATATAACATCAAAAAAATATATATAGTCATAGAAAAAAACCCTTCATAGATGTGCTAATCAGCAGATTAGACCTCGTAAGAAACTTAGAGAACTGGAGGAAGGATCTGGGAAAATTCCCCAGAACATGGCACTAAGAAAGATGACGTAAGAGACAGAGAGGGCAGAGGTCAACAGGCACGTCACTGGAACGCCAGAAAGACAGAAGCCGGAGAGCTTGAGGAGGGACAATATTAGAAGACACAGTGTCTGGGAGTTTTTCATAACTGATGAAAAACAACACTCTCCATATTTAGAAAGAACATTTATTCCTTAGCAGGATAAATAAAATTAAATTTGCATCAAGGGATGTCACTGTGAAACTACGGAATCCTAAAGAAAAGGACCAGAGCTTAAAGCATCCAAAGACGGCAAAGACCACTTCAAAAGGAAAGAACCCCCCTGGCGGCAGACCGTTCAGAAGACCCTGGAATAACACTTTGAAAGTACGGGGACAAAAGAAGCGTCAGTCTAGATTTCTCGCTCTAGGTTACCAGGATTTAAGAGGGACAGAAAAATAAAGTAAATTTTCAGATACAGCTTGGGAGACTCTCCCACGAATACTCTTGCAGAAAAGCTTCTAAGGATACAGAATATGTATATTTCTTCTTACATATTCGTATATCTATGAACATGAGCTCAGAAAATAGAAAAAGATGAAACAAGAAATTATGAACAAAAAACTAGTGTGAATGTGCATAAATGTAAACAAGCTGTGACTTGAAGAGACAGCTGGTTAGAATGGTGGGAAAAAACACCATATATGCTCTTGAGAAGACACATAAACATATGGATGCAGACAGTTGCAATATTTATGAAGAAAAAAGATATAACAAATATTAACAAAAAGAAAACTGGTGAAACTACACAATAATAGACATAATGGATGTTAAGGCAAAGATAGTTATTAAGGATTAAGGGTACTTAATAATAAAGGGTTCATTTCATCACAAAAATATAATAGTTCTAATCTTGTAAATGCCTGATTGAATATACTTCAAGCTATAGAAGGCAACACTGCAGGATGTCAAAGAAAAACTGACAACTTCATAATCATAATGATAGAGTTTAACATTCATTCTCAGAAACTGTTAGATTAATAATAATAATAATCTGTCAAAACCAATTTATTTACCAAACTAATGTAACGCTTATTAAATAGCTTTAGTATTCCCTGATTCCTCTGCTCTTAGCTTATTCTGCCACTTGTGGTAATGCAAGATAAAATAAAGGTGATACAGATTGGATAATTAACTAATTTACCCAAGAAATATTTACTACAGGACCTCGAGGCTCCAGGCACTGTTCTAGTCTATGGTGTCACAGCACTAACAGAAAAGGTCACTGCTCTCCTGTAGCTTACATTCTAGATGGGCACACAGAAAACTAACAGATAACCATATAAAACGTTAAATGTGTATATTTAGACATTAAATGTCAACATAGTATTATAAATACTAAAAAGAAAATTAAAGCAGAGTGAGTAGTGCAGGAGTTGGGTGCATAGTTTGTTACCTTACAGGGCTCTCAACTAAGCACCCGATGCTCAGGTGATGAGGGAGCAGAGAAGCAAGAGGGTGCTCCCTGCAGGTCTCTGAAGGGACAGCTGTCCAGGCAGGTAGGAAAGCCAAAGATGGAAGCCGGCTCCGCCTCTGCAAGAACAGCCAGAACTGAGGCTGCAGTGGAGGAAGCGAGGGAGACAGCGTTGGGAGGGCAGCTCAGAGAGGTGTGTGTCGGGGTGCTCAGAGGGTGCAGCACTTTCTAGGGTGCGGTTTTTATTCTAAGTGACGTGGGAAGCCATTGCAGAGTGAATGGAAGAGCAGTGTGGTCTGGCTTCCAGTTGTAAAGGGTCACTGTGGCTGTTTTGTGGAGAACACGGTGGTGGGGAGGGTGCGGGGGCCAGGGCTGAAGCAGGGAGCCGGGCAGGAGGCTTCTGTAGTAATCCAGGGGCAAGACAACAGTGGCCGAGACCAGGGCGCAAGCAGGAGAAGGGACAGGAGAAGAGGGATTCTGGGTGTATCGTGAAGATGGATAAAGGATGAGTCTTTCCAGGCAGCAGCAGCCACCCACGTTATACTCTCTCAGGTTCTTAATGCCTCGGATTTGTTTTTCTTTTCAGCGTCTCCACTCCCATAGGCTACTGGGTCTGAAACAACTGTATTTAAAAACTGATCGACTGCAACATGCTTTAAAAAAAAAAGCTTTGAAGAAGTTGTAAATACCGCTGAGAGCTCTCTTTGAAAATCCATTCCGCATAAATAACCTGCTCATTAAAAGGCAAAGGGAGTGAAGGGCGTTGGGGGGTGGCACCTCCTCAGTAACTCAGGCACCGAGGAAACTGGATCTGAGCGGGCAAGTCAGAGGCAAGGTCTTAGACAAATGGCAGAGAAAGAGGAGTTTCCTGGCCCTTTCTCCCCTGTTTGCTGAACGGAAAAAGGAAAGATAGCTGAATGGTTGTTTTGGAGACACAGGCAGACAGCAGAAAGCTGTGCACAGAATCTGCCTAGTTCCACAGGTAACTGGACAAACCAGCAAGAGACAAAGTCCAGTGTATTCATTAAACACTTGCCTCAGTAATAGCAGCTTTCCTGCAATTTTTACAGCCTTCTTTCTGATGCTGACTGCTGTACGAGAAAGCTTACAGTGACAAAATCTTAGCTATGGCAGAAGAGAGGATTTAAAAATCACAAAACCAATCAGTAGATGAATGTATAATACAGTTTCACAAGGGCTCCTGAGAATGAGATTTCACGAACTAAAAATTAAGAAAATGACTGCTGACAAATTTACATTTCAGAATTGACTCGTCTGATCTTGCCTGGAACCTCTGAAGCTGAAAAATTAGACCAAAAGCTCTCAGTCAGCTTACAAAGGGAATGAAGAACCAAACCTTTGCCCAACAAATTGTAAGGCGCTCTTAAGGTGAATACCTAACTGACGGGCGGTGCCCGAGGAATCGCCCTTTTCCACGATAAAATGGTGTTCTGTCCCTTTCTCCTAAATGCTACTGGATGCATTTTCCCCTGGACTCTAATTAGAAGCTACGCAGGATGCTGATTGCATTTATCATTACCTGCAAACTATAAAATGTCCATCAAAAGTCAGGTTCTCAGTTGTGAGCAAATCTAACCCAAGATAGACCTCGGTGCTACATAAGTGAAACTCCACTGTACTTGAAAAGATAGAACTTCCTCAAGCAAACGTCCTTATGGTTAAACAGACTCAGGAAAAAGATCTGAAAGTACCTCAGACAGTATACAAAGAGGTAATATTGCAAAATTTGAGAATTCTCTAAAGTGCTTAAATTTTGGGGGGAAACATAATTTAGTTGTTAGACGTTTTGTCATGTAATGATGAAATCAAGCTATTTGAAAATAACTTTCTAGAAGTTAAAACTGCAAACAACCCAGATGGCCTTCACTGGGTGAACAGTTAAACAAACAATGGTACATCCAGTACCACGCAATACTAGTCAGCAGTAAAAAGGAACAAACTATTGTTACGTCACCATGAATCTCCAGGGAATTATGCTGAGAAAAAAGCCAATCCCCAAAGGTTACACACTGTACAATCCATTTATTAAACATTCTTGAAATGATGAAATTATTGAAATGGAAAAGATATTAGTGGCTGTCAGCGGTTGAGGACAGGGGTGGAGAGGTTTGGGGGGAGGGAAACAGGAGGAAAGTAGGTGTGGTTATAACAGAGCAATACCAGGGATCCTTGTGGTGATGGCATTGTATCTTGACTGTGCTGGTGGATACAAACCTACACATGTGACAGCACACACACGTGTGATAGAACACAAACTAGGGAAGTCTAAATAAGATCGGTGGACTGCAACAATGTCAGTATCCAGGTTGTGGTACTGTGGTATAGTCACATGCAAGATGTTATCATTGAAGGAAACTGGGCAAAGAGTACATGGGATCTCTTTCTATTATTTCTTAAAACTATATGTAAATCTAGAATTATTTAAAAGTAAAAAGTTTAATTTGAAAAAAGTAAAGAGTGGCTGGAAGACTTGATAAACATATCAGTTTGACTACTGATTCACTGTCACAGGTAAACTGATAAAGCTTTTCAGAATTTGGCTTTTAGTAACAGTATCAGGAGAATCTTGCAGTGGCTAATGGTGTCACCAAATGCTGCTTACTAAATGTAGAATTATTCTGCCCTTTGAAAATAGCTAGAAAAATACAGTTTTGTATGTTAGGGCAACTCTTAGAAGCCAAGTAATCCAGGAATTCAATCGCCTATTGATGTATAACATACATAACATAAACTCATTTGAAGTGTGTAAATCAATGAGTTTTGAGAATGTATAGACCCGTGTAACCACCATCACCACAAAGAAGATATTGAGCATTTCCATAGCTCCAAAAAGTTCCTTCATGTCCAGTCCTAGTGAATAACTTATCTGCTTTTGGTCACTAGAGACTACTTTTGCTTTTCGAGAATTTCATATAAAGACAACTATATAGTACATATTGTTTTGTGTCTAGATTCTTCTGTCTAGCATAATGTTTTGAAATTCTACCAGGTTACTGGACATAGCAGTCATTCATTTTGATTATATCTGGATGGTATTTAACTGTGCAGATGTATCATAATCTGTTTATCCATTCACTTATTGAAGTAACATTTGGGGTAGTTTTCAGTTTTGTCAATTACGAATAAGGCTGATATGAACAAGAGCATATAAACCTTTGTTGGGCATGTTTGATTTCACTTGAGTGAATATGTAGTAGTTAAATTACTGGATTGCACAGAAAATTACGATAAACTTTATAAGAAACTTCCAAAATGATTTCCAAAGTGTTTGTACCAATTTACACTCCCACCAGCAGCATGCTTCACAACCTCACCAACACTTAGTATTGTCCATCTTTTCCTTTTAGCTATTCTGGTGGGTGTGCTGTGTTATCACACTGTTTTAATTTTGATGAACTCCAATATATCATCTTTTTCTTTTCTTTTCTTGTTTGTGCTTTTTGAATCCTATCTAAAAATTATCTGCCTCCTCTGAAGTCACAAAGATTTCCTCCTATGTCTTCTTATACAAGTTTTATGATTTTAGCTTTTAAATTTAGGTCTATGATCCATTTTAAATTATTTTTTGTTTATGGTGTGAGGTAAGGATTGAGGTCCATTTCCCCCTGATACTGACAGACAACTGTTCTAGCACTATTTGTTGAAAAGACTATCCTTTCCTCACTGAATTAACTTTCTATCTTTGTGGAAAATCGATTGGCCATACATGTATGGATCTATTTCCAGACTCTATTCTGTTTCATTCATGTATACATCTGTTCTACCAATTCTCTGTTGTCTTGATTACTGTAACTTTATAGTAAGTTTTGAAATCGTTTAAGCCAAATCCTCTTGTCCTTTTTCAAAAATGCTTTGTTCACTCCAGTTCTTTTGCATTTCCAAATAAATCTTAGAATGAACTTGCCATTTTTTACAGAATAGCCTGTTAGGATTTTAATTGGGATTATTTGAATGTATAAATCAATTTGGAGAAGACTGATATCTCAACAACATTGAGTCTTCTAATTCAAGAGCCTGGTATATTTCTCTAGTTAGTTCTTCTTCAATTTTATTCAGCAATATTTTGTAATGTTCAGTGTAGTGATCTTGATATTTCTTGTTAAATTTATCTTTAAGAATTTATATGTTTTGATGCTAGTATAATTAGCCTTGCTTTAAAACCATTTCATTTGCCAGTTGTTAATAAATAAAATCTATTTTTGTACATTGACATTTTTCTGAGATCTTGATAACTTCACTTATTTGTTCTAGTAGTTTTTTTTTTTTTTTTTGCTGAGGAGGATTCCCCATGAGCTAACATTTGTTGCCAATCTTCCTCTTTTTGCTTGAGGAAGATTTGCCCTGAGCTAACATCCATGCCAATCTTCCTCTATTCTGTGTGTGGGTCACTGCCACAGCATGGCTGCCAACGAGCAGTGTAGGTCTGCACCCAGGAACTGGACCTGGGCCACTGAAGCAGGGTGTGCCAAACTTAACCACTAGGCCCTGGGGCTGGCCCCTGTTCTGGTAGCTTTTATGTAAAAATAACATCAACTGAAAATAGAGTACATCTTCCTTTCCAACCTGTATGCCTTGTCTCGCCTTATTACACTGGCTAGGACCTCCAGTAAAATGTTGCACAGAAGTGGTAAACTGGACATGTTTACATTGTTACTAATCTTAGAGGGAAATATTCAGTTTTTCACCATTAAGTATGAATCTGGTAGTAGGTTTTTCACAAATGTCCTTTAAAAGGTTGAGGACATTTCCCTCCAATCCTAGCCTTCTGAGAGTTTTTATCATAAATGGATGTCGAACTTTGTCAAATTCTTTTTTCTGCATTTATTGAGATGGTATCCTTTATTCTTTACATATGATGAATTATATCAATTGGTTTCAAATGTTAAATCACCCTTGCATTCCTTTATATTACTAGATTCAATTTGAGAATTTCTATGTTTATACATATAAGGAATATTGGGATGTTGGTCTGTAATTTTTCCCTTCTTGTAGTTTTTGTATGGTTTTGGTACCAAGATGATATCAGCCTTATGAGTTGGGAAGTTGTTCCTCCCACCTCCCCCAGCTATTTTCTAAAAGAGTTTATGTAGGATTAGTATTATTTCTTCCTTAAATATCTGTTATTCACCAATAAAGCTATCTGGGTCTGGGGTTCTCTTTTTGGGGAGGTTATCAATTATAAACTTGATTTTAAAAATAGATATAAGAAGACTTAGGTTTTCTATTTTTTATGTGTCAGTTTTGGAAATTTGTGTCTTCAAAAATTTTGCTGGGGGCTAGCCTGGTGGGGCAGTCATTAGGTTCACATGTCTGCTTCAGTGGCCCAGGGTTCTCTGGTTTGGATCCCAGGTGTGGACCTATACACCGCTTGTCAGGCCACGCTGTGGCAGGCATCCCCACATATAAAGTAGAGGAAGATGGGCCCGGATGTTAGCTCAGGGTTAGTCTTCCTCACAAAAAGAGGATTGGCAGCAGATGTAAGCTCAGGGCTATTCTTCCTCAAAAAAAAAATTTTGTTCATTTCATCTAAGTCCTCTCTCTTAATTCTAATAGTGGTGAGTTATGACGTCTTCTCTCTCTTTTTTCCCCCTTGATGAGTCTAGGCATAACTTAGTCAACTTTACTGACCTCTTAAAAAATAGCTTTCAATTTCACTTACTTTATTTACTGAGTTCCCATTTTCTATTTTATTGATTTCTGCTCTGTATTATTTCTTTTCTTCTACTTTGGGTTTTATTAGTTATTCATTTTCTAGCTTCATAATTGGAAGTTTAGATCATTGATGATTTTAGACTTTTCTTATTTTCTAATATAATTATTTTAAACTATACATTTGTCCTGAGCATTGCTTTATGCTGCAACACAACATTTTTTATATATTTTCACTGGGTTCAAAATATTTCCTAATTTATCTTTTGATTTCTTCTTTATACCATGGATTACTTGGAAGTGTGCTTGTTTAATTTCCAAATATTTGGGAATTTTTGCAAAAGCCTTTTTCTTTTTTTTTTTTTTACTGATTTCTAAGTTAATTTTATTGTGGTCAGAGAATGTACTTTGCATGAATTCAATTACAGGATATTTTCCAGACTTGTCTTATAGCCCAGAATACTGTAGATCTTAGTAATGTTCTATATTCATTTGAAAAAACTATGGATTCTGCTGTTGTTGGGTGGAATGTCCTGTAAATGTCCAGTTGGTTGACAGTATTGTTCAAGTCTTCTGTGTCTTTACTATTTTTATCTATTTGTTCTATCAATTACTGAGAGAGAGTAGTGAAAAACTCTCCAATTAATTGTGGATTCAGTTTTTGCTTTATGCATTTTTTGAAGCCCTACTATTACAGAAATATACATTTAAGATTATTATGTCGTCTTGATGAACTGGCCCCTTTGCAGCCTTCTTTGTCTAATATTAACAAAACCACTCCAGTTTTCATATAAGTAGTGTTTGCATGGTATGTCTGTTTCTATCCCTTTACTTCTAACCCATATATGTCTTTATATTTAAATTACTGTCCCCTCCCCCAGACAGCAAATAGTTAAGTCTTGCTTTTTTTAATCCACTTGGGCAATTTCTGCTTTTTATTTGGAGTTTCTAGACCATTTACATTTAACGTAATTTATCAATATAGTTGGTTTAAATCTACTATCTGTTTCTTTTATATTTATCCCATCTGTCCTTTGTTACTCTTTCTCTTCTTTAAGATTTCTGTTGCCTTAATTGCATATATTTTCACAATCCATTTTATGTTATTTCTCCTGTTTGCTTCTTAGCTACCATTTTTTGTTTTAATTTTTAGTCATTGATCTAGGCCAACATTTATTTTGATATAACCTGTTCTTTTATTATACATTCAAATATATTCAAAAGACTACCAGTATAATTCATATACACATTTTATACTGATATATCCATAATGAACTTTCAACAACTATAAATACATTGCCAGTTCTTTTCATCTAAACCCGCACTAACTTTCACCTCTTCTAGATTATTCTGAGGCAAATGACAGATAACATATTATTTCATCTGTAACTATTTCTGTATGTATCTCTGCAAGGACTTTTTAAAAATATGAAAACAATATAATTTTTCCATTGAAAAAATTAACAATAATTTCTTGATAGCATTAAGGAGCCTGTCACTGTTCAGATTTCCCTGATTGTCTTTTAAAAAGATTTTTTTCACAATTTGTTTGAATCAAGATTTAAATAAGGTCATTCCTTGCAAATGTTTTTTTTTTAACTGGGGTGGGGGGGGGTGAAAAAGATTCAGTAAGATTTAAAAACACTGCTGCTGCCACTACCATCCCTGAATCCAAGTAGGCCTGCTGTTTGAGTTAAAATTTTAAATAATAATTAAAAAGATTTAATTTGCAATATTAATTAAACAGAGCTCCTATACTACACACATTTTAAATTGGAGTTTCCATTTTACATTGAAGAATATCATTCTTGGGAATTCTCTGAAGGCTACAATGCCACATCTTAGGTAACACTCCATCTTTTGAAAGCTTCAATTTTGGACCATTTCCAATATGAGTGATTTCCTATTACTTCATCAATATTATATTGCCAAATTCTGTAAGGCCATAATAACATCTTCCAAGAGGAGGAAAACTGATCAGGAATACTCTCTTAAATTTTGCCTGCACTGTTTTATTTATGACAATTAAGAGTTAAAGTAACTTAAAAATGTGAAGACTAGGGACTTCAAAAAATTAATCAACCATTCTGACGTAGATTCTATTTCTGGAGTTTTAATGACATTGCTTTACCTCCCAAGGAAATGAGCTAGAGATGTAGAGACAGCAATTGATAGGTTATGAGGACTAAGCTAATCAAAGACATTTAATAAATTATTCATAATTTCCTCACTGGACCTTTTTTTTATTAGCCTAAACTTTTTACAAATCAAAGGTAAATTGAAAAACTCTATTACTTTAGGAAAAACACAAGAGGGCTTGAGAGCTGATTTTATTATGTCAAATAACATACTGACTCTCTAAAGAAATTTAATTAAGATTCTGATAATACTAAGCATTGTCATAATTGTATAAGATTTAATGAAAATGAGTTGAACATTTTTACAAACTTAAGAATGAATGCATTTGTACTTAAGTGCATGAGGATTATTAGCTTTGAAAAGTATCTCAGTATATGCTAGCCACAATGAAAGTCACTTCTTACATTTCCAGTCTGGGAAAAATAGTTAACTGTTATTTTAGTTAAATTATATCACGTCCACCATTCTATAAAAGAGAGCCAAATGTCAAATAAATATAGCCAAAAAAGCTGCAGAAGTAGAATAACCTGTTAATGTTCATGTTTCAGAGTCCATTAGTAATATTATGAAGCCATAGATTTCTGAAATACTTTCCCTTCTGTTCTGAGCATTTCTTTAATTCCAGAAATTCAATTAGATATTCAAGTCTTATTTAATTATCTATACTGTAGACTCTACAGTGTTCGAAAAATCCTAACTGTAACATGAGGCCTACAATGCGTCTTAGACTGATACTGAACTGGTGTGAAACAGTTTCACAAGAATTTGCCTAGTTCTTTTTAATTTGTGTGAACTATGGGTTTGTTTCTTGGTTGGGTCCATGCTTTATTGTCATGCTTCTCAAATTACATATGTTCTGATGTGCCACAGGATAAAATAGCACATTTTCTAGGAATAAAAGTTCTCCTTTTCTCACTGAAGAAAAATCGATGGATAAGTAATAAAAATTGTAATCTTAAACTGAATATGACTATATTTTAGAATATAAAAGAAAATTCATATGCATTAAAAAAATAAAATACTAGATTAAAAGACAAAAAACCTGCCCTTTCATGGGTCTCTTTGGGCTCTGCTGCCAGAATCTCTATCCATGTGCCTTTATTTTACTTAGAGAAGTTGGTGAAAAGTAATGGTCTACTGAATTCACAAGAATTCTGAACATTACTATTTTTAAGAGTTTGAAAGAGTTTAATAAAAAATGCTTAGAGGATCAGATGATTTAAATTTGTTTTATATCTAATACACTAGGCATGCTTGATTGTTTATTTTATCTTGGGCTAGTATATTATTATTCCATTGTGGTTTGGCCCATTTCCAATTTCAGAATGCCTTGAGCCACAAATGTAGGTAGTGAGTGACTTTATCCTTCTCTTCTGAAAACGGCAGCACACACAGAAACATCTCATTCCATCTTTGACCTGGAAGATGAAAGAAGAATGAAGGGTATTGGGAGAACATTAAGTTCTCTGAACATCTCACTAAGGAGTGCTCAGCACAAACTCACAAGGGCTACAAAGTCTCTTTTTAAAGAATCAGACTAAATCACAACCAGATGGTTGTGTGTTGCTCATTTTGGGGGTGGTGTATGTGTGTGCTGGGGTGGGATGCCGGAGGTCACCAGTCAAAGTTACACTGCTGCTACAAGTCACAGGTAAATCCACAGGATGATCAACTCCACTCCCGTTTCAATTTAGGATAGGCTCTGTCAGCTTCTACTTGTAGATGATCTGCCACAGATTTAGGCTTCGGATAATTTATATTCTCTCAGCCACTCACATAATGCAGAAAACAGTGCCTTGTCTGAAATGAAACTGTTGCACTACAGGACATGAAACATTTATAGAAGCCAGTCGAGAAAAGCAACTGATGGCTGCTGAGGGGTTTAATGAAACAAGGATAGAGTGCCCTTCATCCGCATTCATAAAAAAGTTATTTGTACAGAGTAGATCATAAAATTTAAGGCTACACATACTATTCTGTCCTCATCATTGAATATATTTGAAATACATGTTCTAAAAATATCAAAATCCACTGTATACAGATATTTAAAAATATATCCACTGTATTTCAATACTAAATCTCTAAGAAAAACTCAAAGCAGTGAGTCTTCTCAGCACTCTGTCAATAATATATCTGGGGGAGTTCTGCTTACTTCAAAGGCAGCTCCTTGCCCAGCCAAGAAAGATCTACAAATGAGAAAGCTCCTCCAGACAAGGCTGACTATGTCACTCAGAGTGCTTCCTGAGCCAGCTCCAAGATATACATTCCTTGAACTTGTATAGGCTTGCCTTGCTTTATCTTCATTCTATTTCTCCAGTTTCTTCTCTTCCTTGTCCTTCCAATTTGGATAGCTTTATGATAGCATTTTCCAGCTCTTTGTCCTCTACCCATGCTTCCTAATCTATTTCGTGCATTCCTACGCCGAATTCCTCTTTTGAGCTTCCTTGGGTCACTCCTCTGACCCAAGTGACGTCCCTAGGTGTGTGATCCCCCTTCCTAGTTATGCCAAATGAAGGGAACCAGAAGACGTTATGCCAAAATAAGCCTTTTTGACATTTTGAGCTGAAGGCAATTAAGCAGTAGCAAATGCAGGAAAAGCTCTCTGCCCTCTCCCTATTTGCCTAAAAGCAGGATATAAATTTACAAAGGTGTCCCTTCTTCCCTCTCTAACAGGAAGGACAAAAGTTAATCACAGAGCAACTTTAGACCCTACCAGCCTGTAGATGGCACAGAGGAATCTACATAACGAACTTTACTAACCAGCCTTTATCTCCCACTCCTTTCCCATATATTTGCCTTCCTACAATATGCCACCTCTAGAGACTCAAGGTCCTTTTCCTTTGTCTTGTCATTTCTCTAAAAATGTATTGTTCTTTGTTTAAGATGCTATATAAGCCTGAATTCTCGGCCACCTCTTTGGGTTACTCCTCTCTGAGTTTCTCTCCCGTATGTATGAGATATACATGCTAATAAACTTCTGTTTGTTTTTTCTTGTTAATTTTTCTTTTGTTACAGAGCACAGTCCAGAACCTAAGATGGGTAGGGGAAAAATTTCCTCCCCTACACTAACGTGGTTTCCCAGAACTTGCCTCCCTCCTGGCTTAGGGCAGACAGAAATAATGCCATAAAAATCCTCAGACTTAACTGGGCAGCAGTACTAAACACGTTTCCTGGTTTAATTGTAAACGACATGAAATATTTCTGTGTACCTTCTTAATTTCTATTTAAAGGAGCAAAGTTGTTATAATAGATCAAAAATTATTTGCTAAAATGTTCACTGCTCCCAAGACATCAGGTATCTTATGAATCCATGAAGAACTTACAATGATAGCTCCGTTAACAGGGAAGAGGATGTTCTGGCCAAACATCCTTTGTTGAACTCTGATGTTCCTAAAAGTAGCTTCTGTGGCAGCGCCCAGGGCAAGGACATTTCTCCGCTTTATAATACCTTTGAAATTCTTTTTCAAGTGTGTCTCACTGTCCTAGTTGATCTCCCCCAAATTTTTACCAATACCAAGCTCTGCAATTCTATTTTGGGTTATAAGCAAAGTTATTAGTCACAGTTTGTTGAATAATTAAATAGGCATAATAAATGCAGATAAGACGTTTCATACACACTTTCCTCCAGATGAAAACTAGAGTTTGAATGCACAGATGTAGAAAAGCTTCAGACATTACTGAAATAGAAAACGTTGACTCAACACTGCTCTGCCCCTTTCCTTCGTCCCTTGATTCTCCGGAGCAGAATTCTGAATGCCTGTTTCCTAAGCCAAATAATTAAAAAGTAACAATAGGTCTGTACAATCAAGTACTTCCTAAAAGCTCAATGTTAAAACAAATGAGATGATTTCCCATTGTCAATCGGTTTTCAGTCAACTAGCCTGCGCTCACAGAAAACAAAAACAGTATAGTTATATGAACAATAGTTTCCCATCCCCGAAGCTTCAGAAGTTTGATGGCTCGAATGCCTTAATAAATGGGTTTCCACGTATTACACATCAATCTCATTTTCATTAAGAATAAAAAACGTTACTGCAGCATTATTCACAAGAGCCAAGATATGGAAACAACCTGTGCCCATCCACAGACGAATGGATAAAGAAAACGTGGTATACATATGCAATGGAATATTATTCAACCATAAAAAGGAAATCTTCCCGTTCGGGAGGACATGGATGAACCAGGAGAGCATAATGCTAAGTGAAATAAGTCAGATGCAGAAACACAAATGCTGTATCATCTCACTTATATGTGGAACCTAAAAAGGGCAAGCTCATAGAATGAGAAAAGTGGGACGGCAGTTGCCAGTGGCAATATTGGTCAAACGGACAGACTTTCACTTAGAAGATGGATAAGATCTAGGGATTCAGTGTCCAGCATGGTGAGTAGAGTTAATAGGATTGTATTATGTACTTGAAATTTGCCGAGAGTACATCTTAAAAGCTCTCAACACAAACATACACACAAAAGGTAACTGTGTGAGGTGCTGGACGTGTTAACTTGATTGTGGTAAGCATTTCACAATGTATACACAGTGTACTAAATTATCATGTTGTACACCTTAAAAAGTCATGTGGTACAACCTAAATATATACAATTTTTGTCAATCAAACCTCAATGAAGCTGGAAAAGAGAATAAAGAATAATATACGATATATTTTCATGAACCTTAAAAGCTGAGAAGAAATTAATGATTTATAAATGGTTTTATAGTTTGGAAATTTTTTCCCTCAGTTATGTCATAAAAAGTTCACGTAAGGCATTGTGATGGGGGAATTCCCATTATTTAAAAATATTTCTTAGGGTTGGAACACCCAATTTTGTAAACATTTACAATCCATGTTTTGTATCTGAAATACTCTGTTCCCATAGTTTGCCATAAACTTTTATTCCTCAAGCCTTCCATTATTTGAAATTCCTAAAAGCCAGGGTTGACTTATAAAACTCATTCCATATTTGCACATTCTACGACATATTTTCACACGTTCTCTCGCAATGTCCTTGACCCTAAGCAGTATACATGGTAAATACTTTTCTTTCTTTATGTATTTGTAAAAGGAACATTCATTTCTTTACAATAATTTTTAAGTAGGCTTGTATAAAGGTTGCTATCTATCTGTCCTAGATTATCAGTCTTGAGGTAATGTCTGTCTTTTTAATACATTTTTAATAGCATGTAGCACAATATCAAATTTCAATGTTACAAAATGACTTTAGAAAAAACTCTTCATATTTCCAGCTACAAATACCTTACCAATGTGAATAAGATTTAAATTCTGTTATAAAATCCAACCTATCAATAATTAAACATAAGAATATTAACATTTATGTGTTTGTCCATACAGAATAGGTCTATATCCAATCTTTTCCCTGTAACTCATATATCAAATAAACAACAACAATAAGGAAAAATAAATTTTTATCTATTTTATTTTTTAGAGGGTTCCAGGGCACATGTGTCTCTGGAATGAAAATGAAGTTGGCAAATACTTGGAAATAATTATTTTAAAAATAAAATTCTTAGACGGAAAAAACAGCACTTGTCACAATAAAAGACCAGTCATGATACAGTGAAGGGCGTTATAATGAGCTCTTCCTAGAAATCATGGGGACAAAGTAATGTGTTCTGATAGTTTCCACTTGCCATTCTGGCATCATTTTGAAGCCATAGGGGTTCTGACTGATACCAGTTCATGAATGTCTATGCAAATTCCAAGTGATAAAACACGCAGTCATTGTTGTACAAACAGTAAGAACCTGTAAACCAAGATCATACATAATGGAAAAACTATTTTGTTTATTTTTTTAAAGTTGGCACTGAAACCATGAGAGTAGGAAGGACTTGAATACTAAATGATGTGTATTGAGGCAGCAGTTCTTTCATCTGAAAAACTGGGTTTAGTTCACACATGCAGTCTAGCAAGAAACTTTTTTTTTTTTGGAGGAAGATTAGCCCTGAGCTAACATCTGCTGCCAATCCTCCTCTTTTTGCTGAGGAAGACTAGCTCTGAGCTAACATCCATGCCCATCTTCCTCTACTTTATATGTGGGACGCCTGCCACAGCATGGCTTTTGCCAAGCGGTGTCATGTCCGCACCCAGGATCCGAACCGGCGAACCCCGGGCAGCAGAAGCGGCACGTACAAACTTAACCCCTGTGCCACCGGGCTGGCCCCTAGCAAGAAACTTTCTGAGAGTATTTGGATTTCCAATGCTGTTCTTCTTTCTGTATCATAGCAACATGATAATCTTCCTTTTATGTGTCTGTATTAAAAAATATATATTTTATAATTTTAAGATAATAATGTATTTATATAACATAATAGTTTATATCATTTTTAAAATATTAATTTTTAAATATAAATTTAAATACATACAAATATATTTTAAAATGCAGACGGTACCCCTCCACATCGCTTGTATTAATAAATTCCAAATGCCCTGCCTTACCATCTACCTGTTCTTTTAAAAATTCTTCCTTTTTCTATCAGAATTTTAACTTCTAAACCCAAAGCCATTCATGTTAGTCCCGACTTAAAAGCCTTAACAGCCCCCTACCACCCAGAGCAGCGTTCCCCAAACTTAAGGCACTCGGTAACTCCTTTTGTGATTATTTACCATATTTTTCTTCTCCTTGTACTATTATTTGTTTAATAGTTTGAAAAAAATGAGCTTCCTTTTATAATTTAAATTTAAAAATTTTGTGCCATTTCCACAGTGGAATACAGTTCATCTTGCTTTACCAGTCAGAAGAGAACAGGTTATGCAGAGGTAACAACAGAGCCCCAAATCCCAGTCCATAAACTGAGTTAGTTTCTTGCTCACATTACAGGTCCATCTGAGGTCACTGGTGGGTCTGCTCCACATTTCTGTACTCTGTGACCATGGCTAAAGGAACATCTATTCTGGGACATTGCCAACTTTACTCCAAAGGGAAAAGAGGACACGGCAAATCTTTGCTCTTAAAGTTTCAGCTCGGAAGTGACACAGCTTGGTTCCACACTCATTTCCTTGGCCAGAGCAAGTCATGTGAACAGGAGTGAATGGGCGAGGGAAATCTAATCTTTGCCCAGCGAGTGTAGCAGGTAATTTGAACAATAATACAACCAACCACAGTTGCCAAGAATAGAAGATAGTTATAATAAAAATGGAATGAAAACACATTATCAATTTCTAGTTAGATAATGTTTCCTGCCAAGTGTTAAAATCCTGATAGTGCCAACCAATTTTTTTCTTAATATATTTAGTATATCTGGAAGAGAACTATATCTCACTATGTCATATCCACATCTGGGTATCACATAAAGTCATTCACCTAAAATCTTTGCCAGCATGATTTCCACACCTATGAAAATGTACCTATAAAAATCAAATTAAATTCCTAAATAAGGCTCTCTGACACTCTGATCCAAACTCACATTTCCAGGATCAACTCCAGTCTTGCATTTTCCTTCCTCTTGTTCCTATTGCTCCCTATGTCCCCTCTTTGACAAATCCCAAGCTCCCCAGACTTCAGCTCTGCAGTACCAGATCCTCGTTGCTAAGTTGCAGCAATATTTGATGAAGCAAGACTCGCCATTGTTATCTGATATTCATCAAACACATGCAATTCTAGTCTCAGCCTTTATCATTATACTAAAAGTCTTACAGTGTTCTTTAGTGAGAAATAACTCACAGACTACTTTTCAGATGAAGTATGAACTGAAGAATAATTTAAAAAATGTAAAAGGGACTAACTAAAAATGTAAGGTTTTGGCCTAAAATGAAGGGTAGTCAAATGTATTATGAGTGTTACTACTTGGATAAAACTGTTAAAATGTGTTTATTATTATAATTAAATGTCAGCTAAGAAACTGGACAAATGAACATGGAGGAGGCAGATAAATTGTTCATAAATATTTTGCTTTTCTTATTTGTATACTTTGCATCATAAATAGCATCAGATTTCACAAGAGACAATCTCTAAATCCAAGAAAGTCTAAGTTTCTGCACGTGAAAAAAGAAGACCCCAGCGGGATGTGGTCTCTGAAATTATTTATGTACAGATGAAACTTACAAATGCAAAGCACACAGCTACAGATCTTAAAGGGGGTAATCTAGCATAATGACTTCTATTCCAGCAAAAACACAAAGAAAACTTTAGTTCAAAAAGCAAAATGGATTAAAATATTTTATATTAGATTCTCTCTCTACTTCTCTCTCTCTATAAAATGTATGCTGGCAAAATTAATTTTAAACTATACTTTATTTTAAATCCCCAATATAAATAACTGATAACAACAGCAATCCTGTATATGAATACATTAAGACACTGATATAGTTTGTTAATGATAAATTTCTTTTTCTAAACGCCAACTGATACATATCTGTAAAAATTAAATTAAAAAAAGAGAGGTGATGAAGGAAAATTCCTGTTTTTGCTATTTGGCCTAATTTAATAATACACCTCACACTGTCACTACAGATATATTGCTTCCCTGATATCCCAGTGAATGTTTTGAGGAAATGTGCTGAATATTCCTTTCAATAATTTTTAAAAAGTATTTTTCATGTAGTATGACTACAAGCAATATGTAGTATGCATTCTTAAAGTACATGGTTAAGTTTTATTCTTTAAACTTTTTCAGTGTTTTAATCAGTACCAAGTAAACATTTAACATTGTTAATTAAAATCGTTATCACTCTCATTTTTCTTTTAGAGGTTTCCTTTCCTGGAAATAAGTATGAATGCAGGAGATAAAACTAAAATGAAATGATAGGAACACCACATACTCTCATTTGGAACTGTGGTACTTTCAAACTCTTATATATAAATTTTCCACTGATGGCAGCTTTTTCCATTTCTCATTAAACAATTATTGATTGAATGCTTGATATGTACAAGGCATCAAGGGATTAAAAATAGTGCAGGATACAGACACTGGAATTTATAATCCAGAAGAGAAGATACATCCAAACCCAAATTACTATCATGTAAGACAGTATAATTATCATATAAATTATATAAGGAAGTGCTAGAGGACAGTAGGGGATATAATCAGCATTGTGTTCTGGGGCCAACCAGAGACTGTAAGGAAAAAGTGACACCTGATCTGGGCAAAAAATAATGGTTAAAAGTCAGGCAGAGATCAAAAAGAGGGAGAAGGAGGGTAAATTCTAGGCAGAAAGGACAGCCTGTGGAAAGGCATACAGGTAGGAAATCATAATGGATATTGGATATTTCTCATAAGGGGTTTAGATGGACTAGAATTCCGTGTGGGAGAGGGGTGGGATGCGGGGAAAAAAGGCTGGTTGTTGTATCAGAGTGCAGCTTTCAGAAAAACTTCTCTGCTGAATGAACACAATAAACCAGGCATTCAGTGCGAGTTAGAACAATGAATTGCCAAATAGGGAATTTATCTAGCTATTTTAGTGTGTATAATTACAGGGCGAAAATGATGTATTATAGGAAACAAATACTGAATCAGCACATTAAGAAAGTATCCCTCATTAGCAATACTTTTCAAGAGTCAGGGTGTTTAAAGTTCCAGAATAGATTATTCATGGCTTCGTATGTAGAGAGAGCCAGGAGATATGGAGGTGGATGCACAGACACAGATAAATAAATAGAAAGTATCCTAATGCACTTATCTGTTAGGAAGTGCTTATTCTAATCTAGAAAATGTGTTACTGACAAATCTAAGAAAAAAATAAAAATTAGTAAAAGATATTACTACTTACATTTGCACAGGGCATTCTATTTTTACAAGTGTCTTCAGATAGACCCTTATTTAATCTTCATAAAAACCAGACTGTTAAACAGCAATTATATGACTCCCATTTTACTCAGAGAGGCCCAGCCTGTCCAAGGGCCACTTATGAGGTAAATGATAAAAGCTCAAATTTGAAACTGTCTGACTCTAAAATGTGCATCTTTCCACTACCCAAATGTTGTTCCCCTAAAAGTGGTGGACTTACTGGCTTTTTAACTTTGAGAAAGTCATTCAGACCCTCTAAGCATCACTGTTCTTCTGTCTAATGGGAATAAAAATCTCACTTCACAGAGGTGTCCAATTGGTTTTGGAAAATTATATTTTTTCTAGAAAACTGTCTGTTTTACCTGTTTTCAAATGCATTGGACAATTTTATTCGTAGTATTCTCTTATGAGGTTTAAAATCTTTACTATCTGTTATGTGCCCTTTTGTCATTCTAAATACTGTTTATCTGTGCCTTCTTTCTCTTCTTAACCAGTATTACCAGAGGTTTCTCCATTACATTGATCTCTAAGAAACAACTTACTTTTG
Source organism: Equus quagga (assembly GCF_021613505.1). Lineage (NCBI taxonomy): Eukaryota > Metazoa > Chordata > Mammalia > Perissodactyla > Equidae > Equus > Equus quagga. The sequence continues at coordinate 26,789,605 of NC_060267.1, read as the reverse complement.
TTTTTTGATCCTTTAGTATTTCTTTGCTTTGCCTTATTTTTTTCTCTTATCTTTTAATTTCCATCGTCTGCTCACTCTACAGGCTAACTCTGTGTTCTAGTTCTAACTTCCTGTGGATCTTTTCAGTTGTTAATTTTAATGTCCTATTTTCCATTAAGATTTCTTCTTCCCCCTTTAATTAATTTGAAGTATTTTTTTTAACCTCCCAAACTAAAGTAGAAGTGGTGATAAATATCTTTCTATTGCTTGCAGTGTTATTGCATTTTGGTTAGAAAATATGTTTTGCATAATATTGGCTATCTAGATTTACTTAAAATTTACTGAAATATATATACATTTATAAAAATTTATTGAATTTGAGGCTGGCCCCGTGGCTGAGTGGTTAAGTTCGCACGCTCCGCTGCAGGCGGCCCAGTGTTTCGTTGGTTCGAATCCTGGGTGTGGACATGGCACTGCTCATCAAACCACGCTGAAGCAGCGCCCCACATGCCACAACTAGAAGGACCCGCAACGAAGAATCTACAACTATGTACCAGGGGGCTTTGGGGAGAAAAAAGGAAAAAAATAAAATCTTAAAAAAAAAAAATTTCTTGAATTTATTGTTCTTGAATATGGTAAATTGTCATAAGTGCTCTATGTTTGCCTGAAAAGAATGAAATTCTCTATGTGTTAGGTTGATTATTTAACTCTTACATCAAGCTTGCTATTAAGTTTTCCCAATTCTCTAATCTGTTATTTTTTTTGTCTTCTTGATTTAGCACTTATCTAATTTTTTTCACTCCTTTATTTCCAACCTTTCTATGATTGTCTCTCGTAAATAGCATACAACTGCATTAAAAAAAATCCAGTTTGAGGATCTTTGTCTTTAATAGGTATGTTTAATTGGTTTATCTTTACTATAATAACAAGCGTATATTTATACTTAATTTTGCTGGGTTTTTTGGTGATTCCTCCTAACCATGTTTTTTTCCCTCTGTAAATTCCCTCTTTTCCTGTTTTATTCGTTTGATTGATTCTCTTGGTTTTTTCCCCCTCTATTAGTACATATTTTTAAGAAATGACACTCATATTTTTAACATGTATATTTAGCAAGTTTCAAAACTAATTATAGTCTCCATTTGTTTCTGAAAACAAACAAAGGAATATAGAGGGCTTTTTTCTAGAAGTTCCCATACCACCTTCTATGTTATCTTTTATTTTATGTTATTTTAGTTTTCCAAGGTTTTTTTTAATTTTCTTAAGTCTGTACTTAGGTACATACCTGTACAGATACTTACATACACATGTACACATACAATGCACAACTCATAAGTCTACAGCTTTCAGTATAATTGAAACAATTATACTACCTTCTTTATTTCTTTTACACATATTATCTAAAAATCTCTTTCAAAATTTTATTTGTAATACAAGGTTCTTTAGGCATTCATTTTTCCATTTGTCACTCTTGGTGGCTTTCTTTCCTTCATTAATTGATGTAGTTTGTAATTTTTGACTGTCATCTCATATTTACTGAGTTGCTTTCCAAGCAAGTCTCATGTGTCCTGGGTTCTGACAACGGCATGTTTATGTTTGAGGTGGCTCTGTGGATATCTCCAGTTTGGGACCCACTTTTTTTTAGTGCTCATGTTTTTCAACACGTTCACGCTTCACAAAGGCAGTGTGCTTCCCCATAGTGAAGGCTCCTGGTTCTGCTTTCTCACGTGTGACACTGCTTCTATTCAGGGCCCCAGGTGGGCAGCAGAAGTCAGCAGCTTGCCCAGCCCAGCCCAGGCCGGTTTTTCTTGCCCCTGTTTCAGAGCCTAAATAGCACTTCACAGTTCTAGAGGCAAGGCCGGGAGCTTTATCTCCCTCAGCAACTAAAACACTAACCTCTCACCCTGAAGCCCTGCTTCGCTTCTGATATTCCTATGGGCTGTTGGGTCTCCATATGGGCTTGCTGCTCTCCCTCTCATTTGTGGCAGCTGGGGATTTCTCTCCAGTTCAGCTGTGCATTAAACCAGTGTTCGCACGTGTGTGGGATGCGTGTGGGAGGGGCAGGGGGTGATGGGCAGGAGGGGAAGGTTTTCCCTCAGCTCGGTGCACTATATTTTCTAGAAGTATGCTAAATGATTTTTAAATGGGCTTTCCTTTTTTATTTTTAATTGTGGTAAAATACACATAACATAAAATTTACCATCTTAACCATTTTAAATGTTAACCATTTTTAATTGTACAGTTCAGCAGTGTTAAATATATTCACACTGTTGTGCAAACAATCTTCAAAACTAGTTTCATTTTGCAAAACTGAAACTCCATATCCGTTAAACAACAACTCCCTTTTCCCCCTTTCCCCCGACCCGTGGCAACCAACACTCTTCTTTCTGTCTCTATAATATGACTGCTCTAGGTATCTCATGTTAGTGGAGTCATACGACATTTGTCTTTTTGTGACTGGCTCATTTCACTTAACATAACATCTTCAAGGTTTATCCATGCTGTAGTATGTACCAGAATTTCTTTCCTTTAAGTCTGAATAATCCATCATTGTATGTATATACCATATTTTGTTTATCCACCCATTTGTCAATTGATACTTGGCTCGCTTCCATCTTTTGGCTATTGTGAATAATGTTGCTACGAACATGGGTTTCAAATGCCTCTTCAAGATGTTGTTTTCAATTCTTTTGGATATACCAAAAATGTAATTGTTAGATGATATGTATTCTTTTTTAAAATTTTGTGAAACCACTGTACTGTTTTCCATAGTGGCTGCATCACTTTACATTCCTATCAACAGTGCACATGGTTTCCAGTTTCTCCACATCCTCCACAACAATTGTTTTTTTGATAGTAGCCATCCTAATGGGTATGAAGTGGTATCTCACTGTAGTTTTGATTTGCATTTCCCTAGTGATTAGTGACATAGAGCAGTTTTTCATGTAATTACTGGCCATTTGTAGATAGATCTTCTTTGGAGAACTAAATGATTTTTTAAAAATATTTTTTATTGAAATTTACCAACATATAGAAAAGCATGCTGATTGACTCAAAGTTTTGTTTCCAATAAATTATGGTTGATTATACAAATGGTTTTCCTTAGTTGAGACAATTCAGAGTTCATCAAAATCATCATATGATGTCCATCATGAATGGTATTACCATTCCACCCCATGTCCCTTCGGGAAATAGCTACAGTTAGAGATCAGGATATATGGCTATGAACTGCCTCAATACTGGCCCCTGAAATATCTATAAATAGTATATCTCAGATGTGAATCCAAGTAATGGTAGATTTTGCCCCGAGAATTCCATTGCAGGTAATCGTATAAAACCTATCAATCAACCAACAAACAAAAATACAATGAATGCTATTTTCCCTACAAATGGAAAATCTGTTGTAGGACTTTTTCATGGTGAACATATCCTGTCTTTTTTGCTTTCTTTCTATCACAGATTGAGGCAACCAACCGCAGTGGCCAAGCTGGGGTGAGGGCTGCTGCTCTGCACAGAGAAGAGTGAGGAAGCCTGTATTTTTTGGGTAAAGAGTTTGAGATTATCTAAGGATATTCTACAAATATAAAAGTTCTTCGTCTATTTTGTTTAGTTCTTTGTATTTTTTCTACTTAGGTATTATCTGTGCCTCACTTTTCTGTAGCAGTGTGTGCAGTCAAGGAATAATGGTATAAAAATATAAATAAAATATACGATTTAAGTTGAAATAAAAGAAGTAATATACATTTGTATTAAAAAGTTGTATAATTTGTTATTTTCAAAAAGAACAAAACTCCTATTTTGAGGCCTCTGACCTCTAGACGTCCTACTGAGGGTAAGAGAAATGTCCAATTTTAGTATCCCCTTACCATTAGTAGACATTTTTAATAAGTTTATAAGGTCATTCTGTGAAATAAAGGAAACTACATACACAGATTTCATAACATATTCATGATTCTAGACTAGTAACTTTCAGTTTTTTCTATTGAAAAAAGAATCATAAGGGTTAAAACTGTAAACTATTACATCCAGAAATATTTAATCAATTACTCCCTCTTGAAGCTTGACTGATGAAAATTACACACTGGGTGTTTTTAGAAGAAGCTCTTTCAACTTTTCATTTTAAGTAATAATTGCATTTCTTTTACATATTTCTTTGTAATTAGTGTATTTAAAATGTGGTCTGGGTTTTCACTCAACTACCATATGATTTATTCTACTTCTTTGGAGTAATTCTCTAATAAAATAATTAATGACAACAGCATAATGATTAATGATGATATATTATCCTTATAGCTCCTAGGAGATACAAGTGCTTTATTACAGATTTCATTGCCTTCATCAGTACTATGAGGCAGACAGGATGAGAGCACATTATTCCTTTTATGGGAATTTAAAACACAAAAGAGGTTTAAGTCATGTCAAATAATATTTGCATGTTTTCTATGTCCATGGATACGAATATTAGTTCATAAATGTGGGGAATTATTTGTTCTATACAAATATTTCATTTATGAGCCTACTACTAACCAAAGTGTTCTCTCAAAAAGAGAAAGGTTTACAGTTTCCCAGATTAATGACGTGCCAGTGATTACCAACTTTTATCCTTATTTTGCTTAATTTCATTAAACTCCAGGAAAGTATTTTAACAAAACAATAGTTCCATCAAAGAATTTAAAATGAGATTAATTAATTCTGACTTGACAATTTTCTGTCTTTCACTTAAGTTTGGGACTTTGGAAATTACTGGTATAGTTAAACAATACACAGCAGGAGAAATTGCCTTGGCAATATTTAGGAACACCAGCCTCAAGATCCAAATTCCTACAGCTTAGGGCAGAGGCGGGTCTGGAATGTGGACTTCCTGAAGTCTAGGCTTGAGTGCTTTCTACTCTAAGTTTATGAAACATACAGCTGCAATGTTTTGTACCTACTTTCATCAGTACATGCTGCAAAATAATGTCGTTATGAAGACCAGTTTAAAAGAAGTGTAGCCATGGACTTCAAGTGCAGTCACTCTGTAAGTTTAAAATTAACTGTCATTCTGAAATTTGATTGTATATTCTTATGGTGTGTAATGAGTGACATACCTGCCCCAGGCTGCCTCATTTGTGGATGCTTTATTAACTGGAACACAAGAAGAGTCAATGACAGTTGATTTGTTCATTTTGTAGCAGAAACCGCAGTCTGGATCCAACATACATTCATCACAGTAACTGGAAAATGAAAGAGTTACAGTCATGTTAGCAGAGACTATTGGTGCTCCTCTGCATTTTCCATTCTACTTTGCAGTCAGCTTGAGGCCACGCACAGGACTAGTTTTGGCGAGGGCAAAGTGACATGTGCCAAGGCAGATGAGAGCTGGCAGGTCTCTTCCGTCTCCCTCCTCTGGCTGCAGTAACTTCAGAAGCCACTTTGAGATGGAAAAGGCTTGGATCTGAGACACTGGATGCAGTAGAACCCCCATCCACCTGTAGCAAATAAATACTTGCTTTCCTATGCCACTGAGATTTGTTACCAAAGAATGGACTGGCCCACCATGCCCACCTGACTGGTTCCAAATTATACAAAAGCACTATTTCTCTTAACTGTCTCTGTCATGTACCATATCTTTTAAAAATGGACAATATTTTGTTGGTAATATATATGTATCCTGAACTGGAAAATTCAAATAATGAAAAAATTCTATCTAAAGAAAAAAGTTAAAAAACAAAAATACCACCCCCCAAATAATGGTCATGGTTAACATCTTGGTGGACATCTGTACCTTAACAAATATCTATTGAGTATCACCTATGTGTTATGCTTAATTTAAAAGAAGCTGGTGTAGGAAAAAAGGCTAACTTTTCTCTAAGTTAATTACATCTACAGGTTAGATCATGGGGCCATAATCAATTAATCATTGATTAATAGATTAATCATTCACCTAGCAGCAGTATCTTGACTGCAGAAAAATTCTAAAGAGGCAAAATCCTTTAGAGGGCAGAGTTTTCCCATCTAAGCCTACAGCATGCTTGTAAAATGAGTTTTCTTGCTGCCACCTCATTTGCTAGACAATTCTGGAGCACCGCACATACATGGCAGGCACATACAAGGCACTGGAGACACTAAGATGAATAAACCAAAGTCCCTGCTCCCTGGTAGAGAAAAGGCGAGGATGAGAAAGAGATACACAAGGAAATGATGTCAGCGCACTAGAAAATACTTACCAACTACTCTAGGGACAGAGGCCTGTTCATTTCCTGTAAGAGTGGGGGTAATTTCAGTGGTGATATTTGAACTGGATCATGAAAGAAATTCACCAAGCAAAGAGTCAGAGGAAAGGGCATTTCAGAGAACTGCTTATTTTACAATTAAGGATCAGTCAGTGCAGACTTCTTAAATATCCACTGTGTACAAGTAACTATACCCTGGAGAAACAGGGTAAGAACCACTGAAAGTTACCCAAAAAAGACATGATTCCTCAAAATCAACATACTTCTCTGATTCCTTTAGCTAAATGGAAAAACACTGGCATTGTTTAAAAATTAGACTATTATCATTTCAGCCTTCTTCTGTAAACTTTTCTTTTGCAAACAGCCATCCCTATTTTTAAAGGAGACTTCAGCCTTACACTAAAAGCAAAAAAGAGGCCTTTCAAAGCCTCGTGAAAGGTCAACGTACTTAAGAGAGGTGATACAGCACCGTAAATATAAAGCTGACCACACGCACTGTGATAAGCAAAATAAACAAAACAATAGAAAGTGATAGAAGTACTTTGAGCTTCTGGATTTGAGAAGTAGATGAAGCTAATTTGGAAAGGAAGATAATTCCTAGTAGTATTTTGTTTGTTTAGTCTGCCGGTACAAGGTGGAGTCTATCAACCTTGAATGCTCCAATGGCTTTAAATGATACTTATTTTGGAAAGGTCAACTCATCCATTTGCAGAGATATGACTCTACTTTATTTCTTTAAAAATAAGTAATTCCTATAAAAGGCCAAAAAACATAATGACAAAAGCTAAAAGGAACTGAGAACATGCTGTATGTGCGTGTCAGACACACGAGGTGTGATCTATAACGCTTCGCCTCCGCCATCACTCATGCAAACATGCAACTCTGACTACAGCTCCCCATTCTCCCAGCTTCATATTAGATGACCCCTACTCTGCCATGATCATTCATTCAACAAATACAAATATTTCACACTTACTGTGTGCCAGGCACTATTCCAGGGGCTGGGACACATTAGTGAACAAAACAGATTCCCTGCCCTCGTGGAGCTGATTTGTATATTAAACCTCCTGGTGACCCCGGTTAGTTGATCCCTCTACTTGCTCCCTGTTCAGTAGCTTTTCCTTTCTTTACTTCCATCCTTATCTAGCTTATTGACCACGGCCCATCATTTCAACATCCTAAATTTCCCTGCCCATTTATCTTTCCATCTCACCCATCTAGCAAAAATCCTAGCCATATATTTATGCAAACATTTGCCTTTCCTGTGCCTTCACCCACATACACAAATGCAGCTGAAGGAATCACACAACAGAGCAGATCAGTAGTCCCCTGTAATACACTACTACCAGCCTCAAAAGGATCCTCAACAGCCTGAAATTCTTAATGGTTTTCTGTAGTCAACTCCATACAAGGACTATTTCAGCCACCCTACACAAGGACTATTCTTCAAATCTCCAATGCTGCATTTCTCTTTAAGCTCTGCAAATGATGTTGACTCCAGCTTGACAGAGAAAATAGATGAAAGTGGTACAGATGGGAACTTAATAATTCTATAGCAAAAACATATAAACCATCCTACTTTCCTATGGTCCAGTTACAAAGACAAACTGTTCTTCTTACCTAACTTTTCCAACTTTTTTCCAACTTTTCTATGTGGGCTTTCATTCCATTCCATCTCCTTAGGCCATTTCAGACCCTTGTGATTACTGCCACTTCTTTCTCTTACACGTCCACTGTCTTAAGGTAGATGTTTAGGTTTTTGATTTGATATCTTTCTTCTTTTTTTAAACTTTCTTCTTTTTTAACATAGGCATTTATAGCTATAAATTTCCCTCTTACCACTGCTTTAGTTGCATCCCATATTTGGTATGGTGTGTTTTCATTTTCATTCATCTCAAACTACTTTCTAATTTCCTTTGTGATTTCTTCTTCGATCCACTGGATTGAGAAGTGTTACTTAATTTTCACATATGTGTGAATTTCTCAAATTTCTTTCTGTTAGTGATTTCTATTTTCACTTCATTGTGATCAGAGAACATACTTTGTATGATTTCAGCCCTTCTTAAATTTATTGAGGCTCATTTTATGGCCTGGCATTTGATCTTTCCTGGAGAATATTCCTTGAGCACTTAAGAAGAATGTATATTCTGTTGGTGGTGGAGTGTCCTCTAGATATGTTAGATATAGACAGTTTATAGTCAATACACTAACCTTAAAGAATCTTAACCCCTTGGTTTCTAACAGTCTTCACTTCCACTTAACTATGGCCACATCCTGGAAATTGTTATCATCTAGAACAGGGGTCAGCAAACTATAGCCCTTGAGACAAATCCAGACTACCACCTGTTTTTGAAAATAAAGTTTTACTGGAACACAGCCAGGCCCATTCGTTTACTTATTGTCTATGACTGCCTTCAAGTTTCAAGGGCAGAGATGAGAAGTACTAACAGAATCCAAAAGGCCTGCAAAGCCACAGATATTTACTATCTGGCCATTTACAGAGATTTTGCTGATACCCGATCTAGAACACATACACAGATCCCATATGCAGATTCTTCACTCCTTTTCTTCAAGATCCCTCAGTTCCTTACTCCTGAAAAGGACAACTGCTCTTCTACCTTAACCTTCCACACTTCTTTCTTCCTGATCTTTCATGGCTTTGCATCCTTTTCTGCCAAACTTTCATGGTAAATCCCTTTAAGTACTCTCACCAGACCCTCAAAGTCTTTGTACTTAGGTCCTTCTACACAGTCATCCTAAAAATTTTATGTTTGACTCTTTCCAACCATCTTTCTTCTTTCTTCCTTCATCTAGGTTGCTTTGTACTGGTGGAGAATTAACACAGCCAGGCACACTGATAAAAGTACACATTCACAGTATTCAACAGCAGCTGGATCCTCACTGCTGGCAGGGCACTTTCACCTGTCCCTATTCAGTGACTTTCCTCATTCCCACAACTGATATCCCAAACACTCACAACTCTTCTCCAACTCCAATCTTTATTCCCCCATAAATCTCTCAGAAGATGGCCTTGTCTTAGTTCACGGTGAAAACTGAAGGGACTAGGCGTGAACCTTCTCAACTTTAAACTCAGACATAAACAAAGGTATCTATAGGCATGTCTATCCTCACTTCTTTTCCTCCAGCCTCTGAAAAAGAGGTGTTCAAGGATCAACCTTCTACCAAGGCTTTTAATCTCACTCCCTCTGGTCTTCGCCAGGACCAACACCTTGTTCCACCGGTTACCTTCTTCTTTTTATACCGTCAAACCCCTCCCAGAACATCCCCCACAGCTTATGTGCAGTCAAGCCTTTCCCAAATTAAGAAAGCATTAAAAAACTATTCTTTCTACCAGTCTGTACCAGTTCACAGGGGTCACTCAGTAAAAAGGGGCCAAGTATTAAAAAGTGTTCTATTTCTTTGCCAACCCAGGAAGTGGGCCACTCTTTGGGAACTGATGTGGCCAGCTCTTATCTGGCCTTACAGCCTCTCAGGCTTCTGGAGGCAAGATAAGATTTCCTACCACTCCCTCATCCTTGACCTGGATTTTTTTTTTATTTCCACATATAGACTATTTTATGGCAAAATTCTCCCAAAAGTAACATTTCTAACTTCAACTTGACATTTAAAAGGTAACACAAAACTTTAAATATCCTGGAGAATCTGCTAATTGACCTTTTACAGAGAGCATATATCATAACTGTGGCTTTAACAAATGGCACTAAAAAAGGGAACAACTTCTGGAAATGGCTATTTTTTATTCATGATTTGTTCTTTAGGCTTTCTTGAACATGACCTAATCAATTTATGCAAGGTTTTCTAAATATAGAAGCTGAGAATTTAAATATATTGGCACCAAATCAATGCTCACAAGAATATTCTAAGCATAGGTTAAAACATTTTTTTGTGTGTGAAAAGCAGACTGGCATATTAGGCCCCCTTTACCCCTTTTACCGCGTGACCTGGGGTAAATTCTAAATCCTGGACTTCAGGTTTTTAATCCCAAGAGCACATGATCTCTAAGAACCCACCCAGTTGCAAGATTCTACATGAGAGAAAATGACAGAAATACATATACTCTAACTCTAAATTCACACAAACTCCAACAGTGTAAAACATATTAGAATGCTGTAACAGTGCACAAATATTTACTCTTACATATGGATTTCAAGGGCAGAAATTATACGTGTGCCCTACTTTAAGAAACTCTAAATTTAGAAAAGAAATGAATTAAAAGGATATTTACAAAAGGCCGATGCTTTATAAAAGAAATTGCTGAATGAATGAAATAAAATGAGGATTCCTCCTTACGGATACAAAATATTTTAAATTTAAGACAAATCAATCTGTAGTACAGTTGAAGGAGATGGTCTTCCTCTTCTCTGTGCACATCTCTCTTGTAGAACTTAGAATATTCTTTACTGAATGGTTTGCAAAATAGACTGTGAGGACTCCAGGGAGAAGGCCATGCTTACCAACTCAGTGTCTGCAGCACCCCACTGTGGGCTGCATCCCCAATACACGTTTGTTGAACGAATCACAGCATGACAGCTCCATAAATCAAGGCCTTACTGTAGGTTCATTAGCTTGTTTCTGCCCATTTATAAAGGATAATTTTTGAGGGTGGGTGGGTTGAAGTGAACATCTGAGTCATTTTTAGAATGAAATAAAGAGAAGGTAAAACTAATTGTCAGAGGGTACTTTAAGCTGAGCTCGGTTCTTCAATTGCCAGAGGCTAAAGCGTCCATTTGCAAACATTCCTTCCACAACCCAAATGGAACTGGTTAGTAATTCTGATAACTCACTTTCAGAAACACCAGCTGCAAGGGCCAATTTCCTTGAAGCCTGAAGAATAGAGCCACAGAAAGATAAAGCCCTCTTTTAAATCACGGCCTACAAAATTTCATAGTAAAAGGACATTACGATATTTAGAGAGAATTTGTGGTAAATAAGTGTGCCCAGAATTCACGCCATTGTTCTCGATTGTGGATACTTGTCACTTGGGGAGATCATACAATAGGCAATGATGCTGCTTTTCTATGAGATGAAACTGCTGGGGGAAATGAATGCAGAGCAGACTAGAAACTCTAATAGAAAATGGGAAAATATATAATCCGGACAATAATTTCAATTAGAACCAAACAGTTCTTTTCTTGCTCATTGAAGGGAACAAAGATTTAACTTTTCAATCTCTAACCTTTCTTTTCAGAAAGAGAGAAAAATAAGCATGGACATATTTAGTACTAAACTGGTTCTAAAACTTTAAAATGTTTCCAATTAAAGTAAAAAAAGAGCAGAATAAAAGGCAGCTTAGTGCTAAGGGAGAGAAAGGATGGCCTATTTTCATGAAATCAATCGTTTACATGTTTCACATGGCACCCACGGTCTTAACCGAATGTGCTCTCTTCTCTCTCCTCAGAAAATCTTTTAAAAATCTGGGTTAATTTGGAACATTTTTAGTTTCCATTCTGTGAAGTCAAGTGTGAACTGGGCCCTCTAGAAAATGGTCCATTTGCTTTTAAGTATGTCTCATTAAACTCAATGAGATGGAGCGTTAAGAACAGTGTTTGGTCTTAAAATGCCTTTGTGGTGTGGCCTACATTTCCGAAAATCAGTGGTGGCACATGCAGGTGTTAGGGTGCTGTGTTGCCACAGGTCCACTTTCATTGTCTGTGGGTAACTGTGCTCACTCACTCGTTCCTTATGCATGAATCTGTGTACCGACTTTGTGCAATAATGTCACTCTCCCTCCTGTGACAGCTATTCTAAACTTTCCCTACTCTTCACTATCCCTTCCTCAGTCTGAACTGCTCCCGCTGCTTCCAGCAGGTGACTCGGAATCCAATTTACTAGAGAACACCCTTACTTGGGGGACGACCTGCCTTGCCTGTAGTCCCCTGCAGGACCAGATTTCTACTCGAGAACAGTAGGCCCCCCTTATCTGCGGTTTCACTTTCTGCAGTTTCAGTGGCCTGTGGCGAACCACAGTCCAAAATATTAAATGGAAAATTGAAGAATAAACAATTCGTAAGTTTTAAATTGTGTGCTGTTTTGAGCAGTGCGATGAAATCTCTCACTGTCCTGCTCCATCCCGCCTGGGACCTGAATCATCCCTTTGTCCAGCAGATCCATACTGTATACACTACCCGCTCGTTAGTCACTTAGTAGCCGTCTTGGTTATCAGATCGACTGTCGCAGTATCACAGTGCTCGTGTTCAAGTAATCATCGACATTGTCTGCTCCTGACATCTGACCATCGACACTGTCACGTCTGATGTGTTGTCAGAAGGTCAATTGTAGTCTAACGCTACATCACGATGCCTACATCATTCACCTCACTTCATCTTCTCATGTGGGCATTATACAGTCTCACATCATCACAAGAAGTAGAGGGTGACTACCGTACAAGAAGATAGTTTGAGACCACATTCACATAACTTTTATTATAGTATATTGTTATAGTTGTTCTATTTTATTAGTTATTGTTGTTAATCTCTCACTGTGCCTAATTTATAAATTAAACTTTATCAGAGGCATGCACATATAGGACGAAAACATAGTGTACGCAGGGTTTGGTACCATCCAGTTTCAGCCATCCACTGGGGGGCTTGGAAAGGGTCCCCCACAGATGAGGGGGGACTGCCGTGCTATAAAGAGAGCGCCAGGACACCTGCCTTCTTTCTCAGCCAGAGTGTAGATGTCAGGTGATTTCTTCTCCCCATTTGGACTGTGTAAGTAGGGAACTCATAAGAATCAAAAGAAAAATTCTAGGGGACTTAAATCAATGTTTGGAAATTAATTTAAAAAGCTGGGGACCTCCTGGAACTGATTTCATGAAGCAAGTCATGCCTCACTACTCCATTAAAGCTGATCCCACAGAGACTGCCAGTGATCTCATTGCTAACTCTGGGCAACTGTCTCTCCTAATCTTAATTCGTCACTCAGTAATAGCATTTCCTAAAAATCTTCTCATCCCTTGACCCTGCTCCCTTTGCATTTCTTTCATATCGCAGACTGCTGCATCTTAGTCTTTTCTTTCTCCTCTTGGTTCTTTCTCCTTTGGTTCTGTTCTTGGCAATCTTCTTTCATTATTCCGTACGCTTTTTCTGGGAACCATCAGCCTTACATGATCATTACTACCACTGAGGCGGTGAGACTCCACGACCTGTTCTCCAGTTTGCTTCTCTTCCGTAAGTGCCAGACCCATAGTCACAACTGTCTGATTTTCTGGATGTTTCACAAGAACTTCAAACTTAACACACCTACAGTTCAATCTTTGGCTTTCCTATCAAACCTACTGTTATTCTGTGTGACACAAGTTAAAAACCTGAGCGTGCTCCGAGACCACTCACATTTAACTGGCTATGATTCCATCAAGTCTATCCCCAAAGTACGTTTGGTTCCCTCCACTCTCCACTCTTACCACCTCTCACCTGAACTCTTCCAAAAGTCTTCTAACGAGTCCTCCTGCTTCTAGACTCCTTCTACTCCAACTTCTCCACTGCCTTAAATCTAACCTGACCAGAACTCTCTCCTGTCTAAATGCTGCAACAGCTTTCCATTGCCTATAGGATGAAGACCAAACTCCCTACTACGGCATGATCTAGCCCCTTCTTATCTTGTCAGTCTTTTCTTGCTGTTTCTCCACAGGTGCCCTACAAACTGCAGAATTCAGAATATGACACGCTCTTATGTTTCTCCTCGTATTGTTTTCTCTGTCTGGACTATTACTTTCCACCTTTGTTTCCCTACACATTTGCTTCAAGGCTCATATTTGGCATCCCCTCCTCTGTGACAATTCCTGACCCCAGCAGAATCAGATGCATGCATCACTATGCTGTCAGGATCACAAGCGTCTACTATTATTACTGCGCATCCATTATTTCTCTCAGAGTTTGTGATTAGTTTGCCTTCTTTCCTACACTGTGACCTTCTCAAGGCAGAGACTTTTGTCTTGTACATCTTTTATTCCTAGTGACTTCCATGTTGCCTGATAGATGAGTGCTCAATAAATACCTGTTGAATAAGTAAGGAGATGAATATATCCCTTATATTCACAGCAGATTTGGTAATTCTCTCTGTAGTTTATTAGAGAAGTTACAGCTTGTTCTCTACATCTTGGTCCATGAAATCACTGGATTGAGGCTTGAATCAAGCTGTGAATTATTCCTTATAATTCATGGCTTTCAGATCAAATCCATGTACAACTATCTGGAACCTTCTGGAACAAGGTCATAGTTCTCATCTCTTCCCCTTAGAAACTGAGACTAAGAATACAATGTCTTTCTGAGTTAAGAGGCAAAAAATAATTGACAGCAGTGAGGCCTGCAGACTAAAAGCAATCACAGGCTCTTGTGCTTTGGCACTATAAATAGGGCAAATGTAGCCTATTGGTCACAGGGGTTGTTTTTAAACATTTACTGGTACTTTAGGCTTTAATTTCTAGTAACTAATTGTCTAATCTTTTTGTATGAATTCTTGGATTGGTTCTCCCATTTCATCTGAGAAAAGTGCACCAATAAACTCTCAACGGGAAGGGAGGGAGAAGAGCGCTTTACGTGCCAAGCCTGTGACCTTCAACAGGCCTAGGTGTTTTCCTGCACAAACCTTTGATCAACAGAGTTCAAAACAAAAACCTCAGTTCCAACTTTGCAAATATAAGATGGCATGTACATACGTATGTTCATATATGTACATATGTGTATTTAGGTAAGTAAATGTGTACATTTTATATATACACATAAACAACTTTTTCAGTCAATAAATTGAGAGTTAATTTAGACTGACAATGCAATTTGGTAATCAACCCATAGGCACTCAAATACCATCTAATTAGTGTGCAACATGCCACTTTGAAGGAAAAAAAAGTGATTAATCTTCCCTGGTGACAGTGTACATTATTCATTATTGAAGAGACAGAAAACAAATATTCGAAGGAACATTTAAGAGACTGGAATTTTTAGGTTTGCTAACAGACCATGTCAATTAGTAACTGTAGATGTGAAGAGGAGTTTGGAGGGTAAGTTTTATCACGAGACTTGGTGTGGCTGTCTCACAGACAGCTCACCACGTGAAGAGCGCCGCACTAAATAATTACCTGTTCTTATTTAATCCTTATTTTGGCTTTATGAGAGAGGATTTCTTTTCTCCTTTTCTAGATGAGAAATCTGAGATTTAGAGAGATTAAGCTATCTGAGCCAGGCCACACAGCTAAAATGTGGCAGAGCTGAGATTCAGATCTAAGTGTGTTAACTCCAAACACCCAGATTTTCATAAGAAGTTTCTTTAAAGGAAAACAGGCTATCAATTTTAAAGGAAATAGGCTAAAATTAAAATTGGAAAGAAAAAATAACTATGGTTTCTATAGCAGTGTAAGATTTACAAAATATTTTCATACATATTGTGTCATCTGCTCTTTCCAACAACCCAGTGAGGTATGCATTAGCATTCCTATCTTACAGATGAGAAAACCAAAGCTCTGAAAAGCCGAGAGAAGTCTCTAATGCAAGCTCTCTGACTCTAAGTGCAAATTTTATTCTACTTAGGCTTTAGTTGGTTGAAATGTGAAGTTACGCCTTTGGGAAAACTGATTAGCATAGTGAAGATACTGACATTGTGACAGATAAAAGAAATATTAATTGAGCACAGATGATTTGGAATCTGCTGTTGTCTTGTGTCGATGGCATATGAAGCATGGCTACACTCCCGGCAAAATGAAGGCAGAATGGTCAACACTTCATGTGGAAAAGTAGTGACCACTGTGACACATTATTTCTTTCTAATTAACTTTTTCTTTTTAAAGATTGGCAACTGAGCTAATAACTGTTGCCAATCTTTTTTTTTTTAATTGCTTTTTCTCCCTCAATCCCCCCAATACATAGTTGTATATTTTAGCTGTGGGTCCTTCTAGTTGTGGCATGTGGGATGCCGCCTCAGCATGGCCTGGTGAGCAGAGCCATGTCCACGCCCAGGATCCGAACCAGCAAAACCCCAGGCTGCCAAAGTGGAGCATACAAACTTAACCACTCAGCCAGAGGGCCGGCCCCTAATAAACTTTTTTTATTGAGATAAAACTCACATAACATAGAATTTACTATTTTAACCATTTTGAAGTTTCCAATTCAGTAATTTTTAATGTATTCAGATTTGCACAACCATCACCAGACTATCCAATTCCAGAACACTTCCAACGCCCAAAAATAAATAAACCCTATATCTCCCAATTTCCATCTGTCATCATCTCTTGGCAACAACTAATCTACTTTGTGTCTCGATAGATTTCCCTATTCTGGACATTTCCTACAAATGCAATCATACAATATGTGGTCTTCTGTTTCTGGCTTCTTTCATTTAGCATAATGTGTTCAAGGTTCATCCATGTGGTAGTACTTCTTTCCTTTGTACAGCTGTGTAATATTCCATCGTGTGGATACATTTTTGTTTATCCATTCATCAGTTGATAGAACTGTTGGGTTATTTCTGCTTTTTGGCTATTGTGAATAATTCTGCTATGAACAGGTGTATACAAGTTTTTGTGTGAACATGTTTCTTTTCTTTTTTTTTTTTGAAGAGGGTTAGCCCTGAGCTAACATCCACTGCCAATCCTCCTCTTTTTGCTGAGGAAGACTGGCCCTGAGCTAACATCTGTACCCATGTTCCTCTACTTTATACATGGGACGCCTGCCACAGCATGTGGCTTGATAAGCAGTGCATAGGTCTGCACCTGGGATCTGAACTGGCGAACCCTGGACCACCAAAGTGGAGCATGTGAACTTAACTGCTGCACCACCGGGCTAGCCCCTGAACATATGTTTTTAATTCTCTTGGGTATATGCTTAGGCGTGGAACTGCTGGGTCTTACAGTAACTCTATGTTTAATGTCTTGAAAAAATGCCAAACTATTCCATGCACACTTTTTGATATTTGATTGTTAACCAACTGTATTGGTACAGATATAGTCTTCAGTGTTGTCAATTTTTCCAACGCAGTGGTAGAAATGGTCCATTGAAGAATTGCGTCATTTTTAATGGGCATAACTGAAGGAGATGTTTTCAAGACAACAATGCTATCTATTACTTATAGTAGTGATTTAATCAGCAAAATGAAAATTATTTATGGCTTTTGCAGAAAGAATGATAGGGAATCTTTGCCAATATAAAACAGCAAATACATTGTGGAAGATATAAATACAGTTCACCAATATCTAGTTGCCCACCACTTCAAGGTTATAGAAGATTAAAATCCTCTGCCCTCTTGAAGTTAGGAGCAGCCAAATGACTAGTTGTGGCCAGACAATGTGAGTGGAAGTAAGAATTGTAGGCCAAAAGCTTTTAATTGCTGGCACTGAACGCTCCAGCTCTCCATTTCAAGTCTGTGATGAATCTTGACTTGAGGGAAGAGGGGCATCACAAAATGGCGGAGGTTCCCTTAGCCTGGATCTCTAGGACATGAGCAGAGCCTTCCTTGCTTTAAACCACTAAGATTTTGGTGTTTTTGTTTGTGTGTGTTGTTGTTATATTACTAATGCCTATTTTGGGCTGACTGCTATACCAACTCAACTTATTTGTGTAGCATTCTGGTTTTCAGCTTAAATAGTAATACGATTATTGGCACAGGCTTAAAAAGCTACCAGCACACTTTTTTTTTTTTTATCAAAGCATTACAAACTGATCACTGTCTCGTTGACAGATACTTTATATGTAGGTAACAGAGATTTACCAAAATAATAATAAATAAAAATAATGTAAGAACACAGTTTTGTTTGGGGCTCATCATCACCATTTGAAAACTCTTTTATATAAGCTTTAGTTTATATCTTTGTATCAACGCTGTTGTGTCCCTACAAAGCTGTGTAACACACACTCTTCCTGCAACATGCATTTAACTATTCGCACTACCTGATATCAGTTGCTGATTTCTGCATATTGCTCCAAACACCAACTCTTCTACTTATTGAGAACTTCCTGATATTTCAAGTCACAGGGTATGTAGAGAGTCCTTGTTGACCTCGCAGTTTGGATCACATTTGACACCACAGTTTGACAGCATGGAGTCAAAGTTTAACTTTAAGTACCACACTGAGTGCTTAAAGAGGGACTTTAAGGAAGTGGACACTGAGGGACACTTCCTTTCATTAGTATGGTAATATTGTTAAATGTAATGGTAAAATTCTTAATAGCAACTCATAAATATCCTTCTGTGCAGAGAAACCATAACTACAAATATTCTCTGTTCTGAAGCTTTTCAGAATTAGAATATAAAAGTTTAAAAGCGATTCAGGGTAACCTTTTCAGGTGAGAGAACATCCATCTGTTTAATATATAAAATGTAAATAACTAAGTAATCAAGAAAGCACGGTATCTGCTACTGAAGCATTTTGTATTCAGTACCCATGAAGACCAAACTCTTGTAAACATATCTGGATCCTCAGGCACGCATCGAGCTGTCAACGCTACTTCCAGGGCACGGAGAGAGCAAGTGAGGTGTAAACTCAGCTCAGGGTCTGAGTCTTTCATGGGCTTTGGAAATTACATTATTTCCTCATTTCAGATTAAAATGAAAGTAAGGAAATAAAGAAGGAAAATTTCACTTATTTTCTAAAGTAGTTAATTTTTCCTTGAAATATTATGGGGAGTCTGTCTCCAGCAAATACGCCTGAGAAATATTCCTCTTCAGAACAAGTGAATTGAAAAGACTGTGCTGGTTTTTAATACGCACTTAAATAAATTCATGACTTTGAAAATCAAAAAGGAAAATTAAACCAAAACACCTGCTAAGTAGTTACAAATGATTTCTAAATTATGAATTTGGAAATGGGGATCAACTTTTATTCTGAACTAGTTAATGTTTACTGTTTGGAGTATCACTAATTGAAATTTAAGTATACAGTGTCTGCATCCTTTGTGAATGTATGGTCACATTCATTTTAATATATTTTCTTTAAGTCAACATAAAAAAAGAGGTTGTTTTAAAGCAAGCACTTTATTTTTTTTTAACCTATCTGTGCAAACAGTTCTTAAAATTGCCTCTCTTTTGGGGACCTGTTTTTGTTCATTTATTTGCTTTGATAATTGATGGTGTATTTTTAAGTATTGCGCAAGTATCTCTTTATGCACCAAGAAAGAAACTTTTATATTTTTCATCAAATCCTACAACACCTGGCACTATGCTTATCACACTGTAAGTGCTTCATATAGAGACAGCAAAATCAAAAGGACAAATACATTGTGGCTTACATGGCCTTGCTTATCAGTTCTTCCACAGTTACTTGGAGGGCTTTCTGATTTTGATAGGAAATGATATGCTTGAATGTGAAGGACAAAGTGAGTTTTGCTTAGAGAGTGAGAGAGAGAAATCAGTCCCTGGGGCCCCAGAATGATCTTTGATTTGGAAGCTGTGCTGTGTGATAGAGATGAAACGACAGAGCCCAGAAGTCATCTCCCTGTATATCATCACGTCCTTCGACGCCTGCAACTCTATTTAGTGGAATCGTGTGCTCTTACAACTAGAACCTGCCACACTGACAGGATTTCACAAAATTAAAAAGAATTCAAGGTGGGTGAAACGAATAGGAATCAGTAAAGTGATGTCGGTGTGGGGGTGGGGAGTGTCAAAATACTAATATCAGCACACAGTGTCTTCTCTTTAAGGAAAATATTCAGGTTCACATATAAAATTCATCTCCACAACTAGAGGAGGAAGCTAAGAAGAGAGTGGCTTTCATGGTCTTCATTTCCTCATCTGAGAGTACAGATATAGTCTAATTTGCCTGAAGGGTATTTCTTTGTAAGTGCATCTCATCTATATTTGCTTCTTGTCTTAAATTACTTTTTCCATATTCATCTATCTATGTAACAGAGGCCTTAAAAACAACACTCATCCAAAACAAACAAAACAAAATAAAAATTACAATTCAACTTGGATCAGATACTCATATTCAAAACTATGTGCTTAAGATTGTTCTGCTCTAAGGAAACTCTAGGTGGTGAACTGTTTAAAATATTTCAGAATGATTTTACTTTATCTTAAGCACTTGTTTTTATATCGAAGATGTTCTATGATGATCCTTAAAATGGCAGAAAAAGAATTTTCTGAGCTGCATAAATACAGGTAAATGAAAATAAATGAGCAAAATTTTTAAAAATCTTTAGGTCCCAAATAGACTACAATTCACAAAAAAAGATTTCTCAGAAAAAGAATTTCAATTTCAGTGAATGAAGGAAAACACAGAAACATAGGTATTTTTAGATATACTGCCCTTTAATCATAGGAATTATTGTCCTCTTCCCAAAGGGCATTTGACACCCTCTCCAGGCAGTAGGAGCAGCCCACTGCTTGAGTGGTACATTTCAGAACAAAGAGCGTAGTGGTTAAGGGCTGGGTTCTTAATTAAAGCTCAGTTCTACTGTCTGCCAAACCACATGAAATTCTGTAATTCACTTAACTTCTTTAAGCCTCAGCATCATTAGTAAAATGGGGGAAATAATAGCATCTACCTCAGTTTTGCTGGAGGATAAAGGAGAATCCATGTAAAGCTCTTAACACAATGGTTGGAACAAAGGTGATTATATAATAAATCGTGGCTGCCATGACTATTCCTTTTCAATAAATGAGCAAATATTTTACCCATATATGAAAAAGGGCAGCTGTTTTACTGGTTTACAAGACCTAAGAAATAGGACAAATGAAAGAGATTTTAATGGTTCTTTCTCTATTGCAAAGCTGAAGGCAAATTAGTTAAGAGGGTCATATTTTTTGTCACTGCAAGAAATGCTGCAAATATGACCTTAGACTTTTAATCACTATAAAGAGAACTAAACCATGAAAGTGGGTAGAACCCTATCTGGTCAATTAACTTATCCTTTCTGCTGTCAAGCAGAACCACTCATAAATGGCCCATAAAGTTAACATATTGCCTATCTCTACTGATGTGTCAAAGACTGCTACTAGTTTATCCCTATATCCATTTTTTGCTTCCTCCTTTGTAAGAGAATCAATTCTTAACTGGGATCATTACATCCCCCGGTTCTTCTTCCAACTGCTAAATAAAATAATATATTTCCCAGTCTCCATTACAACTGGATACGGCCATGGGGCTAACTCTGGCCTCTGAGAAGTACCGTGTGGGATTTCAGAAAGACTTCAAAGGAAGCTGATTGAGCTTGGAAGCATTGCTCCTTCTACATTTTCTCCTTCTGGCCTGTTCCAGACGTGACTGTGGAGCTCCTGCAGCCATCCTGGACCATCCTTGTGAACTTGTGAAGAATACTTATGTGAGAACAGCAAAAAGACGGGAGCCTGGATCCCTCATGATGCGAGGTCTAGCACATTTGTTCCAACTCCCTACCTTTTAATTTATTTTACATGAGAGAGAAAGAAACTTCTTTCTTGTTTAGGCCATTTATTTTGGGTTCTTCTGTTATATATAGCCAAACACAATACCTAACTGATACAAGAATATTTTTTTAAATGCTTGACATATTTTTGCTCATTTCTAAATATATTCTAAAATATCAGCTTCTACTCAAGTTCCGACATCTCTCTAAAGATATGAGACTTGGGTATGGGTTTAAAAAGTAAATAAAAGCCATTCTAAGTTAGAGCCAACTCCTGACAAGTGGCTATTTCTCATATCTTATTTCCCTAAGAGCTGGGACAATAACTAGTAAATGGTTAGTATTCAGTAACGTAGGCCTTAGAGAGACGGAAAAGTGGGGAAGTGTCCCTAATAGTGTCTCTGTACATACAACTGATTGCGAATCTGTAATACTGATTCTCCCCAGGGCTTCAGTCAATGTTTAGAGGTGAATGGGGCATTTAACAAGCACACTGGTTCCTTCAAGCTACGCGGACACCACAAAAGGTGACCTAAAAAAATCTCTGAGTTAATGCCTCACTCCATTAATCTCACCCACCCAAGAATGGCTGAGCCTCCATGGCAGAGCACTGCCTCTTATCTTCGAGACTTGAGCTCGGTACTGACAGTGACGGTGAGTGCTCTAGCTTGTCGAGGTTATTTTGCTTTGTGATTCTGTTTTTCGAGGTGCTCATGACACTATCTGTCTTACCTCAGCACCTCCCTGATTGAGGTGGTAAATTGTTCCTTTATGACTCTTCCTTATAGGGTAACTGTGTAGCCAAGCTTCTTTTTTTAGTGCTACAATTCTGTTGCTCCGATTTCTCTCTGACAGGATAATTACCAAGTTTGTCTCTCTCGGAGTCGCACAGATTCATGTTTATTTGAGTTTCATTTATGTGTAAATTTCTTAGCTTTTTCTAGCGTATGTTCAATTTGTTGCTTTCGTCTTTTAATACTTTAATCTTCAAAGACCTTCTGGATCCTCAGCTACATTCAGAATTATATGGCCATTCTCCTCTTTTTTTTTTTTTCCTGGTTAGATTTCAAAGCTCTACTGATTTTTTAAAAAATATTCTCTTGGGGGTATGATTTTTTCTCCTGTTTTTGTTATTAGTATATATAATTTTACTTTAGTCCTGCAGTTTAAAATCTTTAGATTCTTGTGTCTTTCCACATCTTCCTTGATAACTCAATTCAAATTGAGTTTATCAGAACAAAACAGACAAGTGCTGAAAGCCAAATGCACGAATCCAATCATATGGAAATGAAGCATCATCAGAGTATCTCCAGACTTGAAGAGCTGTTTACAGGGTACTGCAAGGGGCTTGTTCCAGAACCTTCCATTAGCTGAGGTAGGCATAAGATTGACAGAAAAAGCTCTTATTGAATTTCCAGATCAGTTTATGTAATTATTGCAGTTACAGAGGAAAATATACAAGCCAAAACCACAGTCATGCACATATCAGGTCTCAGTCCCTGGTTAAATCAGTAAACAAGTACCTTATATAAGATACGATGTTAGTTGCTAGGTATATAAGACACAAAGAAGAGAAGAAAAAGAATGAAAGAGAAAAAACATAATTTCTGCTCTCAAGTCACAAATTCCTATTTCGGAAGACAAGCCGTAAAAAGTGAGTAGTTAAACAATATTAACAAATAACATTACAAGTCATTCCAGTCACCAAGACCTGACCGCATCTCATCCCTTGACTTGAGGTCTTAACTTAAACTCTTAATGGTTTGCCCTTCTACCATCTCCACTCTGCTGCCACGGTGACCTTTGTAAACACAAATCTGATAATGATAGTCTTCTTAATAGCTTCACATGATCTCTTTTTTTTTTTTCAATGAGAGAGTTAAAAATCCTTATTACCGGTACAGGTGACTTCTTATAATTTAAATTCTTAACAGGCTCTTCAGGTTTATTTCCTACCATTTATTACTTTTGTTTAGAGCTCACCCCTTGGTTCCCAAATGGAATTGTAGGCAGCATCCATTTTCTGAAAAGTTACCTGGAATTCAATGTCTGAAAGCGTGAGAGACATCTGCTAACAGAGGACCCACCGTGGGAGCCTTCCGTGGGAACCAGGGGCATTGATCCAGGGTCTTCTTTCCAGAGGCATTGATCCACGGTCTTCTTTCCAGAGGCCTCTACCCCTCTGCCTCAGGGATGGGAAAGTCCCTGCTCTTTAAACTTCTGGACTAGCCTCTGACAGACACCTGAAGCAGGGTATGGAAAGGATACCGGGGCTGGGGAGACTCTCTATCCTTCTCAGCCACCACAGCAGAGGCCACCATGAGGGTGGGGCTTTGGCTGTTCTCCTCCACAAACTCAAGGGACTCCTGGTGAAGCTGGCCACATGGCCACCCGTCTAATGGAGGCAGGGGATGAGGGGTGATCATCCCAGGCCACGGGAATGATGCTCACTTGTGTGCTGACCGTGACTGGCAAGCAAGTTCCCTCTGCTTGGGAAAGGGAGAAAGAGAAAGGGAAAGGAGATAGTTTCAGACCCTTGGAGGTGGAAAACCAATACAGCTCTGCTAAGCAAAGCATAAGCATAACAGGTTTCCACAAAAGTTGGTAACTATGCTACACGGAAGCACATGGAGAAAAACCCAGTCACACTAGATGTATCAAATGAAAAGTCAGGGAATGAAGAACAGATCTGTATTATCAGCTACCTAATAATATGGTATACTTAAGACATGCGGAGCTTTGAGACCACCGATCACTGCAAATTAAGTACCCTTACACAGTTTAAAATAAATTTTCAACATTTCCCTTCCAAAAATGATGGAATCATATATTTCACTGTGTCAAGAATCTAAAAGAATGATATTCTTTACCCTTATGTTAAATATGGATTATAGGCAACTGTAAAAGCATCTGTCTCTTCCACAAACTGAAATTTCTCTGAGGATGGGAACAATGTCTCATCTGTCTTTTATCCTGTCATCTCAGAACAGGGAACACTGGGAGATGTTATACTGAATCCCTTTGCCATCACAGGGAGAAGCACAGTGTAGGAAGGACCGTAATACAGGGGTACGTGGGTTTGGGTAAGGTAAGATGTGTAAGGTGGTTATTAAGTATCTAATCCTACTCGCTACAAAGTTTGTATAAAATAAGTAGCTCAGTAAATAACAGTGTTTTGATCAGACATTCAGTCACATGGGTTAGTGTTTTCATGGGAAATAACTTAGTCCGTGAGAGAAAAATAAAAAATAAAAATAAATCAGTCTCTGGAATTGTTCTGGGATATTCTGGTCAAATTTCCCTTTAGGGGCCTAAAGCCCTCTTAACATCACCATACAAACTGTGACCATAATCAATTGCTCCTGAGTAAGTCAGACTAAAATTCACATGTACTTTCCAGAGTGCAACAAACGAAACTTAAAAGGTTACACGATTCCTATGCAAAATCTGTGTCGAGAAATTATTGTCTTGCTCAATGTTTTCATGCTGCTTTAAAGGAAAAAGGGGACTTGTCCACCTAATGTACCTCAAAGAAGACAACAGACCTACGGCTGACCAAGACTACTGCCCATTATTTTTTTGTAGGAAATAATAAAAAGGGTCCAACTATCTTGCCCACCTGAAGCAACCGCCTAGTTACGCACCCCAAGAATGGCGCTGAGTTATAGGCAACTGCCTCTGTGTCTACTGTGCTCCCTCTGCGGGGGTCCAGAACTAGACGTACTTTTTGGAAAACAAAGAAATCTCACCTTACCAGCAGAAGGCTGAAGCAATGTAAGCAATATCTAAGTGTTGCTCGGCATTATCGTGGAAAGAGAACGATGGTTACAGTCCAGTCTCTCTATGACTGATGTCCTGGTCAGTGTCTTAAAACTTCTAACTTATTTCTTTTTAAAAATAAATTTGAAAAATCAAAAGTAAGAACCAAAAGCGAGCCTAGAAGAATGAAGGGAGTCGTATCCAATTCTGACAAGGTTCTAAAGCAGGGATTTATAAACGATTCTCCCAGAAGTCAGCAAGGTCTTTATTCAGGCCACTATAGCATGGTGTTTAATTAGTAGCTTCTATTTTGCCAGGACCAGAGTTGCTGAGAAGATGAAGTCATTGGAAGTGACTTTAAAGAAAATAGTTCTGTAATCTCTGTTTGTTTAGGAATCTGTACATGAACCCAGCACCTCATCTGTTACATCACAAACCTTGGCTGCTGAACACCTCTGAAGGAGTTTTAACGTTACTTCAATCAAACGGCACACTTAGTTGGGGTAGAATTTCATGAAGGTGTCTCTGGTTTTAGCAATTTTCATCACTTGGTACTTGATTTTCAGGGGAGTGTTTTGCTAAATAAAAACTTAGCATTTAGGGGCTGGCCTGGTGGTGTAGTGGTTAAGTTCACATGCTCCGCTTCGGCGGCCTGGGGTTTGCTGGTTCAGATCTCCGGCACAGACCCAAGCATGGCTTGGCAAGCCATGCTGTGGCAGGCAGCCCACACATAAAGTAGAGGAAGATGGGCATGGATGTTAGCTCAGGGCTAATCTTCCTCAAAAAACAAAACAAAATAAAACTTAGTATTTAAATAACTGGCATTTAAACATGTGGAACTTAAAACTCTTCCCTTTGCTTTTTAGGTAATTGATACTTGGAGTCTCTTTAGAACACTGCTCAAAGAATCTGTAATATTGACACACACTCAAAGAAAAGCCATTAGTTTGACTAAGGGGGGTGTTGGTGGAGAGAACAAAATGGCTCCGCAACTTGCCAGTTACACCACTCTAGGCAAGTTACATAAACCCTCTGAGCCTTATTTTCTTATCCATAAAATTAGATAATAACAGCATCTTCCTCTTAGGGAGGTTTAAGGATGAGATGATATCCAACAACGCCTGCATACAGTAAGGAATTAACCAACAGAAACTATTAATATTTTAAAATAAAAAGCAGGCCTGGAATTATGGTCCATCTATCTTCCCAGGTTTATCATCTGGAGTTGCTTAACCCCCACTGAATATCCATAAAACTGACCTGCCCAAACCCCTTTTCCCTCATTCTTTCCCTTTAACATTTAACCAGTCTACCCCTAATCATACCTCCACAGATAGCTTCGTCCCAAGCTCACGTTACGCAACAACTTCAGACTCTCCTTATCTTTCTCTGGGGCTGCCAAATATATACTGGCTCCCTCCAACATACATCCCAAAATTCATGCAGAAAACTCTTCATAAAGCTCAGATTTGACCATGTTACTCCCCTGCCTGATGCTGTGGAATGGTTTCCCTCCACCACCGTCTTGACCTAGTATTTAAGGCCCTGCCTTTCCCTCTGCCTCATCTCGCCACTGGTACCCCTTTCTCCAGCAGTATCAACTTTATAATTCCCTGAAGAGCAAATCTGTTCCAACGTCTCTGTCTTTGCACAGGTTGCTCTCATGCCCTGGGATGCTTGTCCACTTTCACTGGTCTGAGAAGCTCCTACTCACCCTTGAAGAATTGGATCAACCTCACTTCTTTGTGAGGGCTTCTGAACGTCAAACCCATAAACTTGGATGAGAAAAAAATTATATTTGTATTTCATTAACCTTTTACTGAAATTTAGCATTTCCTTCGATTATGAATGTAGGCGATAAACTACTGACAACAATAGAAATCACATATTTTCATATCCCATTATAGTAGTTGGAGAAATCTCAAAATACTCTTTATATTCAGCATGGTTTTGAAACTATGGTATGAACCCTGCAGCTAGATCTGTTATGTTAATAAAGAAGTACGGACATTACTATATAACAAGTTTATTTAAAAAAAAATATTTTGGCAAGCAGATTTCAACATAATTGATTTCCTTTGTACTCCTATATAATTTATTTAATGCAGGTAAAAACAACACTCTAAGAAGGGGTCCAGAACAATGTGAAGGTTAAGAACCCTCATGTGTGAAGCCTTCTGTGATGGCCCCAGGAGAAATAAATTATTCCAGGGCATGCTCTGATACATTTATCAGCCTCTATCACACTGCTCTGCAATTATTTATCTCTATCTTTCTCCCTCCTAGCTGTGAGCTCCATGTGGAATAGGCTTCTTTTTCTTCCTCTAATCTCAATATCCCCTGACCCACAGCAGCTCTCAAAAATGTTTATGAGAAGAATGAACTGACTACAAATGTGTATAAATATTTTTTCCTAAAGTGCTGTATTCTTTGATTGGTTAAACTGTGTAGAATCACACACAATCAATTGCTGATTGTCTGCTTCCAAAACCAGATTGTTTAGGTTACGTGCTTTCATTTTTCTAGTCTTTCAATTTATTCACCATATAACCTGGATGTTATAATCCAAGAGGCATGTGTCATGCTATCTTGTTTTATTACTTATTAATATTAAGAAAATAGTCTTTTGTTAATACCATGCAACAATATAAAAAATTCACTAAAGCATTACCTGAGCAACCCATGACTTGTTGCATGCCCAGAGTTCTTCAAGCCTAAAGTGCTACATGTGCTGGCATGCCTACAAAAGGTACCACTAGTCATGCTCTAGCCACGACTAGAAGTAAAGGCCAAGCACTGAAGAAAGAAAGTCTTGGAAACGTCCTAACTCATCAACTCTCTTCTAGCAGCAAAGTTCTAGGATAAAAATTACACTAAAATTTCCTAGTCAGCACCATCTACCTTCTTTTTTCAAAACCATCCATCCATCCATCTATGCATCTACTCACTCAACCACCCAGCCAACCAAAATAATATTTTCTAAAGTTACTTTCACCGAACAGATTCTTTTAACCAGGTTGCTATGCTTTGTGTTAAAAATAAATCAAAATGTTGGTCTACAGCAATAGGTATTTTTCAACCACTCAGGCAGGGAAAGCATACCAGGGGCTATGTAACATGCTTTTACAATGCGATGGAAAACCCTGTAATTTAACAAATCGGAACGTTTAAATGTTAATATCTAAGCTGCTTTCATCATTCATTCAATATCATGATTTACAAGAAGGTGATCTTCAATTTATTTAAACTTAATAAGAGAACAGTTAAGTTTTTTTAGGAATTTTATTTATTACTTATTATCTGTAAAGTTTTCTAGGCCTTTATTATAAAGAAATACACCCGTGGTTATGATTATCATCCACTGCTATCACAGTACTGGATAATATATTCCTTTTGTTTACATAGAACAAAATAGGGATGATATTCTGAAGTAGATTGACTTGAAATATGAACAAAACTCCAGGTTGATTTTATTTATTCATTGCAATGACCAGAGTTCTAGAATGAGAATACAGGTCCTTATGGGTTATCAGAGATACACGTTTTTCCCTTTATCTTTTTATGTTACTTCAGACCTAAATAGATAAGTTCAGAGGAGCTTTGCTCAAAAGTCTTTTGAGTTCAAGTTGGAATGAAAACGGCATTTCAAACAAGAGTATAAGTGACAGCAAATATTAAGTATTATTCCTATTATGTGATTTCTGTATTTAACTGGAAAGCAAAGGAAAGGGTCTCCCCATTTATACCTCTGGAATTGTGTTTCTAAGAAGTGGTCTACAGTGAGGTTTCAGATCCCTGGACTCCTCCTACCTGAGTGCTCTCCTAACTATGTGTAAAGCATTTGTTCTTGTATGTCAACCATGCAATCACTCAGCTCTGTCACTCCTCACCCAAAATTCTTGAGTCTATCTCCACTGCCACTGGCAAAGATGCATTATTTCCTCTTGCCTAGGCTGCTGAGTTCTTTTACTGATCTCCCTTCATCATCCTTCGTCCTTCTCTAATCAATTCTCCACTCTGCATCCAGAGTAATCCTTTAAAAACAGAAGTCTGATTGTCATTCTCATTTTATCACCCTTTCAAGGCTTCTCAATATTCTAAGATGATGTCCAAAATTCTCAGTTTTGAGGTCTTGGCATCGTCTGTCACTGGCCTGCCATCCAGTCTATCTTTGTGCCATTCTCTTGCTTGCTTGCTATGACCCAGGCTCATTGGTAAGTTCCTTGAAGAAGCCATACTCCTTGCTTAGGTCCTGTACACATGATGTTCCCTCTTCTTGGAATGCCCTTCCCCCACTCTTTGCACACCTAAACTGAAGCCCTCCTTTTTGTTGTTCAGGCTTCCCAAGAAGTACTTCTTGACTGTGGAAAACAAAGTTTGAGTCGGGGATCTTGCCACTGTAGGGGCTTTGCAGGCCCTTGGCCAAAAGCCCACGCATCAAGAGAAAAAGGTCATGAAGTACTCAGTGAATATGCCCCAGAAGTGGCCAACTTTCTCCGAGAATCTCTTCCACCATCCTCCTATCCAGGTGTTAAATTCAGCACTGGCTATTTAAGTGCTTGCAAAAGACATGTACATCTCTTATTTGGAGATAAGGGAACATGATAAGGTTCTGTGGGCTTTTTGTTTGAACTCTCATTTTCCCTTTCTCCAAATTTATGTACGTTTATCTTCATCTGAAATAGGTCTGTGGATATGATTTAACAGATATATTTTCTTCTGTTGTTTTATTAATACTAAACACAAGGCATATTAGCCTATACTATCTGGCCAAAAAAAATTAAAAGAGGTTAATTTTAAAGGAAATCAGAAAGTGGCAAACAAAATTCGACAAAAACGGAAAGTTTCACTCACAGAGTAATACTACATTCATCATCAAATTGCTAAGAATTACTAGAAATAAACACATTATCAGTCAGCAGGAGGCCAAATACTAGGAAAAAACAGGAGCTAACAGGGTTTCTGTACATTTCTAAGGTTGCATCAAAGTTTTATGATGGAATCTAACAGCCTTACAGTGCCAATGCCAATGATGTGTGCTAAATCACACAAGATTAGCAAAAGGAGAAAAATGCAGTGAATGCAAAATTATTTTTATTGTAAATGAACTCTGAAGGGACTAACTTTAATTAGCTAGGTGTATACAGTTCCGTAAAACTAGTGTCACTGCCATAAGGAAGTCTAAAGACGAAGCAACAGTTTGTGGATTTGGATGTCTGGAAACTTCATCTGGAGAGGAAAACGTGAAATTATTACTCTACAGAAAAAGAACCACATTGATTATTTTTGAACTCTTGGTTTAACAATGCTCAAGAAGAAAAAAAAAAGAAATGAAAGGAAGCTGGCAGTTAAAAACAAACTGAAGCATTGTGGTAGTAGTTCTTAAATGGAAGATGGACTGGAATCACCTGGAGGCGCGTTTCTAACCTACTCTCCACTGTCCTGGTAAGGCAGATCTGTGGGAGTGGGATGGAGGTTTAGGTACCTCCTCAGATGATTCTAGGTAAGACTCTAAATTGAGAAATAGTAATAGGAAAAAGAGCAATGAATTAGAGGCACAGTCCCTTTTGTCAATTCCTACTAAAATGTAGTAATGGCCTCATTCAGTTACCCCATTTCATTTCCATGATCTATGCTACCTGGTTGCTCATAGTTAATCAATTACTTATTTTTAATTCCCAATGACTTGTCTCTCTTAAACATATCTAGAATCTGCCTACCTGTTCTTCTCCAATATCACCACCTTAGTCCAGGCAACCATCATCTCTCTCATAGAAGCTCTAATAACCAGTCTCCCTGCATCAGCATGTGCCCTGTGTGAACCCCCACCCCAGAGAGAAAGTTCAGAATAGAAAATCTGGTCAAGTCACTATTTTGCTTAAAACTCCCCATGGGTTCATATTCCTGGACTGAAGACCATGACCTCTGAGGTTCTGCATGATCTGGCTCTGGCCTCCCTTACCAGCCTTCTCTTATTCTTCTCTAAGCCATCAGCCTTCTCTCAGTTCCTTGCACTTGCCAAGTTCCTTACTGCCTTGCACAGTCTTTGCACCTGCTGTCTCTTCTGCCTGGTACACTCTTCTCCCCATTTCAGAGCTCAGTTCAAACATCTTATCCTCAGGGTAGTCTTCTCCAAAGATGGGAAAGACTTCTACCCATCATCCCAATGTCATCTCTTACTATAGGCTTTATTGATTAAAACAATGACTATAATATTTATTGAGTGCTTATTATGTGCCAAGCACTGTTTTATGTGCTTTGCATACATTAATTCATTTTTACTACAATCCTGTGAGTGGGTGCTCCATAAATATTTTTAACTGCATGCATGCATGCATGAATGAATGAGATGAGATGAAAACCCTAGGGCAAGGGTACCTTGAAATTCTACAACTGTAAACTTTAAGAAATATCTGTTTACTTTGAAAGGTTTTAGGGTAGTAATTTACATATACTAAGATCACATTTCTAAATAATAAAATGTCAAGGATTTGAGGGAAGCGTTACCTAGGAAAGGTTTGAATCCTCAAAGCTTGGATAGCTTTCATAAGAAAATATGTTTAATTGGATACAAAAGGGATAGTACATCAGTAATTTGAGAACGTGGGGCTGAAAGTGATATTAGGAGTATGAGTGTGTATATTCTTATACAGATATATTATTCAGATGATACCCACACTAGAGTTATTTCTCCTAGCCACAGTTGGTACCTTGTGACAGCTTTTATTCAGGTGGCTGCACATTTTCTATAGCAACTTTTATCCATCCTTATCTTTGTCCAATTTTATCTGCTAAAAAGAGCAGATCTGAAAGACGTTCTTTCATAAATTCAGTTCATAAAAATCTAACCAGGCCTTGGAATAAAACATCATCAATTAAAAAAATATTCTAAAAAGGGGAAGTTCTCACTGAAAATTATTTAGGGTAGTCAATCTCTTGGGTTCAAAGTCTTTTGTGACCCCAACCTACAGTATTTTGGGCCCTAATCTACAATAGTGCCTGCTATACAATCAATACTTACTGAATTAAAATAAAGAACCATTGTTCTTGAACCATTCACTTTCTCAAATCTTCTCCGCTACTCTAGTCAGAATGGATTACATATTCATCACTTTAGTCTAAAGATTTCTGTAAGTGGAAGTGCTGAGTCAATGGGCAAAGGAATTTAACTTTTATTGGGCAGAACTACATTACTTTCCAAAATGGAGAAAAATTTACACTCCTAACAATAGTATACAATGTTCTTAAGATAGATATTAAACCAACTCCCTTTTTAAATGTTGTATTTGCTCAATTTTCCTATATGGATCATTCCATGGGGAAAGCATATCACCTCCATTTACAGTACGAACATTACTCATTTTAAGGTACTATAAACAGGACTTTTGCATGCTTATCTTAATGGAAGAGGAAACGTGCATGGATAGTTTTAACAAGAAAAATAGCAAGGGGACTGCAGGTATATTTTATAAAATTACTCAGACTATAAATACTTACCGTCAAATTCCCACAAAGCCTAATATGTTACTTGAAAGAAGGCACACAATAAATAATTGTTTTGCATTCTTATTGACTTGCAAAGGACATCTAAAATTTGGTTCTCTTTTCAAAAATTGCTGCCCATTTTTTTTGATAAAAATACAATTAGACTGTACCACTTCTCTCATTCCATTACAATTTTATATTGAAATATTAGGTAGGTGATAATAACTTAGAAGGATCAGGAGGATTAATAGATTGATGATCATAAATGGCTGTGCAATGAGCTACACTAGGGCAATAAATATTTTAATTTAAACTTTAAAAGTCAATGTCAGGAAGATTATTTCATTACGTGAATCATTAAAAACTTAGTCATACCTTTCCAGTGTCAAAAGTTCAAAAAAATTTTTTTTTCATACTCTCTGGCTGACTTTCTGCCTTTAGCTGACCCAATACTACATCAGTCTTATTCTGAATCTAAACTGTTAAGTCAGACATCAGATCTAGAGAGTATTCTATATTGCTCAAAGAGCAATTTTTTAAATAATTTTTTAGAGGTAACTGTTAAAAACATTTTACTTAAAATATCCATCAAGAAAAACAAAAGTAGAGCACGCATAATTCTGGCAATGGCCCTACCATCTTTCTAGCAGTTGAGGTGGGATGTCCAAAGAAAGTAAAGATCATTCCATCCAGAAATAGTCTAAGCTAAGGTTAACTTCTTTTATTAAGATATATTTAAGTATTCTTTAAAACAAGATAAAGACTATAAAAAAATCAGTGGGCCAATAAATAAATAAAATAAATAAATCTTATTCATTAGCAAGAGAAAGGAGGAGCTATAACTGCTCATTTCCAATGGCAAGTGGATATCACAATTTGGGGCCGGGAAGGCATCATAATATATATCTTCCTCATTGTTGTAATGAGAAGCCACCATAAATACAAGCTCAATAAGAAGCTCCAAGTAGAATTTAGTTTATCAATGTAATGTTTTAATTTCATATAGAAGTATCTGACTAAAAATTAATAAACCATTTACCTATTAATAAATTAATAACATCATTTACCCACTGATTTCAGACTTGTGTCCATCTAATTGATGCTGGAAGAATATAATTTTTTGTTTTTAAAGCTAGGTTTTGTTCTGTCCATATGTTTTAAGAGGGTTTCTAGCCTTTTCAACCACTAAAATGAAGTAAGAAACTTGGAAACTGCTACCAAATATATGAACTGATCTGTTCAGTCATGAAATCTTTAACTAATTCCTTTCTGCATTCTCCAGTCCATCTGTCTTCCCATTCATCCATGTCTCCATCCACCTCTCACACGGTGTGTATGGCATTACACTGAACAAGCTCTTGAACTTGCAGTTGGCCCCTAGAACACATTTTACTCTCTTCTACCACCTCTTTCTACTTTCTTATCCTCTGAAGAACCCTAGCAGTGAGAAGAAACTTTCTTTTCTGCTTAAGTGAATGAAGAGATACCTATGGAACTCAGAGAAGATCAATTAATAGAATTATTAATTAATTAATAGAATATCCAGATGATAATCAACTATATCAGACATGTACTTCATGAAAAAGTTTACTTACTGATTAAAGTCATTTATTTCACATGGAATGCAGCTGTCACTGAGTTATATATGATCTAAAATAGTTTTACAGCCATTTCTGCTTAGATTCCATAATAATCCCTACTTTTAATTTCCAGAGAAACATGACCAAAATTGTGTCGAACAACTCATTTTTCCTTGAGCACTTTCACCCCCATCTCTTTGCACATACTGTTCCTCTTCCTGGCAGTCCCTCTCTACCACCTTTTCCACTTTCTTACCTCCCTTCATAAACAAGCTCCTACTCATCTCTCAAATTGTAGAAAAGTTAAAAGCAAATAAAAAAGTTACTGGAGTTAGGTTACGAAGGAGATCATAATGAAATCTCACCTGTATCTTGTGCACGTAGCATTCTGACCTGATGGAGCTATCGGTTTAAAAGTGATGGGTGGGGAAACCTGGGCTGATAGCAGAAATCCCAAAGCAAGAATAATGAGTGCTATGGTGGTACCTAAAACAAACAAAAAAAAGTTTTACATCAGAGAATAGTTGACAACATTCTTCCAAAGCAGACTGGGTTTGGCAAGACAAATCTCTGAAAAATACCTTGATCTATCTTTATTGGATTAAAAAAATGCTCCCAATATATATACACAAATTATCAGAAAAACTCACTAGCACATTCACTGTGAGTCATGACAAGAGTGAGATTCAAAACAAAAACACTTGCTAGCCAAGCAGTAGATTGGTAATGATTTCCTAAAAACAAAAAAACAAACCGCCTTGTATTGCTGACGATCTCAAAATCAATTAATGTAACCAACGTTATTGAGTGCCTAATATGTCAGGAAGTACGGAAGGCAACAGATTTACACCAAGTGTTCCTTTCATTGCTAAGAAAATTGTTCTAATGGCATTTCATCATGTAAGACCCAAATCAGTAAACTAAAAAGTGACAAACTAAATATTTCAAAAGGAGTTGAAAGAGCATTTCTTACTAAAGAGTAGCATTTTCTTTTTGAAGACTTTAAGATGCCAGAAATGATATAACATTGTACAATCATGCTCTGCATAATGCGAATGACATTTTGGTCAATGACACACCATACATAAGTCAGTGGTCCCATAAGATTAGTACCATACAGCCTAGATGTGTAGTTGGGTTGGGACTGGGGTCAGGGTCAGGAACAGGGTTAGAGTTTGTGTAAGAATACTTTATGATGATTGCACAATGACAAAATCACCTAACAACACTTTTCTCACAACGTATCCCTGTTGCGAAGTGATGTGTGACTGGGTTCGTCTTTCCTGTTAGTACTTGGAAGAGGAATTTTTGTCTTTGATCTTAGGGTATAGGAATAGTGATTATGTATATCGCTGAAAAAGTTCATTTTTGAGTCCCTGAGAAACATCCTGATGGTAAATAACAAAGTTTTCAAATTTCTGACTATTGTTCCAGCCATTGTGAGGATAAACAAAAAGGGTCATGGGAAGAATGGACAAGGAAAATATGGCTGCGTTAATTTGTACAATGTATTTGAAGGGGGCAGTATATTTAAAACATGGAATATAAGGAGGTCATTTATGTACTGTAAAGTTATTAAACTGGGAGGTAATTTAAGATATAACCAAAAATACTACTAAAAGAATGGATAAGAGAAGAAGTGTGGGCAGCACTGGGGAAGTGCAACGGATCCTGTAACAGTCGAGGTGGTGCTGCTTAGGCTATAGGGGACGTGTCAAGATAAGCACAGTGGCTAAGTTCTAGCTTTGCTGTTTCTTGACTCTGCTCTTGGGCAAGGCACACAACATTTCCAAAATTCAGTTTTGTCTTCTATAAAATGGGGCTTTGTGAAAATATTCACCTGGCAGAATTGTAGTGAATTTTAAATATCATAATGTATCTGAAAGATTTTTGTAATGCTATAAAATATTAGTTATTGAACTATCATTATCATTAGTAGCAGCATACTTTCAATATTGTAGAAAAAAGTTCAAGGAAGGGGAGGCTTGAAGGGAAAATCAGAAGTTTATTTTGCTGTACTGGGTCAAAAAAGCCATGAACCTAAAATCACCGTTTGTTTTCCCCTTGTTGGCTTAAAATTCAAACCAGAAATAGCAATAGTTTGAGGCATTACTTTTCTCAAAGGATTATCAAGCCCTTAATTGGGAAACAGAAAAGAGATCTGTCTCTCAGGAAGAGAGGAGATATATTAGGTCTGTTATGAAAACCATCCCTCTCTCCTCAAACAAAACAAACCATGAATTTTACTGTTAATCTGTCTATCAAAGAACCTGAGTCTCTCAGGATTTTCCCGAATTACTTCCACAGCATATTGTCATGGGACAGAGAAGACTTTTTTCAACCAGGAAACCTTGATACTTTAAGAAGAGAAGGAAAGATGATACTCTTCCTTCATAACACTTATTAAATAACCTGTCTGCTTGATAAAATATAAACTCTAAGATGGTATATCTAGCACATACATATGTCCAATCCTAATGCCTGGCATACAGCAGATCCCAATAAGTACCAGTTGAATGGATGAATCATAGTACCACAGATTTTTGCAATATCAGCTATTTTTGAAGAAAACAAAACAAAACAATAGTCCTAAGTCTTAAGACTATGCAGTTGAGGTCAAGGGGTTGTGTGGTACACATACCCTAGCTGAGAGTTCTGCAGTACGGGCAATAGGACCCTTGCATCCACATCTAGAAACATCCAACCCACCTGCAAAATATGGGGAATGGACCATTCTGGATACACAAAATTCCTAAAGAGCTGAAGGTTTACCCTTCTTAAGCACAAATTTATTTTTATTTTAACACATTTTTTTTGGAAATCTGTTAAAAATCAGTATTTATACCCTGACCTTCTTTATTACATCTAGCAGTGTTTCTCCATCCCGGCTTCCTACGGGAAGCAAATGCTTGGGATGGACCTCAACCTCTGAATCAGTCTCTGGGGATCAGATATCTGCGTTTTAAACAGCTGCACAGGTGATTATGATGAGCAGACAGGGTCAAAACCCTTATGAGATGATAAATTTCTTAAGAGAAGGCAAAGGTATCTTACACGACTTTATGAAATAAATTTTAAAAGATCACTTAGTTCTGTCACACACTCACATACCTTTAAAACTTAAAACTACTTGAATTACCTATCTCCTTTCATTTAACAAGTTACAGATATTTTATCAGTCACTTGTTATTATTCAAAATAATTGTAGTTACTGTCAGATGAATCATGACTGCCACCTAGATTCGAGTCCAATACAACAAGACCTTGGATGAAAGGAACTCCTCCAGTGTCCTGGGCAGTTTTTGCACATTCTTTATATTTCAAGAAAAGGGTCTCTCTTAACCAAGTATACTGTTACATTTTGGAATTCTGATATAATTTCCCTAACAAAGATGTTCTCCACAGGAAGTGAAGTGTGTTGGATAAGTGGCATTCTCAAAAATGTCTGATGTAATGTTACATTAACTACCTGGTGCAGGGGTTAGATTATTACTGAATACTCAGAAAAAACTAATTTCCCTTCCCATGACCCTAACAGAGCACACTATATGTGTGAAAATATCACCTGGGGAACATGCTTACAGTGCATTTGCTTCAGAACCTACCTTCAGAGATTCTAATTTAGCAGATCTGGGGTAGAGCCCAAGAATCCACATTTAAAAATAAATACCTCATGGTAATTCTGATGGAGACGGCTTGTGAGTGATGTTTTCTGAAATATTTCACTACCAAAATAACTGGGGGAAAATAACCCCATGTTTCAGGTTTTCTGATTTATAAGCAATAAAGCTACATAGATATAAACTTTCTTCTATTAAAAGAATCAAGAGGTTGTCATTAAATTTACAATATTTACAGGAAAGACCAGTTCTCTGAACAAGCTTTGAAAATATTAAAAGTCAGAATACCACAAAAATGTCCTACATTTAAAATTATTCAGGGACTATATATTTTATATTTCTTTGTATAAAGAGTTTCTTTGTCTGGGTCTAGCTAAATACAATTTATTTGTAGTAATTTTTAAAGAATGAACACCTATTCAAAAAATTATTTTGATATGTTTTCCCACTGTTTTTAACCCAATGTAAGAAAATAAATCCTAATAAAAAGAGAAAATAGGGAATAAAACTGAATGAAAAGTTTAAAAATTCCAGGCTAATTTAAAAAATTTTAAATAGAACAGCGTTCTAATACTTAGCACTATTAGACTATCAAATATATACCTACACACAAAGGAATAAAACAAAAACATTCAAATAAAAATGACTAATCCAGAATTAATTGGTAACGGAAAGCGAAATAAACATCTTCTGTGTGGGTCACACTGGAGTAATACTAATACACTAAACAAGGTTCTTTAAGAGTAAGTTTTCTTCTGTAGGTGGTCAGTATGTTCTATTTAATCAGTTAAAAACCAGAACTACAGAAAGAGGACTATTTATATCTATATGTATAAGGAAAAGAGGAGAGCTGTATCAAGAAAACCAGGCCTTCTACCTCCTAAACCACTGTAATATCTACATCATCCCTTTAATTGGCCACATGACAAGGAGATCAGATGCCCCCTTGACGGAAGGTCTCTCTTAAGAGGGAGGCCTCACTGCATGATATTGGTAGTGGATGGAGCTAGGGTGTTGGTAGTTTTGGCTGGAAAGAGAACAAGGCAGAAAAGAAAAGTGCCTATAGGTTGCTCATAAGAAGCAGTCTCTGAAATCTCTTGGTCTTTACCCCCAAATAATTGTCTTAACACTTCCTCTTAATAGTCAGGGATGGGCTCTGGAAATCCTTGGGGCAGAGGACCTACACTGAGAGGTGAAACAAGACACCAGCTAGAAGAGTTCAGGAACGTTCCTGGATTCTCATGATGCAAAGTGATTTCACATTATGGCCAAAACAACAAAGAATCACTCTCTGGCAGTAATAACGTTGTGACAGCTAAAATGCTCTGGGCACTCTTACTATCTGTGTCAGGCAGTGTTTTAAATGCTATACACGCATAAATGTATTTAGCCCTCATTACAACTGTGTGAAGAAGGGACTATAATTAATTCCTGTTTATGGATGAGGAAGTGGAACCTTGCTCAAAGTCACACAATTCAACCCAAACAGTCTGGCTCTATCTAGAATGCCTCAAAATCCTGCTGAACTGATCAGAAAGTGTCTCATTGGAATACAACAAATGAAGGGACAGAGGCTGCTACAAAAATGTTTTCCCCAGATCTCAAAATCAGCAGTTTCCCTAGATCTTAAAAGCCAAATCTCAAATTCAAGAAGACTTGAAATTCTATTTAAAAAACAGACCTTTGAAGTAGCAATATACTGAGGCCCTGCCGAAAAGGAAGGGTATCCACTTAAAAATTTTTAAAGCGGCTATTACCTCTTCTTAGAGTTGACCTAAACCTCAGGGGTCAGGTCCGACCAACTGGAGGAATTTATTTTTAGCATATCACTACCTGAAGGCCATCTGTCTTTTTTTTCCAGAGTTTACCATCCTAATAAAACAGCACAATTCATGGTTGGAGAGCTCTATTAGGAATATTTTTCTTATATTAAGTAAAAATCTATGTCCTCCTAACATTTACCATCTGCCAGAGTAAGATATCTATTAGGTGTCTACTGAGTCTTTTTTTCCAGGCTAAACACTTCTGGTTCCTTCAACAGGTTTATAAACGTGTGGTCTTTAAACTTTTGCTTGCTCCTCACCTTCCCTCTCTTACCCTCCAGCCTCCCTATAAATCTTGGCTGTTGGAATTACCTTTGACTCTTAATCAGACAATCTTCCCCTCCCTTTGCCCTCAGTGTGGACACTGCAGTTCAGCTTACCTTTGGTACTCAAGGGCTTCCGCTGCCTAGGCAAGAACAGAGGGTGGAAGCATGCCACTATTCCTTCCGAAGTGAAGGGTGGGAGAAAGTACACGTTCTTAAGAACTGAGTATGAAACTCAGAATGTATTTTCTCATCAAAATCTGGGACAAGTGCCTGAAGTAGTTCTATTAGATCAATGTTTTAGGTATAATTTGGTTAAAACAGAATTTAGTTAATGCCAGCCTGGAAACTTTACATTTTAATGGAAAAACATATTCTTACTCTAAATAAACTTATAAAGGAGCCATTAGAAGACAGCTAATTGATAAGTAGGAATCTGCTTGTATATTTGAAATAAATTAGAAAATTATATGATGTAATCATGTGAAGACAACGGCAAAGATGGGTCTCATTTTGTCAAGTGAAAGAGCCCTTATGTTACAGGGAAATAATAAAAAAAAAATGGGCAGCACTTAAAGACAAAAGATACTTGAAAGTGAGAAAAGTTTTATCTTATTTAGCTATCATAGGAAATATAAACAATCAGAATTTACCCTAGAATTAAGGCCTGGTTCAAATACAAAAAAAAACAAGCCTGTCTTTGTTTTGTGAAGAAATTATATGGTTCTAATGTTCCATTGTTGAAAGAGCTTTGAAAAAAAAATCCTCCAAAGTTAGTTCCATATTCTTCCAAACTTAAAAATAAAACATATGTTAAAACGTGAGTTCATGAATACTAAGTTTTTCAATCAAGGAAGAACAAAAAATCATTACTCTTTTCACTTTTGTACCTCTGGGCAGAACTCAAAATAATAACAGCAAAATGTTACCCTCAGTAGATTGAAAC
This sequence comes from Equus quagga, assembly GCF_021613505.1. Classification (NCBI taxonomy): domain Eukaryota; kingdom Metazoa; phylum Chordata; class Mammalia; order Perissodactyla; family Equidae; genus Equus; species Equus quagga. The sequence continues at coordinate 26,748,606 of NC_060267.1, read as the reverse complement.
TGCTCTTATAATTCTAGTTTCTAGTCAATTCTAGTTACATATCATTCATTACATACATAACATCATTAAGTTCTTTTTAAAAAACTTTTTGTCGAGAGGAACTCTATTATTTGGCTAAGAAAACTACAGCAGGAGTGGTATTGGTATTGCATTTTGGAAGGTTAACCTGTCATCATTAGAAAAAAGTTGATAACTAAATTCTTCATCCAGGTACCTACCTGCTAAACTACCGAAGGTAAGCTTTCTGCGGCCCACTTTCTCAACAAGCCAGACTCCCACGAGAGTGAAAATGAAGTTTGTGAAGGCTGTAACTGAAGCCAGCCATATTGCGAGTCTGTCATCTTCAACACCGGACATCTGCAGAATGGTTGCACTGTAGTACCTGCAAGGCAAGAGTAAAACAATCATTGCTGACGGTTATTCAAAGAAACACAGTTATTCACATAGAAAAATACCCAGCCGACCTAAAAAAGACCATGAATAGCGGCAGCAGTAACATCAAGTTAACTGGGGAATTCATGCAAACTGTTTAAAGGATCACAACAGAGAGACTGTGTTCACATAAACTTATTTTGAACTTTGTATAACCAAGAAAAGACACTCAAGCAAGTGGACAGAGAGCTGAAGTCTTCAAAAGTGAAACGTATGCCACAACTAGGGACAGTGGCAGCTGGTAGTTTCACTAAAACTATCAAGGACAAGCTCCAAGTCCATGGAATGAATTAGAAGTCATCACACACTGAATTTATATACTTAAAAGGATAAAGAGACTTGCTGCATATAACAAGGAAAGTGAGATATAATGGCAGAAATCTGTAAGGAATCTCTTCAAAGAAGACATAAGGACTAAGAATGTGCCAATTTATGTCATCCTACTTGGAAGATGAGACACTGACATGATGGACCTGAGAATGGTTTTGTGGTTCCTAGAAAAGTGTACTCTTGCTGAGGTAAGTATCTAGCACAATCAGCATGATTGGGTTCTGTAGACTTATTTTGTTCTAAATGAATTCACTGGAGACTGGCTCTTAAAAAACCATAATCCCATGCCAATTTGTTGATGCACAATGGGAGATATGTCTGGTACATTTAAGGAAGACAGGTTTCTCACAGGACATTTCTTTTCCCATGAAAATACCAGTAGCTATATCAGAAGATTACTTTAAAGCTGTCCTTCAAATAAAGAAAGCAAACACTCCTGGCGAATCACCTAGGAAATAGGATAGAATTCAAATCCTGAAGACACATTCTGAACCATGGCTTCGCCTAGCTTTTTGAGCCATTCTAAAACAAGTTAGCTTTACCCAAATCCGACAGTGGGCACCCAAGCAGTGTGTTCAATCAAACTGAATATTTCCATAGTTACGACCTACAGTTTCTGGGTATTTATCAATATTTTCATAATATTTCAAAAATAAAATCTTTTAAATATATTTACGTCTCACGGATTCATCGATGGCTTCTACTATTTTTTAAATTAATGATGATCCTCTTACATGAAATATTAACACCAACATTCATCTTAAAAAGAGTTTTACTTTTTTAAAGTAGTAAACCAAACTTATAAATTAGTATGCAGCATGAAGGATGTGTTTTACCGATCACACTAAAAATTATGCCAACCATTTTAAGATTTTGAATTCTAACAGCTGTTGTAAAAAGAGTAATTCCCAGTGGAACTACTCCCATCATCATGAAAACTGTGAATGTTTTGCAGTCAAGAGTGGAAAGTAATAATAGAAACTATGAAAACAATTCATCCTGTCTGAATAGTGCCTTACAGTTTCCAATTTCTACCATACACATTATCCCATTTTCATAAAGACCCTTGCAGCAAGGTCAAACCTATATGCAACCACTGAGAAACTCACATAAACATCAAATCTACAAAAGCAGAAAATAGAAATGCTGAGAGAAAATTCAAATATTTAAAGCCAAAAGATTTTGATACTTGTCATGCTATTCTATTAAATTGCAGAGTCTTCTCAATGTTTTAAGAATAAAAACAGATACACAGCACAACAAAATGCTTCCAAATGGAGCTATGAAAAAAATTAACAAAATAGAGAGGTTATTTTGATGTTTTCATTTTAAATACAATAAAATTATGAAATCACAACTGTTAAATTAAGGGACAGAAAAGGGAGTGGTACCAAACAAAATAGTTGGTCAGTGTCAGAATTTTATTTAAAATAAAAAATGTTCCCTAGGTATATAAAAGAATTTCTTTCATGGTACTTAAGTTTTAGAGGCAAAGTCTAATCAAAGACTGGTCTGGGGAATCAGAAACCTGCATTCTAATAGCATCTCTATGGAATGTTGGCCAGGTCAGGTAACATAGTCATTTGTTCACTTAATACTTATTTATTGAGTGCCTACTGTATAAGCTATGTGAGATACTAAGATCCCATAAATTTGTTAGTAGACCCACTTGCTGCCCTTAAGAAGCTTACAATTTAGTATAAGAAAATGCAATGGAAAGAAATAATTTTAATATTGCAAGATATTGCAAGGTTAACAAGTCACAATGTGGCATAAAGGACAGACCAAACAATTTAATTGGATGTGGAAGGTTCCAGGATTTTCCAGAGAACATCACGTTTAATGTTTGAGTTGAGTCTTGAAGAATTCAGTTCCCAGCAGTTTGCCAGCAGGGGTGATTGATGATCTCGCAGGACACTGGTGGTAAAGGAAATGACATGTACGAAGGAGAAAAGTGCAAAATACTATGCTGGGCTCACAGACCGTAAGTACCTCAGGTTGACTGAGCATAAGGTACATAGAAGAGAGAAGTCTGACATAAGGCAGTAGAAGAAGCTTCTGTTGTAGAGGGGCCTTGACTGCCAAGCTGCGTGTTTGGGCTTTTTTCTCCAGGCAATGGAAAATCATGAAATGGGCTTTAAAGAGAAATAACACAATTGAATTTGTTCCATGAAAAGATCACTGTAATTATGGCCACATGGGTGGCCTGGAAGCAGACTGAAACAAAGGTATATTGTTTTAAAGTGTGTATTTCAGGTCATTACACTGGCAACAGGCACATGTAGATTTTCTGTATTAATGGGAAACAGTGAGAGCAAGGGCTGAAATTCAGGGATGGCCTTATTTCTCCCTGTCAGCAAGACTTGCAACTTCAACCCACACTAAATCTTTTCCTGGATGGAGGGCCTTGAGTTTCATCTTCATTTTCCTTTCTCGAACATTGGTAAATGTACAGTCATAAGCCACATAAAGACGCTGTGGTCAGTGACAGACTGCATACACGACAGTGGTCCCATGAGATTAGTACCATATAGCCTAGGTGTGCAGTAGGCTATACCATCTAGCTTTGTGTAAGTACACCCTACGATGTTCGTACAACGATGAAATTGACTAACGATGCATTTCTCAGAATGTATCCTTGTCATGAAGCAATGCATAACTGTATTTAGTTTTTATTGCATAATAAATTACCACAAGCTTAGTGGCTTAAATCAACACAAATTTATTATCTAACAATTCTGTAGGTCAGAAATCTGACATGGGTTTCACTGGATGTCAAAAATCAAAGGTGGCAGAAGGACATCCCTTTCTGGAGGCTCCGGGAAATAGAGTTCCTCGCCTTTGCCAGGTTTTAGAAGTGTCCTGCATCCCCCGGCTCACGTGGGGCCCCTTCTTCAGCCTTCAAAGCCAGCACAGGTGAGTCAAGTTCCTTTCATGTCACTTTACTCTAATGTCCCTTCTGCCTCTCTCTTCTACATTTAAGGACTTTTGTGATTACATTGGGCAGGCCCAGGTAACCAGCATAATCTCCTTATTTAAAGGTAAATTAATTAGCAGATTTAATGTAATCTGCAATCAATTTCCCTTCGCCATGTAATGTAACACTCATAGGTTGTAGGGATTACAAAATGTACACGTTGGGCGTGGGGATTATTCTGCTTAGCACCTAAAGGTGCTAATAAGCAGTAAAATAAGCAAAAGGCCAACAGTTAGAAGGAGAAGGTGAGGAATGAAGGCAAGGACATTTACTTAAAGGGTAATCACTTCCAGAAAAATTCAGGCAATAACTACATCCTGTTTCACAGGGAAGGAGATGACATACCTGGGTCAGAATAATTCACAAACCCAGTTTTTAAAAGTCAGGTCATGGAGTGGTGAAAAGATACATTTAATTTACATTTTAAAATGGGTGAATTCCAATGTTGTTGTAAGTAATCCTACTGGCCAACCAGCTATGTAATGGGCTACTACTGCATCTATAATCTTCTAAGCCTTTATGCACTAGTTTGAATTTTCAGGGGACTGGGTATTCATTGAAAAGTTGCACAAAGCATAAGAGAGTCTTCTTCATAAAAGAAGAATATGAGCAACTGAAAAAGGCTTTCTTTCCTTTTAGACTCAAAGTAGGAATGCCTTCTCTTTTCAAAATCGTTTTATATCTATCAAACAAACTATCCTCTTCTTCAAAGATTCCCTGGGCAATCTTTGGTCATGTCACACATACCATCTTTTCCCCAGAGTGAAGCTGAAAGGCCTGAGGCAGTGTGTTCTCACAGAAGACCAGCTTCACAACTCCCTGCAGACATCTAAGAACAGAAACGGTCCAACTGCATGTGCAATGTTACCTCAGACATTATGTGAGACCCAGCTTTCAATCCTGAATTTTAAATCTGAATAAAACAAAACAGCTCTAGAAAACATGTAGGTTTTGGTAAAGGCAATCTATCCTAATGATGACTTTTAATTAGCAATGAAAGAATAAACATGAGCTTTTTTTTTTTTTGGATGAGGAACATTGTCACTGAGCTAACATCTGTGCCAATATTCCTCTATTTTATGTAGGACACTGTCAAGAGGGTGGCTAGATGAACGGTGTTAGGTCCATGCCTGGGATATGAACCTGTGAACCCTGGGCTGCCAAAGCAGAGCAGACGAACTTAACCACTATGCCACAGGGTCGTATATAAACATGAGTGTTTTATATGCCTATAAAAATACACACACTATGTACCTATTTGAACAAGATATTTCCTAGGAATTTCTGAAAAAGTTATTTTTTTTCAGCTTCTTAAAGCCATAGCCTTTTTTTCATTATTGTCAGTCTAATAGAGTTAATTTAACAGCAAGAAGTAGGTACTCAATAATCGTCTGCTGAATTTATTGAATTTATCTACCATCAACTTTCAAAAAGGAATTAGGAATATTTATAATAAAAAATACATGGCAGAATTGCTAAACAAAAATTAAAGACTGATAAAAGAGAGTAACAGAGGGCGAAGATGAAGATAATTATACAAAAACTTTGGATGAATGATCACTACAAGCTAGCTCTGAAATTCCTGGCAGCCAAGGCAAAACAGTAAATGATACTTTTAACTGTCTGATAAAACAAAGCATATCAGTTCATAACAAAGACAAACTTTCTGGTATGAAATTCTACAAACTTTAATTTCATGAATAAAAGAGATATGGAATACACTCTTCCTGATATGGACAGCCAGTCAAAATAAGACAAATTAACAGATAAAATTTAGTCATAATCATTTTAATTCATGTGGCACAAAAGTTCTAGCAGTGATGCAGATAGTCTCCAAATAGAGACATCTACGAACCTGGTCTTACTCAACAGTCTTACGGGTCATGTTCATATTTGGGAAAACATCAAGTTAAATGAGAAGACTGAAAGTTATGGAGCATGGTTGATTGACTATAAGCCCTGAAAGATTCCTATTATCTAAGTTATGTTGTTTGACTCTTTTAGTTCCTAGGATTATAAACACATTTATTTGCATCATATGCCAAAGTACACCCTCTACAGATTTAGAATGTCGTTCTATGGGCCGGCCCATGGCCAAGTGGTTAAGTTCGTGCCCTCCACTTCGGTGCCCCAGGGCTTCGCGGGTTCAGATCCTGGGCATGAACATGGCACTGCTCATTAGGCCATGCTGAGGTGGCGTTCCACATAGCACAACCAGAAGGACCTACAACTAGAATATACAACAATGTACTGGGGGGCTTTGGAGAGAAGAAAGGAAAAAAAAAAGGAAAAAGAAGATTGGCAATAGATGTTACCTCAGGTGTCAATCTTTAAAAAAAAAAAAAAAAGAATGTCATTCTAATGAAAGATGTTCTTTTAATTGAAAAAATTATATTTTCCTATTAGGATAGTGTTTAAACTGTCAAAAACATGGATAACTATGTAAACTATGAACTTTAAGAGAAAAATGTTTCACTCAAATATAAAAATCTTAAAAATAGTTAAAAAAAGATTAAAAATTTCAAATCTATTTTATGTATTTTGTACATTGAGAAATCCTCTTCGTGTATTATTAGATGCAAACCATAAAGCCAAAAATAAAAGTTAGAAAAGTAGAAATTAGGATTTCATGTATATCATACATGTGTTTTGAGCTAACATACTAGTTAATTATATCATACTATTCTTAAATCATGCAATGATCTAAAAATTGTAGTAATCCTCAGGAAGCATAATTATCAATCATATTTAATATACTACAAAAAATTTTCATAATTTAAATGATTTTATTAATCTTTTGGAAAGAACAAAGTAAAAATGTGCCAAAGGAAGTTAAAAGGGATTTCTACAGACTCTCAATGTTCCCAGTACGAACCACCACCCTCCATCTCAGAAACCAGTGCCCTCACCCTCGTTTCATGCCTCTGGAAAGAAACCTCAGGAGAAATCACATATCGCACCCACCTCTACCAGATCATTGACCTTCGTCTATGCATTGCTAAGAACAGTGATAGAAACTCTCTAATCTGACCTCCAATTTGCCAAATTAACCTATTAATTCTTTCTATAAAACATACATCCACAAGACACTGAACATCTGGGACTTCATGCAGGATCACATCTCTCATTTGTTGAACTGAATGTATATCAAAACAGATGTGTTTGTTCCCAAACCTGTTTATGCCTGTCGTAATTATGTAATTTAATCAAATAATACATAAATCAACAGAATATAAGATACTAAAAGAGAATTGTATTAAAAACAAAATTGTACGCTTTGAAAAGAGTCAATAAAGATAAATGATTAAAAAAAATTGTGTGGGCAACACAACCATAAAAAATTAGAGTTAAAATTTAAAAGTCTAGAAAGATTCTGCCCTTAGGTTACTTCTCGAATGTCTTTCAGTTCTTGTCCTATTTGAAAGAAACTAAACCTGGAATTCATAGATGACACTATTGAGTGTGGCTGATGCAAGAAAACCATGTGGAAGCTCAAGCAGTGGATATGATGAATTATTGTAAAACTAAAAATAAAATGTTGAAGGTATATATGCATCATTTCCATACAACTGTCTTTTGCAGTTAACTAAAAAGTACTGATTCTAATTATATCAGATAAAAGAGCTCTCACCTTGTCTCATCAAGTCTCACATCCCTACTTACAAGCAAAGAGCAGGAGTCCAAGACTATCAGGTCACCCATTTCCACCTGGTCATTTACTTCCACATTAACCTGGACATTGACGAATTTGACTCAATCTTCCTCTCATCCTAGCCCTCCCACACTCTTACCCTGTACACTAAGGCTGGACATGAGGGTACCACCTGCTTATAGCATGGATCTAGAGTCTAGGCTGTTTTTCTCTCACATCCTATACACCTGAGGTGGGGGAGAGGATGACAAGGGGAAAGAAATGAGCTAGACCAACCTATAATCATCCTTCTTTAGCTGCTGGCCTACTTTTTGGTTACTCCTCACTCAATGGCGATTTCAGTTCCTGCCTCTCAATTTTCTTCTCCACTCCTACCCGTGTCATGATTCTTCGTGAGAATAGTATCAACACGGACTATGCATACAACTCCTGTGTCTCTTAACTGTTCTACTTTTAAAAGCCTTCAGGTATCCTAGTCTCTGACCAGCATTGCCTACCCTCAGGGCTCACTTACTTCAATTCCTCCACTCACACAATTCTTCACTCTCGTGAAGATGCTAAGCCATATGGTCTACCTCTTTTTCGTTATCCATCGTCATTCATTTCTGCCCCTCTCCCATAAGTGTACTTACTGTCTTAAGTAGTTTAGATTTCCCAACCAGTGGATCTCAGGTATTGGTGTGCTAGAGAATCACTTAGACGGCCTGTTCAGACACAGATTACTGGGCCCCATGCTGTTTGTGATTCAGTAAGTCTAGAACCATGAATTTGCATGTCCAATAAGTTTCCAGGTGATGCTGACATTGCTTTGGAAACTTACTTCCCCAAATCACTTTCTTTTCACCATTCTCAGACTCCTTGGCCTATTTTCCCTTTGTCAAAGTCATGTCATAAACTCCAAATCTGCTTCCTTATATCCAGTTATTCTTCCACTCTGCATTTACACTTAGCAGCTGAAAAGTTCTAGAGAAAAACACGCAAATAAACCTCACCTGAAATTCTCCAAGACGCACGCTCTACAACTCTCCAAAGGATGATTTCATAGCAGCTCCCTTCTTTCCACTGTCCCAGTGTATCCAGCCTCAGCTGAAACCTCGCCTAATATTCACTGAGAAAGTGTGAGCAGAGGGGTACTCCCTCATCGCACAACCACCAGTCTACCAACCTACCTGATCAATTCCACATTAATTTATAGAAAAATCAATGAGCACTCAAATATTTTTCCTCTAAATTCCTTCTTCACCGTTTGCTGCTGGAATCATTAGTCTTTGCTTCTGCTTTTGCTCAGCAATTTATTTGTACTTCTCTTACAATACAAGCCACTTTCCCTCTGGTGTTAGAGTTACTTAAATACACACTGTATTTCCTCTCCTCGACTATAAACTCCCAAAAGAACAGTCTATGTGTGATTCACCTTTGCAACTGCCAAAGCAGGCTTCTGGTTTCTTTTGGCACTTAGTAAATGCTTATTTAAATGAATGAATGGACAGAATGGCGTTCCATTTCTTTTTTTTTGCCTTATTTTAAAATTTATATTGAAGTATAATTCATATACCCTAAAACTTACCGTTTGAAAGTGTATATAGTTCAGTGGTTTTTCATATGTCGAGGACTAAATTTTAATCTCTTAAATAATTATAATAATTAACGTTCATAATAAAGTATTCAAACAATCCAAATGATTTATAGAAATAAAAAAGTCCCTGGAACAGGGTGACAGGGAAAGGTAGAGGGTTATGTTTTGAATGGTTTAGTTTCAACACATACATCACCCCCATGTTCTCCTGACTCAGCTACACTCCTTCCTACCTCGCCGGCCAGCCTCGAGTTCCCAGGTACACCCAAGGCTGGGGAAGAGAACATCAAAAATGACTGTAGATGACTTGCAAGCTTTTTCACTCAATGATACAAACTAGTCTACCTTTCCATCATTTACTGTATCTCTAGTTCCAACCTAACACCTCATGAAAGCAAACAAGAGGAAAAAGGGTGATGGTCTATTTAAAATTCCTGTCAGGAGGTTTAAGACTCTGAGTGAGAAAAAAGGGCAGGTCATGGCATTTACTTTAGGAAAAACACTGCTTTCTATCTGGATAGGCCCTGACTATCTAAAGGGAATAAAACAGTATTTATTTTAAGCTGCACTGAACTCAAAGGTTTGTTTGTAAGCAAAAGTTTGCAAGAAACTTCACTCTATATAAAAGCAACATTTTAGAGCACGGTCACACAAAACTGTGATTATGCAAAGATATGTAGTTTTGTGTACATTATTTATAACTCTGAATCTCTGTGGAATCACAGATTGGGAAAATAGATCGAGAGCACGCAGGATGTAGTGAAAAAAGCAAAATGCAAAATTATGTAGAGGGTAGAACCTCGACTATTAAAATTAATCACAGAAAAACAAGACAAAGAAATACGCCAAAATGTTAAGATATACTATATCTAGGCGGTGATATTTAGGTGGCTTTTCTTCTTTATGTGTTCCCAATTTTCTATAATAAGCATATGTCATTTGAAAGTTTTGCTTAAAGTATTAAGTTTTGTCGATTAGAACATGCCATATACTGTATTGAGGCACCTTAAGCCTCCAGCTCTGTGAACTAAATCCAGTATTATTTTAAGTAAAACAAACACAAAATAATAATCATGAGGAATATGTTTGTCTTCAGAGAAAGACATTTTTAACTTATTTTTTTCTTTGCCAAACTTGATATTTTCTTAAATGAAATAATTGATGTCTTTTAACTCTTGGTCCCCCAAACACTACAAGTAACACACTGTAATACATTCCTAGTTTATCTATTCAATTCAGCAAATATTTAGACACGGTAACAGTAATAACTGTTCTCATGGAAAACAAGGTACACAATGGCTGAATGTCTCAATTACACGCAACTAAAATACATTTATTCAGGGCTTACTCTGTGCCAGACACAGTGAGAGATAAAAACACAGGTGACATCTGGGACTGTTTGAGGAGGGCAGAGGCTCACGTTCCACTGAGGAAACCACCGAACACTTAAAAACTACACCTCATGGGCCAAGTTCAGTGAGAGCAGTAAGAGTAAAATGCTGTTGGAACATAAAGGCAGTGATTAACTCCTCCAGCAGTCCAAATTGTTAATCCACTGATTATTCCAATTAGCTGTATTACCAGTTCTTATATTCTGGGATTAAAAAAATAAAAAGGGGCCGGGAATTTAGGATGCTAGTTATCACAGGGTATAGTCTGTGAGAGCATTTAAAACCAGCTCAAGGATCACACACAGGAAGAAGTGGAAAGGACCTGAGAGACTGTAAGTCACAATCAGGATGACAGACACCTATTTGGTTCACTGACTAGAAAAACTGTAGTGTCGGAGATGGATGTTATAGCCAGGAAGGAAATTCTGGATTTTGCTTTCACAGGAGACGGCACTGGCCTGAAGGTTACACTGGCATGTAAGATGTGTTTCTGATGCAGGGGATCCATGATAAGTGGAAAAGCAGCTCCACCCACTGGTGCTCCTGAGCCCAAAGAACTGAGTGGGGAAGCGGGCACACTGGAGGGGCAGGACGCTGTAAAAGTCAACAAGATTGCTCAGTTCTCAAAGACTGAGAATAACATACAGACTGATCATACTTGAAATTCCCTAATACGCTCACTCTTCAACTCTCCAAAACGATGATTTCACCTCCTAATGAAAAGAGTGGGCCTGTAGAACAAGAGGGAGCAGAGGAACTGGAATGCACTAGTGTGAACAAGGTGCCAAAGTAATTTACTTTATTCTGTCACCTAAGATGTAAGCAGTACAGAGATAATTCTTTTTTTTCTCTCTCTCCTGCTATACTATGGATAAATAAATTGTATGGCATGACTTAACTGTTCTAGATATCAAAACCAATACCTATGAGTTTAGATTATTACAATAAACTTTCTATGGAAAGATTAATATTAATGGATATTATATTACCACCAAAGCACCCAGAGAGAAATTCTCTTTGGTCTTAGGAAGGAGGAATTCTTGTGCTTCTCTAGGGCAATGCATTTGTTTCTATCTTAGGGATGCTGTGAATCATGTAACAAAACACGTCTCCCTTTTTGTATTGGCTCTAAACATTTAGAGCAATGTGATTCTCAAACTTAAGTGAGAATAAGAATCATCTGGAATTTCTAACAAATGCAAGAACCCCAGTTGTCCATCCTCCTTGTTCACCCCTACCACAGCCCAGGATTCGGATTCATTTCAAGAGATTCTAACATACAGGGTTCCAAGACCACTTTGAAAAAGACAGGGGCCACCCTGGTGGCATAGTGGTTAAGTTTGCATGCTCTGCTTTGGCAGCCTGAGGTTCGGAGGTTCAGATCCTGGGCCCAGATCTACACACCGCTCATCAAGTTATGCTGTGGTAGCATCCCACATAAAAAATGGAGGAAGATTGACACAGACAGTAGCTTAGGGATAATCTTCCTCAAGCAAAAAGAGGAAGATCGGCAACAGATGTTAGCTCAGGGCCAATCTTACTGAACAACAACAAAATATATAGATAGATAGATAGATAGATAGATAGATAGATAGATAGATAGATTAGATAGATAGATAGATAGATAGATAGATAGATATAAAGAAAAAAAAAAAAGACAGGCTTTGTGACCTAGTTCATACAGACACTTCTCTAAAGGAAGTTTCTTGTGTAGAAATGATCTTGTCTTTTCCTGCTTTGTCCTATTTCCTAAATCACTCATTTTAAAGTTTATTTTACCTTACTGTCTCTCTCTCTGTTTAATTAAGTCCTTTTAACCTTTTTCTGGAGTAAGAAGGGTTGAAGAGAATAAAGACTTTTGAATTAGTAAGAGTAAATCTTATTTTTCCTTTTCCAAATATTGGAGAAAGAAAGCTGATCAATTTTTTAACAGCAGAGTTATGAGTTGAGCTGTAACAGCCCTGGGCAAAAGAGATCGCAACGAGAAGCCTGCCACACCAATGTATTACTAAACAGTAAATTAAGCTGCTGACTTGATGTGGGCACGTGGACAGCATCATGCCCTTTGATGTTCAAATGGAAAGCCCTAAAACAGCACTTAGTTCATTTCAAGTGCATGCAGGCAGCACCAGGACACACTTGTTCAACCATTAGCAGAACTGCAGGACCTTCACAGATGACAGAAAAAAATTCTGCCTATGTGTACACAGGAAGTGTGACCTGAAGAAGAAAAGCGATTATCAATGAGTACATTTATTGAGGGAAAACTATGTGAAAGACATTCACTTTAATTCTCAGATACTACAGAGAAGCATTGAATCATCTTGCTAATACTGAAAAACCTGGAGAATTAGGAAAATACTTCTGAGTTCAACATTTTTGTGTGTTTGAATTGATCTCATTGTCTTAATTCTCCACTTTCCTTTATGAGTGTAGGTTTTAGAAATGCCCCTTTCACTCTTTTATAAGAAAATACAGAATAGGAAAACGACGAGAACAATGGTTAATATTTATTGAGCATTTTCTGAGACCATGAAACTTGATTTTAGAGTTGGAACTGTTGGCAGAACTCATCTCCGAATAAGAGAGGAAAAAGAGAAATAACATCTATTGAGCACTTACTCTGTGCTAAGTAGTGTCCAGCTGTGCTTTGCTTATATTATAGCGTTCAATCATCACAAACACCTTATGGAAATGCAAATTTGATAAGAGTCAATGCTAAACATTTTTAGGGTGTAATTAACTCAATATATAAGCTCTACATCCCATTCTCCTACATACTCAGGATCCCAAAGAGACTGTTAAGGGGATTCTTACTCAGTTTATTCACTCTATGCACAGGGCAAAACATAAACCCTTATGCACATTTACCACTTTACATTTTTTTCCTGCATAAAAACTATTTTCACTTTATATAGTTAAAGTCTTTTGTCTAGCACTTTTGCTGCTAAGTTAGTTGTCATTAATAGTGAAATTGATAAAATATAAAAATCGTAAAATTGTATTTAGTTAGAGACCTCCAGAGATGGGAAGATGGAGGGGCAGCCAGGCTGTTACAAGAGAGATCCCAGAAGTACACCGCCCCTGCAGGGGGATAGAGAGCACTAGCCTGTCCCAGAGGCTCAAGGCCAATTAAACTAACTCCTCTCCTCTGAGAGCTCTGGAATCAATTAAAATAAACTTGAAGAGCAGACTTACAGGGGAATATAAATAACAAAATGAGCAGGTTTACAAATGAATGAGAAAATGGGGAAGTAGCGTTCCTCACTCCCTCTGTCTATCCTAGTGGTGACGGGGCAAGCAACAGTTAAGATACTGAGCAGGAGGTTTTTTTAAGCACCAGAGGGTAGACTTCCTTCTCCTTCCAGCTGCTTCTATTCTAACGACCATAGCTGAGGCCTGGCTTACTTATTCCAGTTGCATGGGAAAGTGACCTATTATTCTGTTGTGAAGGCCATTGTTATATTTTAACTAAATCTTCTTTTTCTTTTTTTAATTTTTAGAGATTCTTTCTTCTTGACAAGGGAGGCAACGAAGTGACAGCATCACTGGTATAGAGAGGAACGAACATGAACCTGGAGCCAAGAAACAGGGGTTTATTCCTTTGACCGTATGAGGCCCCTCTTCTGTTTCTCCTTTGCCTTACTCATTAAATAAAGCAGAAGCAGGAGGGGAGTGGTGTGAGCACAGCAATGATCAACAGCCCTTTTCCTTCTAATTTCAGGAACCTGCAAACATTAGTTTGCTCCTGCTTTGTACCCTACAGCCCCACCCACTCTCAGCCTTGTGTGGGCATGCTAGGAAACTATTCGCCTGATCTGGCAGATATCAGATGATGAACTGATTGGGTTGAGTTAGCAAAAACCCCTGGAGGATCCATATCCTTCTGGAGAAGGAGGAGTGCCATCCAGGCAGGCTGCCTCAGATGCCCAAGTTCTGCTGCTTGTCTAGCTCATGGGAGAAAATGCTATGTATTTAACCATACTAGGTTTTTTACTGAAAACATTCAACTTAGTAAGGCACTTACAATTAGTGATGGCATGCAAAACTTACCCTGTTTTTGAATATTCACCCTTTACCAGACAGGACAGAATTGCAAGAGAGCACTCAACTAACTTTTCATGCTCATTCTTTGCTCATACTGAATATGGTGCTCACAGTGGCATAACAAAGCAAAGAAGGCAGTCAACACAGAGATCCTCTTGAGTATAGTATTTTCTTCTACTTGGAATTCTTACAAAGTAATCAAAATTTTACAATATAATACTAATAACTGATGGGACTTAACTTTATATTCTGACTCACACAGCTATGATCTGACTCACACAGCTATGATCTCACTCATACAGCTATGATCTGCTTATATCTGAATAAAAACAACTAAAATTACTCCAGGATTTCAAATAACCAAATTTTAATTAATGAATCCCCATTTGTATTTTTGAAAAGTAAACATTTTATATTTCTACATAACCTTAAGTGAAATTTGCTATGTGTGAGGAGAAACTCTACAATCTACAAAAATAATCCTAGTCACCAATATTAAGTTATATGTCTATATCACTTTTTTAGTCCTAAATCTGGCAATTGTTAGGAGTACATAAAATCTGGAGTTATATGTAATGAAGAAGCAGAATATTATTCAACTTACAGGAAAAAGTTGGCCATTTGTTTACCTTAAAAAAACAGAGATGAAATTGAAGATTCATGTAGAAGGACGTTCATTAGAGCATCACTATTACTATATAGTATTATTTATAAAACTGCAAAAAATAAAACCTATGTGGCTGTCAGGGTAACAGCCTGCCAAAGATGTCCATGTTCTAATCCTTCTGTGAATGGTTACTTTATATGGTAAAGGAAAATGAAGGCTGCACATGGAATTAAGTTAGCTAATCAGCTGACCTTGAGTTAGGGAGATTATCGTGGGCTGTTTTGTGGTGGGCCCAACATAATCACAAGAGTCTTAAAAGTGAAAGAGGCAGGTGGAAGAGAGTCAGACAGAGATGTGACAACGAAGGAGGTCAGAGAGATATGATGTGCGGATTCACCTCGCCATTGCCGGCTTTGAAGATGGCTCTGGGCTGTGGGGTGGGACTACATGAGCCAAGGAATGCTTTTAGAAGCTGGAACAGGCAAGGAAATGAATTCTCCCTCAGAGATTCCAGAACGGAATGCAGTCTTGTCGACATCTTGATTTTAGTCTAATGAGACCCCCATCAGATTGTAGATATACAGGACTGTAAGACAACAAATTTGTGTTTTTTAAGCCACTAAATTTGTGGTATTTGCAGCAGCAACAGAAGACTAATGCATACACTGATACCCTACATTGTGAGACTGATTAAACAAGTTATGGCCTAGCCATACAAAAGAATTCGACAAAACTATTATAAACATGTTTTAACGTAATAAGTAATAACATGGAAAAATAGTCACATTCTACTATTAGGTAAAAAACTTATAAGTGGGTATATACTACATGATTTTAATTCCGTAAGTCAAAATATACACACCTACATGAAAAGTGAAATGTCACGTCTGGGAGGTGAGATTATGAATAATTATATTTCTTTATTCTTTTTCATATGTTAACAATGAATTTCATTACATACATATTTTTTAAAAAAGCAATAAATGGTAATACAAAAATGTTGGGCACTTAAATTACTAAGAGTCTCTCAAAATTTCAAATGTACTTTTTTAGATCTAATTTTGAAGATACATGGAAGATGCTTCTCCTCTGGGAAATCTTTACCAACCATTCCCCAGCCCCCTCCACCATTTCAATCAGGCTGCGGAGTTGCCACCTAAGGTCTGTGCCATTAGCACAGCATTTCTGCACTGTAGGATAACTGCCCCTTTACTTTTCTGACTCCTCCACTGAACTCTCACTGAACTTGAGGAGGGCACTCTATTTTCTTCATCCTTGCATATTCCTATCCATTCACAGAACTTGGCTCATAAGTAAAATCATGAATACTTTAGGTCAAACAAGATGGGAGATTTATAACTTATTTTAAGAGAGCATACATACGAACACCTCTAATATATTCACTCAACCCTACTGCTTCTTCCGTTTACGAATTATAGGGGCAAGGAAAGCATATTGCTTCAAGAGTTCTACAGTGAAGATTAAGACAGGAACTTGGAAATAATGGATATCATCTTCTGCAGGCCTGCTTTACTGCCCCAAATCCCTAAGGTATGATTATTGCAGTTCTACATATTAGAAACCTGGAGGCTTAGACAGGTTATGAACTTGCCTGAGGTGAGTGGCAAGAATGGGCTCAACATTTATCTACAGCCTTTTCTAGACACTGAGCTGAGAATCTCTCTCTCTTTTACTTTGAGGTTACCATTTTTATAAGTGGTCTGATCATCATCATTAGTTGTCTATGGTTCTGTTTGTTTTGTGTGTGTGTGTGTTTTTTTTAAAATAAGTTTTTTTAAAATAACTTTTTTTAAAATAAGTTATACTGTAGGAGGAAAATAATCCTTATCTTGGGAAACACATTTATCTCAATAAAGAATATGGGTTTGTTAGTCAGTTTAATCAAACCTGTTAATTCATACATTAATCTTACTCTCCTGTGGAGAAGAGGAGATCTGTAGGTAACTTCTGTCCTAAAAAAAAGTCTGCAAATCACCAAAAAGCATGCACTCAAGTGCAGTTTACATTTCTACTTCTGCTCCAGAGTATACTGTTCATATTGTAAGTAATAAGAAGAGCCTGGGTGGAGAGAAAGCCGTGGTTACCTTTCTGTAATTAATAAGGCTGTCTCTTGCCACTGTCCATCTCATTAATCTGCATGTCTTGCAGCAGACTGGCAAGGCCACCGTTCCTCATCCTTTCACTGTTTGGGTCACAGGGACAGACATGCTGGCTTGTGCGTGCCTTTACTTCTCCCCAAGGAGACCCAGGGAACTGTGTGGCCCAGCCACAGGACCTACTGTTGGTGCCGCCCTATAACAGATTTCACTTCTTATGATTTTATCTCTGTGACTTGATCTGTGGAACTGCTGAGGCTTAAACAAATTTTAGTCAAGAGGAAGGAGGAACACTCTTTGTTTTACTATATGCTTTCCTGTTTTTTACTGATAAAATTGAGTGCAGTAAATAAACATTTCTTAGAACAGATTCTCATGAATCCACCTTTCATCTCAACCACACAAAAGAGCAATTAATAAGTATAAATAATAGCCTGGCCAATTAATATAGACCTAGTTACTTTTCTTTAAAAACAAATAAAAAACACCATATTTGTCCAAAACTGGTGGTAGAAAAGCTCTCTGAAATAGAGGGGATAAAAATTTTTCTGTAACATGAGAATACAGACATACGATGAGAAACAAAGAGGTAAAATCAGCCTTTTTCATAAACCAAAGTCACAGAACAACTCAGTAAAGAAAAAATAAGAATACAAATCCTTAAATTTATATTAGTAATTTATCAAACCATATAATCAGAAAATAAAATTTAAAAATTTAACTAGACTCTAATTTTGATAATACAATCTGATTTAACTTACTCTAAATTCAATTACAACATTTCCATATTATTGAGATAAAAACCATGAGACTCTAGCCTTTGCATATTCTCTACTGAGAAAGACAGTCCACAAATCTTAAATGAGAGAAAGCAATGAGAGTTAATGCCAATAAGAAAGCAAAACCATATTAGTCTCTAAATTAGGTTGGCCAATTTCCTAGAAAAATGCTTAGCGGCATTTTAAGTGGATGGTTGGGATTTTTCAATAATTTATCTGTGTCTGTTTTATAGAAAACATTTATTTGAAATTTACAGTTCTTTTCTAATAAAAATAAAATCCTTGGTTAATTTAAAAGTAAGAAATCAGACTCCAACTAGAAAAACGGATCTTTCATGCAATAAACAGTATGTGCTTTTTTTGGGGGGGAGGGGAGTATTCGTGGGAGGAATTCAGGACCTGGTTTTAAAGTCTTCATTTTCAAGTTATTTATTAACTAAAATTAAAAGAAATACATTTTTTGCAATTTACTTTAAGCCCACAAAATAATATCTTCTGATTCTGTTAACAACTGAAAAAATAGTTTCAATTTTTGAACTCACCAACATAGAATTGAAAAAATAAATCCATTCTTTCTGTGAAACAATTAATTTTTTAAACTAATTAATGTGTTAATAGGGAGTAACATAAATGTTGAAAAAAGTTGAAACAGAACATCTCCAAAAGTCAAACAATCTACTTTACATGTTTTAGTACGTTTGGTAGGCAGTTAGGATGTACACTGAACGTTTAGTACATTTTAATAAACGGTTTTGCAAACATTTAGTAAACGTGGTCATGGCAGCATTGTTAGCAATATTATCATGCTACACTAGAGCTTTACACAGAGTAACAGCTCCATTTACTAAACTGAAAATGAAGGACTCTGAAAGCCGTGAAGTATCTTCAACTATTACCAGTAAAAAGAACAGGGGCATCATAGCTTTTGAGTTAAAATTTTATTTCCCTTTATTTTGCTTAATTCCAATTCATCCGATAGTAGTCATCCACATGTTGAATCTGATTAAGAGAACATTCATGAACATGATGAATAAAAGTAGATTACAACAATAATATCTTTCTTGAACTTTTTCTCTGATCCATAATCCACATTCAGACCAGCAAGCTACTAAAACCTTTAAGGAAAAACTACTCGATATAAGAAAAGAATATCAAGAAGAGAAAAAATTAGCCTTCAAGTCTACCAAAATAAATTGTCCTGCTGACTTGATTTAGCTTGGATATTGGAGTGGTTAAACCCAGACCATATTTGAGACAGATTAAACACTGTAACACTGAAATGATCAGAGAGGAAAATAAAATTCAACTGATTTTGGGGGCTACTTTAAATGTACACCTTTTAAAGTCAGGGCATCATCAACAATCACTAAGTTCAAGGTCAATCCCAAAGGGCTAGTAGGTTCATGGGAGAATACCGGCTTTGGGTGGCAATAAAAAGTAAGAGTAAAACAGATATAAAGATTAGGGAATAAAACAGGGAGATGCAACAAAGATAGGAGGGAAAGGAAACAAAAGAGGAAAGAAAGAAAAAAGGAGGAAAGAAAAAAAAAGGAAGAATGAAGATAAAACCACAGAGTACTAACAAGAACTGTCTTAATTACTGCTACAAGGAAAGCTGGTGAGCAGGGCCTACTATGCCTGTGCTTAAGAGGCACTCTAGGACCACGACCTAAATCACAGAGACAAGGGAAGGAACCACAACCAGCAGCATCAGCAGAAAGGCTAAGTAATAGGCGATGGGTCTGTCACTTGTGGATGCACCTCAGGATGTGAGTCAACTGCAGAAATTCTTTTTCAAAGAAAAATATAATTTCCAAAAGAAAATAACAATGCTCAACTTGGTTTAAATATCCCCCAAGTTTTCTTAGAAAATGAAGGTTTCAAGTATTTTAGAGTATATCCTACTAAAACATCTTGCCCTTCATATTTATTGCAGTTTTTCACATAATCAAAAGCTTATAAAGTTATATAAACTTTCATTGAGAATCAAATTATGTTGCCAGCAGTGAACTAAAAATATTTACAATTTTTACAATTTTGACAATCAAGTTACATGCATGGGAAGAACACATGTCCTTCTCTCATTTACTGGAATTTTACCTAACTTGCTAGATGGTGGAGTGAAAATGTAATGGAGGTCCTCACTTTTCTAATTTTAAATACAAAGATGGGGCTGTAGCAAAAGAAAAAACACTGAAGAAGAGAGAAACAAATTCTAACACTTAGTTCAACACTTATTTTTCTGCAGGCAAGCAATTTATATTAACTGATAGTTACATCTTTATCAGTATTCCTGTGAATTAAGAAACCTCCGGAGCAAGAGACATACTAGGCCTTTTGGTCAATCTTTCTGGGACTCAGTATTTCCATTCATTAAAAGAGATGATGGTGACAGCTGATATCCATGTGATTAGCACATGTTAAAACAGGGAGAGTAGGTCAAGCACTTTGAAAGAACATGGTTATACTCCTGCTAGCCTTCACACACTGTCTGGAAGATAAGCCCAAACAGAGCTCTCAATTTCAGAATCTCACACCCTTCCTTAACAAACAGCTGCTATAACAATCCCAACTGTCTACCAGAAGTATGGAGGAAGAGATGTGGCAATTCCCCTGCTATAACTAGTAGGATAGAGATGTTCTCACTCATCTATGGGGAATTGTTGTTGGGCTACAAAACCTTTAATTCAACAGTTAGGCAGTGCTGTCCAATAGAACTTTGTGTGATGATGGAAATGTTTTATATACACTCTGTCCAATATGAGAGCCCCCAAGCCAGATGGGGCTCCTGAGTACTGGACATGTGGCAAGTGCTATTGAGGAAGTGAATTTTAAATTTTATTTCAATTAAATTAATTTTCATTAAAAGTCACATGTGGCCAGTGGCTATTCTACTGACAGTCGAGTTAGAGAATCTATAACTAATGGCCCCAAAATAGTAGTATCTTCAATTTAGAAAAATTAGAAAATACAGTCATGCGTAGGTTAATGACAGGGACATGTTCTGAGAAATGCATTTTTAGGCGATTTTGTCATTGTGTGAACATGGCAGAGTGTACCTACACAAACCTAGATGGTATAGCCTACTACACAGCGAGGCTGTATGGTACTAATCTTATGGGACCACCGTTGTATACACACTCCGTCATTGACCAAAATGTTGTGATGTGGTGCACATCTGTACATTAAAAATCACTTTATCCTCCCCTTCACCTATATCATTATTTATATTTTTGTTATATTCTTCTAGAATTTTTTTACTGAATATATTCATAAATCACAAAATGTATTGAGGCACATATAAGCTAAATACATACAAATGCAACATTGTAGACATTTTTAATGCAGATCCATAAAATACCAGGCTGTTAGAATTATTCTACATTAACATATGTAAGTTTATTATGTGCCTGGCACACGTTAAACCGTTGATAGACATCAGCCATTATTATTAGTGACGGTGTAGTACACCATTACATTGAGGTGGCATTATTAAATAGTTCATCATGGTTGAGAATTTAGGCTTTTGTTCCCATTTTTGTTCTCGCAAAAAGCCCTTCAGCAAATATATTTGTACACCTGTTTGTTCTATTTGTAGGACTATTCCCTGAGAGTAAATTTCTAGAATTGGATTTGATAGGTCAAATGTCTCTTTTTCAGACTGTGAATTACTATTGTCAAATTACTACATGGAAAAAAAGTAAGTAAAAGACAAAACTTGAAAATCCAAGAGAAGCCTCACAAACCCCTACATCCAAATGATTAGGGTGAAGAGATGATGGTGATGATGATGATACATGAGAGTTGACTAGGTTCTAAAGATCTCAAAATTACTCTAGAAAATCCTTTGATTTACCCCTAAATTACAGTAAACAGTACTTGTGTGTCCTTTTGGAAGTAGACATACCACCTTCTGCCACTCAAGAGCTCCATGGTAGCCAGGATTTTTTTCCTCTATCACAAACAGATTACTATTTCTTCAGTTAAACACAAGGAAAACTAGCTGGCTTGTCTTCAGAGCTATTTTATATGTAACATATGTATCTTCAAATTAAGGAATCACATTCAAGTCAGCATTATGCTCACATTATGAGACACACAGGGAATTGAGAGCTCATGAGGAAACAGCAGAATGCAATTTCCCATTTTACAGCTCAATCTGGGGCATATGTTCACGGAATGGAACCATAGTCACCCACACTATTTATATCTCTCTAGATTATTCTCTCTTTCAGCATGAACAAGTTAAATGTGCAAATGCTATGACTTTACTGTATAAGATATTTAACACATTCTTTATCTTTTTTGTATAAAATGAAAGTTGGAATAAAAAGGAAGGGGAGAAGGAAGAGAAAAGACATGAAGAGTGAAAAAAATGTGTGTATGCACATGAGAAAGAACTATTTTTAAACTTGAAATATATCTTCTCCCCCTACCAATGTGCATATTATTTCAATGCTCTGTTCATATTGCTTGTAATTAAACAGTGGTGTATCCCCAGTACACACCATGGAAGATCCCATGTTAGTTTTAAGCTCTGCCAGGTATAATTAAATTAAAATCACAAATGAGAAGGAATACTCTCTTTTTTACCAAAGTCAAATCTAGAAAAAGGTATGTCTAAAGCAGGCTTAATGTTTCAGAGGTAGAGGTTAGCATTTTCTTGCACTGCCTTGTAACTCATGTATTCCATGTGAGTGAACTTCACTTACCTTATAGGCTAACAGAAAGAAATAAGATATAATGGGATTTATATAATTTTATATTTATATAATTTATATAATTTTACTTATCTACCATGAATGAGGTGAACAGTGCAGCAGTTTCATCTTCAAACTCAAAAGAAAGAAGTAACTGGGAAATGAATTCTCTTAAGAACCCAATGCCTTATTTTGCTCTTATGCCCTGTTGAGTTGCATATAAAAGGTCGACCACGTTCCAGGAAACATTTGTTCATAAAAAGCTAATTTCCTTTCTTCAAGGCGATGGAAAGTTAAATTACTGTGCTTAGCAGACAAGTAACAGGGGAAAGAGAGAGAATTAAAAGGCCATAGGAATACAGTAATAGCTTAATTTGAGTCCAATTAGCAAATCTAGACGGAAAACTAAGGCTAAAATCTAAACTGACCTGATAGGCACAGACCCAATTACTTACCGAAAGTCTGAATAATATTCTGAAGCTGAATATGGCATTTATCCCATTAATTTAGGTACAGGACTTAATTGGAATACAAAAAGAGGATCAGAGAGGTGGGCACTAAGCTATGGGATTGGTCCTTTAATCAACATATTGTATTGGACAAATTAGCTCCTTTGGGCTGAATTTTTCCAAAAGGCACAAAAACGTTGAAGAAAAAGCTATAAAATTTATCAGGTAGACAAGTGCTTTTTAATTTGATATACATCTCTATTGTGAAGTAAGGTTGTTAATACATCCATCATCTCACATAGTTACAATTTTTCACGTGTGGTAAGACCCACTCTTTTAGCAACTTTCAAATGTATAATACAATAGTCCCCTCCTATCTGCAGGGGATGCATCCCCCTGGATGCCTGAAACTGCGGAGGGTACCGAACCCTGTATATCCCACATTTTTTCCTATACATACATATTTGAGATGTGACAGCAAAACTAGCTTGTATTTCCTTTTCCTTCTTCACAATTTCACAGATAGAAGATTCACTTTTACAGTAGATGTTGGCAACCTCAGCATATGATATTATTTCTTTCCTTATAAAATTGAGAGCTTGCACCTTTTCACTTAGAGGAAGCACTTTTCAGGTCCTCTTTGGCATATCCAAATTGTCAGCATCACTACTCTTGTGCTTTGGGGCCATTATTAAGTAAAATAAGGGTTACTTGAACACAAGCACGGCGATATCGTGACAATTGACCTGATAATCAAGAAAGCTACTAAGTGACTAACAGGCGGGTAACGTATACAGCGTACATATGAGGGACAAAGGGATAATTCATGTCCTGGGCAGAGTAGATTGAATGTCTCTTATATGTCAGGGGAAGTGAAGAGGAGGCATTTCATACAGGACCAATATCTCTTGGAGTCTCATATTTGGACTTAAGAACAATGGATAAGACACTACTATCCATCAGATTTCCTGCTGCTACATATCAGTCTGAAATTCAGATTCTGCCTTTGTTGGGAGTCCCCACAACCATCCTCAGCCTCAGTGATTCAGTAGAGAGTCTCACGGGAACCAAGAAGTTGTTACATTTATGATTACGATATATTACAGGAAAAGGACTCAAAGCAAAATCAGCAGGGGAAAAGGCTCTCTGAATGAAGTCTATAGGAAACCAGGCACAAGCTTCTAAGCGTCTACCAGTGGAGTAACACAGGACGTGCTTCATTTCTTCAGCAAATGAGTTGCGACAACACCTGTGAAATATGGTCTACCAGGGAAGTTCACTAAGAATCAGGGCCCGGGGTTTTTATTGGCAGCTAGTCACATAAGCGCCCTATGCCTAGCACGTACAAATATTCCAGCCTCCCCGAAGGAAAACCGATGTTCAGTATAAACCACATTATTCATAAAAATGTTTAGACACAGTACACAGTGAGCCACTCCTGCCATTTAGAGAAAGTTTTACATCAGTGTAGGAAACTGTTTATCATTCAAATTCTCAAACACCTGCCAAAGGCCAACTTTCTAAGCTGGCCTTTCCAAAGATAACAGTCTTAGGCCTGATAAGTTAACTCTTCTGTGCCCGCTGCCTTTCTTTTAGGATTCTTCGAGACTTCAAGTTAGGACACTCTCTCTTCCAACCGCCACCCATCACATTTTGTGAAGAGTGTTCTTGTTTCCTAGACTCGACATCACAGATACGGCAGAAGCATTCAATGACCCACCATCTGCCCTCTTCTAATAGAAGGATAGAGCTCATTTCAGGCTCTAGTCCTTCTTTATATGCCCTGCTCTGCCGTAGCCAAGTGAACTAGACGACAAGCCACTGGGGAAGAGAGTAATGTTCTATTTCTTTTTGTACCCAGAGTTCTTAGCACACCTTACTTCTTTAATACATAATTGTTGAATGAATACCCACATTCCAAGATGTAACCCTGCCACGCCCCTGAACTAATGGATCTTCTGCATTGCCTTTTTGTTGTGCATCTGCTTCTTGAACATTTGAGTACATGCTCATGCACAGACAAAAGGCATGCCGCTTTGTCACACAGACGTGGGGGCAAACTAAGCAAGTCTCTGCAGTAGAACGGCTGCTTCAGTTTCTGGAGCTGAAGCTAGTTTACTGCTTCAGCTACAAGTCACTAAATTAACCTGAAGAATACAAATATGCCTACGGAGTAGGACTTACGTTCATACGAACAATTTTAAAATCAGAATTTTAAAATCAGAGTAACTTGCTTGTCTTATTAGGGACAATTAAGTTAGAAATAGATTTTGTTTTTTTACTACATTCTGAACACTGTACTGAGGAAAAGTGATGAGCATTTAGGCAGTCAGGAAACCTGCCTAGAAAATACCCTGCGTTCAGCATCTCTGTCTTGCTGCTCTGGCTGCTCTCCACAGATCCCAGATGTAATATGCTCAAAAGCAGCCTGTAATGCTGTTCACCCAAGTTGCACAGTGTGCTGTGAGCCTGGCAACCTCCCTCTGTGGGAAGCATGGCTGCAGATGACTAGCTGAAAATAAAACTAAACTCCAGGCTGAATGTATCATCATGATTTTAATTAAGTTTCTAGAAGAGTTGCTTCATTTTGTGGCACTTTCGCCCCCTCTCTTATTTACAAATACGGTCTAAGAGTACTATCTTTAAGTAAATAAGACATTTTGAATCAAAGTATAGTAAATGGGTATGAGTGAATTTTCCTCCATTTAAGTCTTACAAATGTTGCTGATTTTAATATAAGATGCTATCCTTTAAGAGATCAAATACTTATAAATATTAATATTCTAAAACATACTGCACAATCACAGAGCTAGAGAAATCTCAGAAAGCAACCATGTATATCCTTCTAAGCTAAAGGAAAAAGTCCTGCTACAAATTCAAACAGATGCTGATATGCACTCAGGCTTTTATTAAAATACCCAGAAAAATATTTCCATGCTTTCATGGGTAACACAATCCACTGCCTCTCATAGATGAGATATCCTTTGAAATTTTTAATCAAAATCTCTTTGGCTGTGATGAATAATCATTTCTGTTAAATTATGTCTGGCATAAATAGTATACCTGTAATTTTACTTCTCAAGTGAAATCAAACAGCTGAGTAAAAGGATTCTTATAACCTGAAGAACATCTTAAATTCTAAAAACACTTCAAGTTTCTTGCTACAAACTTGTTTGTGATAAAATTCACCTATGTTAGATAAGCCCTAATTCTTGCATAACAGGAATCATGGTTTGTTTGCAGCTGAGACCACTGTATAAGGCACAGCTTTCTATTGGCTTTTATACCCCCAGTCCTCAATCCCTGAAGGCAGTAACTCCAATTCTTATCTCCTATTTTAAGGAAAGAAATTGAGACTATGGGCAAATTAAGACCTGAATTACTACTGAGTCTATTTGAATAACCAAGCAAGCTTGTTCACTAAATTTCAGCAGAGGTCACTGTCACTATTCCTACTCTTTATGATGATTAAATTTATATGTACATACATGTATACTCACACATATTAGATACATAAATCACTAGATAATTTGCCCCACTGTTTTATTTAATTTGAAGGAAATTTTTTTCCCATAAGTTTCTGTGATAATTAAACCTGTTTTTGTGTTCTGCTGGGTCTCTGCACTGTTCTATGTTGCCAGGCAACCAAGAGGATGAGGATGGGGCGAGGCAGAGAATTCCAGTTGCATTATTCAGGCCAAGTAAATACTAAATCAATTACTAAACTACTGATTAAAGTGAGAGCTACTTAAACATAGGGGATTCATATGTCTTCTGTGATTATTTTAAATTATAGGTTGATAAAGCGGAGATGATTGCAGTATAATGTTTTTTCCCTACTTTCTTTGAAGTAGAAAGTAGGCAAAACCATTATGAGGGAAGACAAAGTAGGTAAGATAGAATTTGTTTTGCAATGTCCTTTAGGAAGTATATATGTACTTCGTTCTTTTTATAAAAAGAAAAGTCAACTGCTCTGACTCAAGATTTCTTCCACTGTATACAGTGAGCTATTTATAAGAAGAATCTAAGCAAATTAACACATAAATCAGGGTAAAGGAATAAAGTTTTACTATATTTATAAGCTATCATCTTATTGCTTAATTACTGGTTGTTACTGCATTTTAGTAATCCTTTACAATTTTATTGGTAATTAAAATAATATATACATCTTCTACATACGACAGGTATTCTATTTTATTGACTTTTACAAGTAGGGGTATGTATGTAGTCTTTCAAATATTTACATATTCATAAAAATACATCAAGATACAAAATGATGAAGGAGAACATGTGTATTATTTATAGCCCTAGTGAGCAAATTTAAATTATTATTTCCTTATTTAATTTTCTCAGGTGAGAAACAGAAAATATTTGTTCACTGATTTTACAAGCTGATTCCCAGTTTACAAGATTCCAAAGATCTATTTGTGTGCCACTCAAGATGAGTTTTCCCATTAAAAAAATGGAAGTTAGAGGCCCAAGGCTCTCACAAAACCCTAATAAATACATAATGTACCTGATATATACTACTAATAGAATAACTGTCCATAATGTAGAGTGATATATTAATGGGAAAGTGTGTTAAATGATCAAGTTTTGAGTGCTAAGATTATCTATCCCGTACACATTATCTTGGAAATAGAATCAGACACATCTCACTAACCACCCTTCTGTAGAAAACTCTCTAGCCTTTGAAACGGAAAGCTCTAAAGGTCGGGAAGGTATGTGGACTGGATACATGTTATTGGAATTAGCCTGCCTGATTATTTATCCACTGATTCTAACTCTGCTTCCGTCCTAGTGTTCTCTCCTTCCCTGGGTATCAGAGAGAGCATGGAGCCTTAGAGTCTACACTCCTACTCCAACTATTCTCTCTTTCCTTGATCATTCCACCTTTACCAACCACGCCTTTGAAAGTTTCAGTGTATTGGAGCCCTGGGGGGAGGCCACATGGGAACCAGTAAGAGAGGAGGAGATGCTACAAAATTTATGAATCACAAGCACTGTTCAGACCATCTAATATAGGGATTGGAGATTTAGGGGCCCCTTTCTTCTTAAATTTCTCTTCTTCTCTTAATTTATTCCAACAGCAGTGAGGATACAGAAAAAGTTGCATGAAAGGTGCCATGGCTTCTACCGTTGGATCTTTGGATACAAAAAGAAATATCTCAAGAAACAACTTAAATTGTGAGAAGTGCAAAACACCTTGAAATGTGAATATTCTCTTCTTGTTAATTATTTCTACCTGTCGTTGAATGCCCTAATGTTTCTGATAGTAAAAACCCCCAGAGAACCACAGATTTATGTGCTTGCTTTGGGCTTATAGGTAAAAGGGAAACTCCTCAAAACTCAAGAAGGAAGAAAAACCTGGAGCTGAAGCAACAGATTGTGTTAATGTAGGAGCAGAGAGAAGAGCAGAAAGAAGGAGAGAGGGAGGAAAGCAGGGAGGGATGGGGAAGAAAACCAGGGTGTGGCTGAGGAGAATGAGAGGAAGATCAAGTGATGGAAGGAAGCCGGGGATGGAAAAATATTGGGATGATGGCATCAGGGATGAGTTTTATGAGACTGAGGAGGGTGTTGACTTGACTTTATTCTCATCTTAATATCCAGATCAATACTTCTCCTTACACTACAAGCACTGTGACGCCTTGGCCGCAGAGGTACGGCAAAAAGCAAAAAGGGTTTGCTATTTGGAAGGACCAGAAAGACCTTGTATGTGTTAAGAAGATAGAAGGAAAATCTATGGGATAATTCAGAACAGGTGGTAATATGGCCTGAACAGTTATTTATAAGTGAAAGATACAGACAAGTCAAAGAAGGGCTGTATCAAATTAAGATTTGACAATTATGGGGCTGGTCCCGTGGCTGAGTGGTTAAGTTTGCGCACTCTGCTTTGGTGGCCCAGGGTTTCACTAGTTTGGATCCTAGGCACGGACATGGCTCCACTTGACAAGCCAAGCTGAGGCAGCATCCCACATGCCACAAGTAGAAGGACCTACAACTAAAAAATACACAACTGTGTACCAGGGGGCTTTGGGAGAAAAAGGAAAAATAAAAATCTTAAAAAAAAAAAAAAAGGATTTGACTTAATAAGCATGAAGAAAAGTTTAAAAAATATTGATTATATTCAAAAGAGGGAGGGGCCTGGTCCTGGGGTGTAGTGGTTAAGTTTGGTGCGCTCTGCTTTGGTAGCTCAGGTTTGTGGGTTCGGATCCCAAGCACAGACCTACACCACTTGGTAGCCATGCTTTGGCAGTGACCCACCTACAAAATAGAGGAAGACTGGCACAGATGTTAGCTCAGGGCTAATCTTTCTCAAGCAAGAAAAAAAAGGAAGACTGGCAACAGATGGTAGCTCAGGGCAAATCTTCCTCACAAAAAAAAGGTGGGGGGGAAGTAATTTATGGGGGTAGAGACAAGTAGTGCTCATAAGACATCCAGTGACATATATATATTTTCCATGTTTGGAAACCTCTAGAATAGAGATTAATAACAGAAGAAGAAAATTAGTATTTTGTACTTATCTATTTTCAAATAAAGATAAAAGAATTATACTAAAGTCTGTCTATGATACATTGCTGTGAGGTCTAATTGTATATTTCCCAATCATGTAATTCCTTTATAAGTCATTTCTTCTTATTTCTAAATTCTATTTTAAATACGTTTTTCCTCTCTGAAATTAGTTTTACAGGGTGAGAAGGATGGCATTTAC
Organism: Equus quagga; assembly: GCF_021613505.1. Taxonomy (NCBI): domain Eukaryota; kingdom Metazoa; phylum Chordata; class Mammalia; order Perissodactyla; family Equidae; genus Equus; species Equus quagga. Next base: position 26,718,837 of record NC_060267.1, on the reverse strand, counting down.
AATAGGACTAACAAATTTACCCAATGACAAAATATGAACAGCTTGTATCTGTCAATAATGTGGCAAAAAAAAATAAAAAATTGCCATTCAGTTTTTTGGATTCAGTGCTCTTTGTTTTGCCTACCATGAACATTTCAGAAGGATGTGTTAATCTTCAATTTACTGCTATAATATTGCTGAATGCTCATTATCTACATATGGGCCCAATATAACATGTTCAAAGTTACAAAAAAGAAATCAAAACACAACGTTGACTCTATAAATAAATGCAAGTCTTTGTGTAGAAATGAAGATTTGAAGATACATAAATAATGAACATTTAGAAGGTGAATTTGAAACAGCTTCAGCTGTGAAGTCAAGGTGGTCAAGGGGACATGATTTTAAATTCAGCTCCCATCTTTAACTAGCTGTGTTGCATTGGACAATTTATTTAATCTTTTTAGTCTAACTTGTTCAAATGGTACTAATGAAACATACTTATGGAATTCCACTGAAAATTAAATGAGAAGACATTGGTAATTTGCACAGTGTGGGTACTCAATGAATATGAGTTCTCTTCTTTCATTTTTTTTCCCCCAGGTTAAATAATACAGAGAACCTTTCCGTAGATACACAGGGAAATCATAAACGTTTAGCTCTCTCCTCCCTCCCTTTCCATGTCCCCAGTTACGGTAACAAATAAATCATAGATATTTAAATAAAAGGCAAATTTAAAGGAACTCTAGTATTTTACCACAATAAAAAAATGTAGGGGAAGGGAAGTAGCTCTGGTCTACTATTCTATCTGGGGGTAGTTAAGGTACTACAGTTCTATCTGGGAATAGTTAAGGTACTACAACTCCCCCTGCCTTTTTTGTTTTTTTGGTGAGGGAGATTAGCTGTGAGCCAACATCTGTTGCCAATCTTCCTCTTTTTGCTTGAGGAAGATTGTCGCTGAGCTAATATCTGTACCCATCTTCCTCTATTTTGTATATGTGGGATGCTGCCATAGAATGGCTTGATGAGCGGTGTGTAGGTCCACACCTGGGATCTGAACCCACGAACCCTGGACCACCAAAGCAGAGAGCACAAACTTAACCACTATACCACCAGGCTGGCCCCCAATTTCCCCCTTTTAAGAAGGGCTCTTACATCCACTAGAGTTATATATTGGAAGCGGAAAGACTAGAACCTCGTTACCTGCCTCTCTGTGCAGTACTGTCTCCTGTGTCACATGCAAATACATTTCCTTCTTGAATAAAGTATGAACACACTAACGGTTCTAGAAAGTGATATTTATTATTACATGAGAATGTCAATTTTTAATAATTGCTATATTTTAATAAATATATCTATACTTTTTTTAACCATTTCTTTGAAGCAAATGGTCATTTAGTCTCTACTTGTGGAAAAGAAACTACGTATTTAAGCTCTAACCATCAATACAGTGTAGTTAATACTTCGATAAACCTCAAGTGATTTTTTTTTAAAGGATATAGCCATTGTCAAGCCACCAGTGTGTTATAGGTGATATTCTGAGAGCTCTATGGTCATTTTTTCAGACATAACCATTGCCTGGCTTTAATACATGAATCCATTTGGAATACTAACATGCCTGCCTCCTGTTAGCTGGATGTTCTCTTGCCCTCCATCTGCTACGGCAGGGGAAATTCAACACCCTTGGGGACCCACAGAACATGCTGGACAGCTGCAGGACTCAGATTCTCAGTTCAACAAATTGTGGTTCACTAAGACTTTGACAGGAGAAACATTCACTACTACAACCTGGTGGGGCCGTGTGTGAGCCTGAGTGTGAGTGCGTACATGTGGTTTCATTAATTAGTTCAGCTAAAGGAAAAAGAACATGCCCAACCTTTTTTATTTTAATCAGAATTGGTATCTTATCGATCTTTCATGAGCTTAAGATAACATTATGCTCTCTTATGTGTTCCTGCGAGACACTTAGAATACATGGCAGAGAGAATATGTTCAGATTTTGGCCTTGGCAAGAACATGACTAAATTTAGTATAAAATAACAATAAAATTTCGATTTACTGTTATTTACTAGACTGCCTTTAGAACATCACCATTGCCCTGATACTTTCACTTCTTGATACTATTTTAAGGTCAACTATTCTGCTGTTTGGTCACTAAATATAAATACTGTTTTAGGCATACAACCTGCTTTGTTGTTGTGTCAGGATACTGTTACCCCTCCTTTGTGATATTTAGATTTAATAGAAATTAGGGAACAAAAGAAAAAGCACAAGAGGATTTATAAAAAGGAGTTTTTATACAGCCCTTAACCTTTCTTGGCATTTGTTCCGGCCTCCAACTTATTTTTCAGTGTAAAGCAGTGCCCAAAATTCACTTTTTTTCCCCCCTCTTTTGGTTACTTTTAGACAAAGGTCTTTTTCACTGCCTTCTGCAGCGTTGGCACCCTTCCCTGAAACAGGGTCTGAGAAATTTCCGAGTATCAATGAACTTCTGAGCAGCAAACTAAAATGAAATCCCAAATTAAAGTCCTTTACCTGGAAATTAAATAACAGTCAAGGAGAGTGGGAGGTGTGTCCCAAAATTATGACTGCACAGACAGGAGTAGGAAATGGATTAGAATCAAAGGTATGCAAGACACATTGCCAGGATGCTATCAGATGGATAGCGTGGCTTGGTCACACACAGCTGCTCTTTATGAGAGCTTTCTGTCTCTGCTTTTTTGGAAATTCAGGGCTGCTTCTGACTCTCTGACCAGAGGACACTCTCTCATTCCTGACTCCTCTGATGAGCTGGAAGCAGGAGGTGGTCTGGCCTCCTGGAACCATGCGGAGGCGGCCACCCAGTGACCCTCAGCTTCTCCCCTCAGTTCCTTTTTCTCACAAAGGTCCACTCTTCTAGGGGTTCAGCAGAGAAAATTTTCCTAAGATTCTGATCATTTCTAGGCTAATGGACCACATATGTAATTAAATTTTATAGCTTTTCTCTTTTAAAGATGTGTTTGAATCACCTGTGAAAACACTCTTGGTATTGATTACCACTTGCATCCGCATCCCATAATAGTAGTAAATAATATAATAAATAATTATAAATTCTACTAGGACTACCAATTCTAGACAAGATAGAGAACTACCATGGGCTGCTGGATTCCTTTCCCAGCCAAATCCCAGAGCTACCACAGATAATATTGAGTCTTGGTGGTTTTCAGAACATTACCTAGCAAATAAAATAACCACCATAGCAACAAAAACAACAAGCAAGAAACCCTGAGGGAGCAGAAAGAAGTCGTCCTAATACGGATGGGAAAGTTATAATCGAAAGAGGAAAAATCAAGAGCCACAGACTGGGGATGGATTGGGAAGAGCTCTCTATCTGGTCTTTTTTCTCTCCCAGAAGTCTCTGGTTAAAATATCACTTGCCTAGTCATCACGGTATGACATGAAAGCAGCACTTCCTGCTCTGTACCATCCGGGAATAACAGGGTAAGATCATGGCAGCTCTGGAGCTCTACCGAGTGTGGAACCTTTACCAAAGGACTGTTGACCAGGCACCAACTCTTTCTATCCTCTCTTCAGCACCTTGTAGTTTTACAGAGGACAGAGATTTTTGTTGGTTTTGTTTCTTTCCTCAGACCTACGGTTATATCTGATACACAACATGTAAGCACTAAATAGCTGCTGAGTGAATGAGTGAAGAAATAAAGAGAGTAGTTTTGGATGTAACCAGCGATGCACGGCCTAGGAAGAGGTAACCGTTTCATAAAGTGTATCACACAATGACAGATCCTCTTTGAAAACTATCTTGCAGGATGTGTTCCAACAGAAGAGAAACGAATTCCAGACAAAGCAAAGAGAAAAGGGAATCAACAGAGAGTAATAATTTAGGAAATTTATTGTTGCCTGAATAAACATAAAAAAGACAGAACAGAAACTCCAGATGATGCCAACATGAAAGTAAAGAAGATTATAGTAAAGAAGTGAGTAGAGAGATTGCTAAGATTCTTGTTGAGGAGGAAGACAGAAATATTAAGTTTTACAAATTAGAAGGGAAAAGCAAATATCATGAATCTTAGTAAGTTAGAGATAGAAGAAAAATAGTATTTGTAATTTTCAAACAAAAAGAATAAAATCTGAGTTGTCAACATAATAGAAGGTAGGAAAGGAGGAAAAAATAAGAAAACGATGAATAAAAACATGAAATAAAATGGCATAAAGTCTCCATAAAATAATAAATATAATTAGAATATGTTTGTCAAACTCAGTGATCAAAAGACTGACTCACATCAGATTTACCAAAAAAAAGGTTGATGGAGGAGGTGGAAAAAAATACATAAGGTAAATGTTAACCAAATGAAAGATTAAACAGCAATTTAAATATTAAAGCAAGCAGTTTACGGAGAAAAGATACATAATTTGCTCATGAAAAACAATATTATATTAATAAGATATAATGCTAACAAATATATATCCATCTAACATAGAACCAGTAACTGATAGAAACAAGTACAATGTTTCACTGGAAATTTTAATACAGCTCTCTTAGAAATGGACAGATTGAGTAGAAAAAATAAGCAAATACACAGTAAATGAATTACACCATTAACAAGCTCAATCTAAAAAACATATATAGTAAAACTTCACCCAACAAATACTAAAAGCTCATTCTTTTCAACAATATATAAATGTTTTATGTATTAAATGACATAGGACATCTCAACGAATTCCAAAAAATCAGTCTATGCATCATGATCTTGATATAAAATTAAATAAAACTTAAAATCAACAATAAAAGTGAAGCAAAAAATGAACTCATAGTTAAATGAAGTGTAAGTAACAGGACAAATTATAAAACATTTAAGCACTGAATGACAGAGAAAGTTCTACACGCCAAAGACTGCGAGATGCAGCTAAAGCAGTCAGGTGAAATGTAGAGATTTAAAACAGATTTTTCACATAAAATGAAAGAATGAAAACAAATGAACTACGCATTCTACATGAGAAATCAAGAAATGGAATGTCTGCTTACAACAATGGCAGAATGACAGGTACTAAATTTACTCTACTAGTTTAAACAATCAGAAAGTCAGGTGAAATACAAGAAACAAGAGTTTTCAGACTTTGGACAATAGGCACCACAGGAAGAGAACTCTGAGAGAAGTGGGGAAAATGAGGTGAGCTCTACAAGTGCCACGGCTAGTTTCCAGATTGTAGCCCAGGGAGAGAACTCAGGGTGCTGAAGAGGAGGGTTGCACAGAGGGAAAGAGCACCCCAGAAGATTCCCTGGGTTCCCCTGGAGCCTTTGGTGGGCAATGATCAGTACAAGCATGTGAAGAAACTACTGAAGCCAGAGAAAGAGCCACCAAATGAATGGGTGGAAAAAATTCCCGAGGCTCACATGGGGCCAGGAATTGTCATGCACCCTCCAGGCAGACAGGACACACAGGGCATTGAGTAAAGTCCTTAGCAGAGTATTGCCTCAGTAGTGGGACCAGACTGAAACTGGTTCCAAACTGCCCCCAAAAAGCTTAAAAGCAAGTCTTGAAAGGATCATACTATTTCCAAGTAACTGAACTATGTCCTGAAGGATGTAAGAGTTTACTCTATTTCTAAGCTAAACAATAGCTTGTTGTTGTCTCATGGATGCTGGCAGGAGACACAGACTCCTGGGTCAGAGACACAGGACTTTCTTACTCAAGGCAGAGCAAGCACCATGAACATCGCATCAGTTGGCAATGGTTTTCCCTTGACCCCTAAGACCCTTGGGGGCAATGCAGTGGGTTACACTATAGGAGGTGAATACTGAACTTTTACAGCAAGTGGGAGCAAGCTTGCTGTTTGGGAGAAGATGTTACCTATTTCTCAAAGTGGTTTGTTGCAAACACCACCCTGAGAAATGCCCCTATAGAATATATAAAATATTGAGAGAGAATATAGAATACATAAAAACTCTTACAATTAAATTAAAACAAGACATAGAATGCAATAAAATAATGGCATTAGATTTGAACAACTGTTTCACCTAAAAAGATATATGGATGGCAGAACCAACACTCCAGGACAATAATGTCATTGTCCAGGAGGCTGGACCAAAACGGTGACATAGGAGGCTTCTGAATTTCCCTCCTCCCAGGGATGCACCCAATTTACAGCTACAAATGGAACAACTCACTCTGATACAAATCCAGAAACTAGCTGAGTGATTCCTTCACATCGGGTGACAGAAAACAGCCACGTCACAACACGTAGGAAAGGCTGAGACAAACTCTCTCCATAATCTCCATCTCTGGCACAGCATAATACAGTTGAGAAGGAACCCCTCACTCTCAGCTTCTCCCTGAGGAGTGAAGGGTTTAGACCACAGACTTAGCGCCCCAATTTTTAAGGCTGTCACCTAAAGGACAGGCTCCCAAATCACCTAGCTTTGAAAGCCAATGGAGCTTGCAGTCCTGAGTCCCACAGGACTATAGAAAACAAAGAAGCAATTGTTAATGGGCAATGCAGACGCTCTCCATGGCTATGCCACCAGGGCTCAGCACAGAAAGCGCAGGCAAAAATGCTCATCTCCCAATGTGTCCCTGGAAGGGGTTCGAATGTATACTTTACCAGCTGCTGCCTGAGGGCCTGGACTCTAATTAGCATGCATCTAAGTACTGACTGTGATCCTACCTGGAGCCCAACAGAGTTGGTAGGCACTTCCCCCACCTTCTCCCTCTGGCTTGCTCCAACAATAAAACCAAGTTGCCAGCACCCTTTAGGAAGGAACTTGTCAGCACATATAGCATTCAAACTTTTATGGCTTCCATCCAAGGGACAAGCCCCTAAACCACCAAACTCTGAGAATCAATGGGGCTTACATTCATGAGTCCTACAAGACCAGAAGCAGTTTTTTCAGTGTTTTTTTTTCCTGAGGAAGAGTTGCCCTGAGATAATATCTGTTGCCAATCTTCCTCTTTTTTGCTGAGGAAGATTCACCCTGAGCTAACATTTGTTGCCAATCTTTCTCTATTTTGTATGAGAGCAGCTGCCAAAGCATGGCCACTGACGAGTGGTGTAGGTCCCTGCCCAGGAACTGAACCTGAGCCGCCAAAGTGGAGCATGCTGAACTCAACCTCTAGGCCACCGAGGCTGGCCCAAAGAAGCTGTTTATAAATAGGTGCAGGAGTACCCCCCCCCCCATGGCTATATAGCTGGGCTCAGCACAAAGGGAGCATGCTAAACCCCCCTGTCTCCAAGTTTTTCCCTGGAAGAGGTTTGACTGCATATTTCCCAATGGCTGCCTGAGGGTAAGGCTTTTAAATCAGCTGCTAGGTGTGGACAGTGATCCTCCTCTTTGGGATACTGATGAGTCTTGGCACACACTTAAATACTGGGAGCCACTAAGAAAAAAGAAAGCGGCTTGGATAATCACAAAGGTGTGAGAGGCCACCAGTAGCTGGAGCCAGGCTGGTGAGGTTCATCTTGATGACACCACTTCATCAAGACTGGGAGAGGTGACTTTTCTCTAACACAGAGAAACCAACATAGAGAGTCAAGGAAAATGAAGAAACAAGGGAATATGTTCTAAATAAAATAAATCTCCAGATAAATCTCCAGAAACCAATCTTAATGAAACAGAGATAAGTGATTCACCCAATAGATAATTCAAAATAAAGGTCATAAAGATCATCTCTGAGGCCAGGAAAACAATGCATGAACAAAGTGAGAATTTTAACAAAGAGATAAACAATTTATATAAAAAAGCATCAAATTAAAATCACAGAACTGAAGAAAACAATAACTGAACTGAAAAAGTCACTAGAGGGGTTTAACAGCAGACTAGATTAAGCAGAAGAAAGTATCAGTGAAATCAAAGGACGGTGGAATTCATCCAACCAGAGCAGCAAAAGGAAAAAAATGAAAAAAAAAATGAAGACAGCTTAAGGGAATTATGGTACACCATCAAGTAAACCAATATATACATTATAGAAGGCCCAGAAGGAGAAGAGGAAGAAAAGGGTGCAGAAAGCTTATTTGAAGAAATAATGACTAAAAACGTTCCTATTCTGTGAAAAGAAATAGACAACCAGACCCAAGCAGCACAAAGAATGGCAAATATGATGAATCTAAAGAGACCCATACAAAGATACCTCTATAATTAATTTGTCAAAAAAACTCACTGGTAAAGGTAAATATATAGCTAAATCCAGAATACTTTAATGGTGATGGGTAAATCACTTATAACTCGAGTACAAAGGTTAAAAGACAAAAGTAGTAAAATTAACTATAACTACAATAATTCGGTAATGGGTGCAAAATACATAAAAAGATGTAAATCATGACATCTAAAACATAAAACGGGGGGAAGGGTAAAAATGTATAGCTTCTGTATGATTTTGAAGTAATCAGCTTAAAACAGACTTTTAACTACAAGTTGTTTTAACTAAGTCTCATAGTAACCACAAAGCTAAAACCTATAGTAGATACACAAAAAATAAAGAGAAAGGAATCTAAGCAAGACCACTGAAGAAAATTATCAAATTACAAAGGAAGAGAGCAAAAGAGGAAGAAAGGAACAAAGGAACTACAAAACAGACAGAAAACAACAAAATGGTACTGGTAAGTCCATACTATGAATAATTACTTGAAATGAAAATAGATTAAGTTCTCTAATCAAAAGGCAGAGAGTAGCTGAATGGATTAAAAAACAAGATTTATCTATATGCTGCCTACAAGAGACGTACTTCAGACACAAGGATATACACAGACTGAAAGTGAGGGATGGGAAGAGATATTCCAAATAAATGGAAACCAAAAGAAAGCAGAAATAGCCATACTTACATCAGACAAAATAGATGTTAAGCCAAAAACAGTAACAATAGACAAGGAAGGCCACTATATAATGATAATGGGTCAATTCATCAAGACGATATAACTATTATAAGTATTTATGTACCCAACATGAGAAACCCTAAATATGTAAAACAACTATTAATGGATCTGAATGGAGAAATAGCAAAATAATCACAGTAGGAGACTTCAATATTCCACTTTCAATAATGGATATATCATCCACAGAAAATCAATACGGAACACCGGAATTAAACTACATGTTAAACCAGATGGACCTAAATAGACATATATAGAACATTCCATCCACTAGCATCAGAACATACATTCTTTTCAAGTGAACATGGAACATTTTCTAGGATAGATCATGTGTTGGGCCATAACACAAGTCTTAATAAACTTTAGAAAGGTGAAATCATATAAAACATCTTTTCAACCACAATGGCATGAAACTATAAGAGAAAAACTGAAAAATTCACAAATATGTGGAGATTAAACAACATGCTCCTGACCAACTGATGGGTCAAAGAAGAAATCAATAAATATCTTGAGACAAGTGAAAATGGAAACACAACTTAGTAAAACTTGTGAGATGCAGCTGAAGCAGTTCCAATAGGGAAGTTTATAGTGATAAATGCCTACATTAAGGTAAAAAAAAATTTCAGATAAACAACCTAACTTTACATTTCATGTAAATAGAAAAAGAACAAAGTAAGCCCAAAGTTAGTAGAAGGAAGGAAATAACGAAGAGCACTGCAGAAATAAATGAAATAGAGTTTAGACAGACTATAGAAAAGATTAAGGAAACTAAGAGCTGTTTTTCCAAAAGACAGATAAAATAGAAAAAGCTAGACTAAGAAAAAAGACAGAAAGACTCAAATAAATGAAATCAGCAATGAATGAGGACACATTACAACTGATATCACAGAAATACTAGAGATCACAAGAGACGACTACGACCAATTACAAGCCAACAAATTATATTACACAGAAGAAATGAATAATTTCCTAGAAATATACAACCTACCAAGACTGAATCAAGAAGAAATAGAAAATCTGAAGAGATTGATTATTAGTAAAGAGATTAAATAAGGAATCCCAAACCTCTCAACAAAGAAAAGTGCAGGATCAGAAGGCTTCACGGGTTAATTCTACCAAACATTTGAGAAGAATTAATGTCAATCTTTCTCAAGCTCTTTCAAAAAAAACAAAGGGAGGAAGACTTGCAAACTCATTTTGCAAGACCAGCATTACTCTAATACCAATGTGAGACATGGACACTATACAAAAGGAAAATTACAGGTCAATATCTCAAATGAGCATAGATGCAAAAATCCTCAAGAAAACATTAGAAAACTGAATTTAACAGTACATTAAAAGGATCATACACCATTGTCAAGAGAGATCCATTCCAGGGATGCAAGGATGGTTCAATAGCCACATCAACCAATGAGATCTGCCACATTAACAAAATAAAGAATAAAAATCATATAATCACCTCAAAAGATGCACAAGAAGCAGTTGACAAAATTCAAAATCCTTTCATAATAAAAATTCTCAATAAGATGGTTATAGAAGAAATGTACCTCAACATAATAAAGACCATATATGACAAGCCCACAGTTAACATCATACTCAACAGTAAAAAGCTGAATGCTTTTCCTCTAAGATCAGGAACAAGAGGAAGGATGCCCATTCTAGCCACTTTTATTCAACATAGTATTAGAAGTCCTAGCCACAGCATTAGGCAAGAAAAAGAAATAAAAGATGTCCAAATGAGAAAGCAAGAAGTAAAATTGTCTGTTTGCAGATAACATGATATTATATATAGAAAATCCTAACGGCTCCACCAAAAAACTGTTAGAACTAATAAATTCAGTAAAGCTACAATATACAAAATCAACAGACAAAAATCAGTGCATTTCTATACACTAACAACCAATTATTGAGAGAGAAATTCAGAAAACAATCCCATTTACAATAGCATCCAAAAGAATAAAAACCTGTGGACAAAAAACTGTAAGTCACTGAGGAAAGAAGTGGAATATACAAATAAATGGAAAGATATTCCATGCTCATGGATTGGAATAATTAATATTGTTAAATGTCCACAATACTCAAAGGGATGTACAGATTCAATATAATCTCTATCAAAATTTCAATAGTATTTTTCACTGAAATAGAAAAAATAATCCTAAAATCCATATGTAACTACAAAAGACCTCAAATACTGAATACAATCTTGAGAAAGAAGAACAAAACTGGAGACATCACTCTTCCTGATTTCAAGCCATATTATAAAGCTATAGTAATCAAACTAGTGTGGTACCAGCAAAAAAACCAGACACATAGATCAATGGGACAGAATAGAGAGCCCAGAAATAAACCTATGCATATATGGCCAATTAATTTATGACAAAGGAGCCAAGAAAATACAATGGGTAAAAGACAGGATCTTCAATAAATGATGTTGGGAAAAATGGACAGCCACATACAAAAGAATGAAACTGGGCCACCATTTTACATTATACACAAATATTAACTCAAAATGGATTAGAGACTTGAACATAAGACCTGAAACCATAAAACTCTTAGAAGGAAATACAGGCAGTAAGTCCCCTGACACTGGTCTTGGTGATGATTTTTTATATTTGACACCAAAAGCAAAGGCAATAAAAGCAAAAATAAATATGTGGGGCTACATAAAACTGAAAATCTTCTGCCCAGCAAGGAAACCACGAACACAATGAAAAGGCAACTTATGGAATGGGAGAACATATTTGCAAACTACATATCCAAGGAGTTAATATCCAAAATATACAAGGAATTCACACAACGCAATAGCAAAAAAACAAATAGTTAAAAAATGGGCAGAGGAACTGATCAGACATTTTCCCAAAGAAGACATATAAATGGTCAATAGGTACATGAAAAATTGCTCAACGTCACTAATCATCAGAGAAATGCAAATCAAAACCACAATGAGACATCACCTCACACTTGTTAGGATGGTTATCATCAAAAAGACAAAGAGATAACATGATGGTGAGGATGTGGAGAAAAGGGAAGCCTTGTACACAGTTGGTGGGAATGTAAACTTGTAGGGTCACTATGGAAAATAGTATGGACGTTCCTCAAGAAATTAAAAATAGAACTACCATATGATCCAGCAATCCCACTTCTGGGTTATATCCAAAGGAAACAAAATCACTCTCTTGAAGAGATATCTACACCCCCATGTTCACTGAAGCATAATAACCTACATGTCAGTATACAGAGGAATAGAATATACACACATATATATACACAATGGAATATTACTCAGCCCTAATAAAGAAGGAAACCCTGCCATTTATGACAACATGGATGAAACTTGAGGGCATTATGCCAAGTGAAATAGGTCATACAGAGAAAGACAAATAGCATATGATCTTACTTAAATGTGGAATCTAAAAAAAAAAAGTCGAACTCATGGAAATAGAGAGGTTGGTAAAGGGTACAAATGTTCAGTGCTAAGACGAATAAGGTCTGAGGATCTAATGTATAGCACGTGACCATAATTCATAATACTGTACTGTAAAATTGAAGTTTGTTGAGACAGTATAACTTAATTGTTCTCATTAAAAGAACAGAAATATGTGAGGTGATGAATTGTGTTAAATAACTTGATGGTGGGACTCCTTACACAGTGCATAGATATCAAATCATCACATTGTATACTTTAAATATATTACTATTTTATTTGTCAATTACCTCAAGGAAGCTGGAAAAAAAGATACATGGATGGCAAATAAGCACACAAAGAATGTTCAATATTTTTAGTCATTAGGAAAAATGCAAAATAAAACCACGAGATACCACTTCACATCCACTAGAATGGCTAAAATTAAAAATCTGACCATACCAAATATTGGCAAGACATGGAAGAACCAGAACAGTCATGAAAATGCAGAATATTATAGCTACTTTGGAAAACAGTTTGGCAATTTCTTAAAAAGTTAGAATTACAGTTACTGTACGACCCAGAGATTCCATTCTTAAGAATTTACCCAAGAAAAATGAAAACATATGGCTACACAAAGACTTGTGTATGTATGTTCATAGGAGCTTTATTTCTAATGGCAAAAACTGGAAACAACCCAAATACTCATCAACAAAGGAAGGAATGATTTTTAAAAATGTATACCTATGATGGAATACTATGTACCAATAGAAAAGAAAGAATGACTGACATACACAACCACATGGATAAGTCTTAAAAATATTAGCATAACTGAAAGAACCAGACACAAAAGACTCCATACTATATGATTCCATTTATATGAAATTCTAGAAAAGGCAAATCTATACTTATAAATGCAGCTGAGTAGCTGTCAGGGGCCAAGGGTGGGAAGAAGAGATTGACTACAAAGCGTCATAAGAAAGTTTTTCTGGGGTAATAGAACTATTCTTTATCAAGATTACATACATTTATCACAACTCAAATGCATATACTGGTTCACTTAAAAGTGCTGAATTTTATTCTATATAATCATACCTCATTAAAGTTGAATAGCCCCCCTCCAAATGGAATGATTAACAAAAACAAACACTAACTCTTTGAAAAGACTTATAATATAGTCAGACCTCTGACAAGACTGATCAACAGAGAGAAAAAATATAAATTAACTATAGAATGAAACAGGGGTAACTACAATCATCAAATATTATAGAGATTAAGCACAAAATAGCTGAATGAATATTATGAACAACTATAAACCAATGACTTGAATACCTGAACAGAATAAATTCATTCTGGAAAAAAAAAAGCAAAATGGAACAACGTGAAATGGAAAATATGAAGAGATCAATAATTATTTAAGAGTTGAAATAGTATCTAAAACCTTACACCATCATCCTCCTCCCACCCCATAAAAAGCTGTTTCATGCCCAGACCATTTTCATGACTATTTTGCAAACATGTATTACTAAACATCTACTTATACTAAAAACTCAGGAACCTAGATATCAAAGAGAACCTCAATAACTCAATTAAGAATAGCTACTAAATCCCATAGCAAACACCACACTTAGTGCAGCAACTTTAGACATTATCTGGAAGTCTGGGCAAAGATGCCTCCTTCTCCACTAATGTTCAGCTATATCACCGTCCTGGCAAATCAATCAAACTATAAGTTTTATTAACATTTCTCTACACCAAAAATAAACAAGTTGAACATATGATAGAAAATGAAATCACATTTACAGTAAGAAGAAAAACATCTGGGAATTAACCTAACAATGACTGCACTGGATCTTTATGAGGAAAACCTAAAAACCCTATTAAAGGTGTAGAAGAATAAAATTCCATGCTATAATCATATCTATGTATACGTACACACTTACGATATGATTTGGATAGCATAACAAACCAGTAGGAAATCACAGACTATATAGTAAGTGGTAAATGAAAAACCAACCCAATATATAGAATTGGATTCCCTACCTACACCATAAAAAAAAGGCCAAAGGAATATAAGACCTAAATGTATAAGATAAAACTATAAACCAAGAGAAGGAAATATAGCAAAATATCTTCATGACCAGTAAAAAGCACAATATCTTAAACATTTAAAATGCACAAATTATGAAGGGAAAATTGTTGACTACATCAACAGAGGACAACACAGAGTTAACAGGTAGATGATAGACTTGGATTAGATATTTGCAGGAGCAAAAGATTACAAGGAATGATATATGCAACACATAAGTTATGTCTTCAAATCAGCCAGGAAAACCAATAGAGAAATGGGTAAGGCATATGGGTGGTCATGCATAGAAAAGGAATTCTCAATAACTGATGGTTAATAATCAAAGTAATGTAAATCTAAAATACTAGACAACAATATACACTCACCAGACTGCCAAAATTTATAAAGTTGGATAACGTAAAGTGTTAGGGAGGGTAGGAATTGAGAATGGAAACCCTTATACACAAATGCCTAGAATGAAGACAAATGAAGCCACTTCTGAGAGTAATCTGAAAGACTTGGTCAAACTGAGAATAATCTCCCAGAACTCAGAGACGCTATCCCTGAGTATGTACCTCAGAAATATCCACACAGAAGTTTATATGCAGATATGCAAGAGGATGTTCATCGCACAACTGTCTATAAAAGCTAAGAGTTGGACGTATCTAGATTCTCCAACAGCAGGAAAATGAATATGTTAAATGTGTTATATAAATATGTTAGAATAAAATACAGCAGTCAAAAGAGTTGAAATTGAATGTAATAACATAATAGTAAGGGAAAAAGATTTCTAGAATAATATTACAAAACAAAATTAAGTAAACTAAGCATTTAGTAGATTGGAAGAATATGTATTAAATGCATTGATGTTAAATACATAGGTGCATTGAGTTCCTATGAGGAAGGGAAGATTCGGGGAGAAAATGAATAAATAAAGAGAGTCATGTATGGAATGGCAGTGATAAATACAAAAACTAGAACAAGACCTTAGTATGTTTCATATTGGTATAAAGGAGTGAGATCAAATATCAAATTTTCAGTAAAGTTAATCATATTGACAAATGATTTAACAGTGACATGAGAACAATGACTGAAGCAAAGTCAAGGGCAAGGTTTCAATTGGGAAGACAATAATAATGATGCATAAGACAGTCAGACAAATATCGTCAGCAGGAAGTAAAATACTCATAGGGCAAGGTCAGATATCTGATTCAGTCACAGAGACAAATCACAGCTGAGGAGTGAAAAGTACATAGACCTCTCCTGAAAGGAAATTTGAACATTTTGAAAAAATTAGCTCACCAATTTTCAACAAGTAAAAGACATGACATTTATTGTCATCTTTCACAGGGAACTTAAAAATAGCTGGTGATAGAACAGGATTTTTGAGTATCACATAGAAAGAAAGCACAAAATTCTAGAGTTAAAAATAACAAGACCAAGCTGGTTCATCAGAGTGACGACCAAGGATACTGCTGACTTAAAAATAACTCTGCAACGCCCAATTTCACGAGTCCAAACGTTAGCCAAAGTCATCATAAAGAAATTTCGAAATTTAAGATCATATGGGACATAAAGAGCTCGATGATTGACTCCACCATGACAAATCTCTGATTCACAACACATTGTCTAAGAAAAAGCTAAAAAGAGAAAGTAATCAAGAAGGCTTCATCACGTACTTTAATTTAAAAGACAGAGAATACCTTCCAAATGCCTTTTATTCCTGCCTACTTCCAAGAATCTAATCATCCTCAAAGGACAAAGATCTACTACCACTGAGAATATTCGAAAGAACTTGCCTTAGGGAAGCGAAAGTAAATTAAAAAGGAAAATTTTAAACCAGCATCTTCAGAATGTTCTTAGACTCCTATGGTGACTACCATGAAGGGGCAATGTTAATTTAAGAAGTAGATATTACGTATGATTTTTAAGTTCCATTATGGCATAGATACACCTCAACTGCGGCGGCACATAATAAAGAACATAATTGAACACAATCAGGTGCCAAAATGTACTGAATTTTTCCTTTGCTCTCAGTTGTCTGGAGGAAATTTTCTGAGAAATTAAGGCCAGTGGTGCTCCCCTTTACAAAAATAAAAAAATACAGATCTCCCTGTTCACTGCTAAGGAAAGTGAAACTGAGAATCAAAACTAATTTCTTTCTGCTACTGCTAAAATCTTAATTCCGAAAATGGAAACCTCAGCTGCTAGCTTAATTTTATATACTACATGCATCCCAATATCACACACATTGGCATTCTAAACCTAAATGGTATTAACAATAAAGGTTAATTATTTTCTTTTTTTCATGTGAGGAGAAAAACACTTTTAAGGTTAATTATGCTTCCCATAAATGTTCCCTTAAAACACAGACTACTATACCTCACCAGGCAGATGGGTCAGCTTCGGCTCACACCATCATTATATATTAAAAACATCTATCAAGAGCACAGCAGTACCCATCCTCATCTGACCTCTTTTTCTACAAGAATTTTAAGTTCGTGTGTTTAAGTAATTAATGCACTTAGCACCTCTTTCCTCCCAATTCAGTAGTCATGGTCCTGGGGAAGGAGTATAATTTAAATAATCAAGATGGAAACAGAAGACAGTTTGTTCTCACTGGGGTACTAGAATTTCATCATCTTCCCTAACATACAGGAGAGGGAAAACACAGCTGTACTCCTTCTCCATCTTGGATGATCTCATGAGATTACAAGAAATCTCTCCTCCAATTATACTAGTGAAGTGTGTCACACTTCACATATTCATTCACCAAATAGTTATGGAGGACCTGCTATGGATCATCTGCTATGCTGGTAGCAAGACCAAACATGCTCCCTCGCCTTCCAGAGGTTCTGGTTTAGGGTAGGATACACACATCAATCAAATATGCGCAAATAAATCTAAAACTATGTGATAAAGACTCCAGAGAAGCATACGGAGCTTTGAGAATATGACCTAATTAGGGTGGTCACAAGATTCTTCCTTGACCAAGAGATGATTAAATAGAGTTCTTAAGCGTTAGCTCAGAAAAAAGGGAAAGGAAGAATGTTTGGAAGATACAGCATAGGTAAAGGTCTGTGGTAGGAAGAAGTGCATTTAGAACCAGGACAAAAGCCAGTGTGGCTAAAAAGCAACGCAGCCTTCTCCTCTTCCTCTCCCTTCTTCTCTATTATTCAGTTTATCTCAATTTTCCTTCTTTCCTAATCTCAGTTTCCCACTTCTCAAATACTTCAAAGATTAAAAAAACATGGCTGAAGGGCAAAAACAAAAAAACCCTTAAGTGTTAAGGAGGAAATGTGCATAAAAATATAAATTAAACGTTCACTGTGTACCTACTACAATCATATGCCACTTAATGATGGGGATACGTTCTGAGAAATGCGTCGTTAGGTGATTTCATTATTGTGCTAACATCATAGAGCGTACTTATGCAAACCTAGATGGTATAAGCCTACTACACACCTAGGCTATATGGCACTAATCTTATGGGACCATCGTCATATATGGACAGTCACTGACCGAAATTTCGTTATGCAGTGCATGACTGTTATGTGCAAAGCCCTCAGGATTAAGAAACATGATCACTGTCCTTGAGAATATAAACAATAAAGAACAGACTTAAAGCCAGGCTTCCTAAATCATGACATTCACATATCCAGAGTATAGGATGTTCACACAGTCTATAACTGCTGGTGTTCACACCCTGAGGGTAACAACGTTGTCCTAGGCAGTATAAAACCCCAGGAGTTAATAAGGTACATCTTACGTGAGCTTCAATTTAACTCAAGTTTCAGGGGAATGGGAGCGAATTAAAACAAACATAAATATGTAACAGAATAAACATTTCAATATTTTGTGTGGGGGTGTGTATACTCAAGAGTCTTCAAGGAGAACTACTTCAAGCAAGATCCCCAGGGATATTCATGACTCTACACAGACATCATCTGCTTTGGAAAAGCATGGAAAAATCTGCTTGACATGTTGAGATGACAACAATACATGCTGCATGTTGAAGAAGAATAAATAGCATAGTGAGGTAAACCTATTCCCTACCCGATCCACTGTCCATGAATAAATCATCTCAGCTCCTACCTAACTGAGGCCTGTGCGCTCTCCATTTTCCCATTAGTATCAACATTCACACATCAATCTCTCCCTCTTTCTGCAGAGAAGCCAGAAAATGAAGGGGTTGAAGAGAAAAGACATAGACAGCCTAAAAGACAGCAGGTGTAACTCAGTTCTGACTTCCTGTTCTAGGATCCCTCGCACATCATTTCCAGTGCTTGGATGCTGTGAAATTTTCTGTTGAAGCCTTTCAATGTCTTTACCTACTTATTTATTTTCTTGACCTAGTTTAAGTGGGTTTTTTGTGTAGTACAAATTAGAGACTTGCCTGGAAAACACACATTTATTTCCTCCATTATATTAGCTACTTCCCCTCATTCCCCAGGCATATCAAAGTCTTTCCAAACAACCAACCAAATAAAACTTTGTACTGGGTTGAACAGTGTCTCCACAGACCCTCAGAATGTGACCCTATTTGAAAATAGGGTCTTTGGAGATGTAATTAGTTAAAATGAGGCCATAATGGATTGGAATGGACTCTGAATCTAATGACTGTGTCTATAAGAAAAATGAAAGGGGGATTTAGATACAGACAGAGAAACAGACAGGAAAGAAGGGCACATGACATGGGGTAAGAGATTGGAGTGATGTGTCTAGGAGCCTAGATGAGCCAAGGATGGCTAGCAACCACCAGAAGATGGAAAAGGCAAGAAAAGATCCCTCCGTAGAGCCTTCAGAGGGAGCATGACCCAACAGACACCTTGATTTCAGGCTTCTAGCCTTCAGAACTGTAGGAGGATAAATTTCTTTTGCTTTAAGCCACTTCATTTGTGGTACTTTGTCAAAGCAACCCTAGGAAACAAATACAACAGTAATCCCACATCTAGGATGACCACACATCTAGATTTGTACCTGCTGTCCTGGCCAAATTATCATTGGTGCCCCTTTCTATTCTCAGAAGTCTCCCCATTTGGATGATAAATTATAGTATCCCCACTCATCCTCTATGTAACTACTGCTCTTGCTCCAACAAAGCCAAGTTTCTTCAAAGAGATGCATTCTCTTGAGACATTTCTTTATTATCCCTTCATTTCAGCACTGAAGAATAATTAACAAAGGTGAAAGTGTTCTTTGGTTCTACTTTTATGCTCAAAATTAATCACTTTCTTCCACCTTTTTATCGTGAGAATTTTCAAATCTACAGAAAGGTTTAAAATATAGCATAATGAACATCTGTTTACTCTTCACCTCAATCAGGGGTGAAAAAATCATGGCCCAGGGACCAAATCTGGTCTGCGGCACATTTTGATACAGCCCATCAGCTAAGAAAGGCTTTTACATTTTCCAAATGCTGAAAACAATAAAAAGAAAATAAAATTTCTTGATATGTGACAGTTGTGTGAAATTCAAATTTCGGTGTCCATTAATAAGGATTACTGGAACATAGCCATGCCCATTTGTTCCTATCTGTGGCTATTTTCATGTTAAAATGGTAGAGTTGAGTAGTTGTGATAGAGATCATAAGGCCTGTAAGACCTAAAATATTTACTATCTAGTTCTTCACAGAAAAAGTCTGCCAACTCTTCATCTACATCCACCATTTAAAAAAAATAATACTCCCCGCTTCCGCCCCCCACCCGCCTCCTGCACACTGTATTAGTCGGCTTGGGTGCCCTAACAAAATACTACAGGCTGGCTGGCTTAAATAACAGACATCTATTTTCTCAAACTTCTGGAAGCTGGAAGTCCCAAGCTAAGGTACCACCAGGATCAGTGTCTACTGAGACTCTATTCCTGGTATCCCTGGAAGATGGTCACCTTTTCACTGTGACCTGACATAACCTTTTCTTGGGGCATATGGGCAGAGAGAGAGAGCTCTCTGGTGTCTCTTCTTTTTCTGATAAGGACATCAGTGCTACCAGATTAGGGTCCTACTTGTACGACTTCATTTAACCTTTAGTACCTCCTTAAAGACCCTATCTACAAATATGGTCACATTGAGGATTAGGGATTCAACATTTTTTGAGGGGGACACAACTCAACCCATAAGATAAACATACACACATGCACACTCCAACAATATTTATCACACCAAAGAAAAATAATAATTCAGCAATATAATCTAAAATACTGTCCATACTCAAATATCCCCATAAATCCAATTGTATCAAGGTGAACTGCTTAAAGAAGCCTTAAAAAAATTTATCGTTCTTTCAACATTTATTGTCTACTCTGTTCGCATATAAAGATGACTAAGAAGCTTACATTGCCCTTAGTAAGAGCTAAGGATACAAAGAAATACAGTAGAGTGAGACCAGAAGCCAAATTACAGTTTAATAATAATAATGTATAATAATAATCAAGAAGCATAAGAGGAGACTGAGATAGACCTTAATAACTCTAACTAGGCTTTAAGTATTTACTAACATAATGGATAATATTTTATATTCTTAATTAAGTAATTAGCCTTGATAACTAAAATATAAACCAAAAAAACCACTAAGTAAGTGTTAATTGTTATTCTTTATTGTAAACATTCTTTACCTATGACTAATTAATCATTTATCAATTAACAGGATGGAAAACTCAGGCACCTCCAGTTTACTCTTACCAAGTAATCCACATATTTCCAGATATTCCTTTTTTTAAATATATATCTATAGCCTTTATTAATTCCCCCTAAGGCCCTCAGCATGTTTACCATTTTCTCATTGTTCAGACTTCTACTCTGTCTCCTTATAAAGAGTCTCTTCACTTCCTATGTATCTTGTCCACTTGTGCCAGACCAATCATTTCAAATGAGTATTTCATCAGTTTCTTACTCAGAACTCTGTATCGGCATCCCATTGCCTACAAAATAAAGTTCAGTTAACTTTTGTCTTATATTCCAGGCACTCCACAACCTATTTGTGCTACTACATTCTCACGTGAACTTTGTGGTCTTTGATTTTTCTTGAACAAAATGTGTTAATGTCTGAAACTTGACCCATGCTCTTCTCCTCATACAAAAACAATTTGCCTCCTCAAGGGCATCACTCCAGCAATCCTCCTTTCTCCTGCATCACTTGAGTCCTCTCTACTGGAACATTCACATCAACCCACAAAAACTTAAAACACACACAACTCTCTTGACCCCATTTCTCCCTTTTCCCCTTAAAGAAAGGCAACTCAAACGACTTGGGTGTACTCATCGTTATTCTTCTCCTGTTATTCTTCTAATTAGGTTTTTGATTGCACCACTGTATCTCAAGGTCACCAGTGTCTTCCACGTTGTTAAATGCAATAGCCAATTCTTAGTCCTTTCATTACTTGGCTTATCAGCAACATCTGACACAGCTGACACTCCATCCTGCCTGAAATCAGCTTTTTTCCCTACTTGGCTTGCAAGACACAGCACTTTCTAGGCTGCTCCTTCTAGTTTGAATCCAGACCATGCAAAGTGCTCCAGGGACATCCCTGGATCTCTGTTTTCCTTTTAGCTTCCTGGCGGATTCCACTCAGTTTCATGGCTTTAAATACCAACTACCCATTGCTGACTCTTAGGTTCATATCCCCAGCCTGAACAGCCTCCGTCAACTCCTCTCCCCATGTATAAGTTAATATATAGGCTACTCAAACTTAATGTGTGCAAAACTGAACTCCTCATCTGCCCCCAAACCAACATGATCCAGACTCTTCAGTATTTCAGCTCCTGTACTCCAATCCCCCTTTACCTCTCAGACCTCATCTCCCCTCACTCACTTATCACCAGTCTTACTCACTTCCATGGTGTTCTTCTAACACACCAGGTACTTCTTAGAGCCTCCAGAGGCTCATTCCTCCACTGGGAATGCCCTTCCACTAGACATACTCATGGCCTACTCTCTCAATTCTTTCAGGGAATTGATAAGTCAATTCTTTGACTTATCTTCAAATGTCACCTTCACAGTGAGGCGTCCCCTGAAAACAATTTAAAATTCAATCTCCTCCCCACCTCATCCCCCTCTACAGTATTTTATTGCCTCCTAATGTCTTTATATTGCTTTATATAACGTTTCTATGTTGCATATCATCTGTTGTCCAGTAGAATCTAAACTCCATGGAGGCAGCAAGTTTGTCTGCTTTGTTCCCAAGGAATCCCCAGTACTTTACTACCTGACACACAGTAGGTGCTCAAAAAGATGTTAGATTCTTCAACTGGAAGGATCTTATCTACTATATTTTGCTATACTCCTATCATATTATATATATGTACTATCTTTGAGTAGAATTGAATTATTCACTAAAGTGAAAACACTGGATGAAAATTATTTTAATGGTATTCAACTCACATAGCTTACCTCAGATGCTGTGTTCTGAGTCACTCCACCACACTGTGTCCCTGGCTGTCTATTCTTTCTTTCTTTCTTCTTCTTCTTTTTTTTTTATAACAGCTTTATTGAGGTATAATTGACAAAATGTGCATATATTTTAGGTGTACCACAATGTTTTCATATACATTTTGATCACTACACTCAAGCTAATGAATAAATCTATCACTTTACATAGCTGCCAGTGTCCTTCTCCTGGCTTTTCTACATAAAAATTATTTGATGAATTAAAACTGTTTCCTGATTAATGAGAGTTTTTTCACATCTTAACCTCTACAACAAAGAATTTAATTCAAATAAAATAATTTTCTATCAGACATTAATCCCTCCATTCCTGAAAATTTTAGTTAGTCCTAAATAAGGTCAGGGGAGATTCCATTCAACCTCTGACACCTTCTCCATACTGAGCAATGATCGCGAATCGCAGAAAGCTGATTCCAAGGTGCAGCAAATCATCATTCATCAGACAGAAACATTCAGTTATTTTTACCATACTTTATATGTAGCTATGAAAAAGGATGAATGGTGAGTGCACATGTGCCCTGAGTTTTAGAAAGAGTTAAAGAAAAAGTTTTTAGTTATAACCAGAATTGAAGTTTCTAGATATTTGTAGATTATGAATATCTTAATCTGAAAGAATATACATGTATATGTGGTAAATATTCTTAGCTAATGCTTACGTAAAATGCCACTATTAAGAAGAAAACTTTAAGGGCTGGCCCAGTGGCGCAACGGTCAAGTGTGTATGTTCCGCTTCAGCGGCCCCGGGTTCGCCGGTTTGGATCCGGCGTGCGGACATGGCACCACTTGGCATGCCATGCTGTGATAGGCATCCCACATATAAAGTAGAGGAAGATGGGCACGGACGTTAGCTCAGGGCCAGTCTGCCTCAGCAAAAAGAGGAAGATGGGCAGGAGTTAGCTCAGGGCTAATCTTCCTCAAAAAAAAAAAAAAAAGAAAAAGAAAACTACAATATTTCAATATTTCAAAAGATAACTGTGTGATTATGGATAACTACATTATAGATAGCAAAATAATACGGAAGTCTCTATATCTTGTTTTATGCTAAGGCACTTGTAAAATGGAAATAATCAAGATGAGCTGATACTCTTAACAATATACTACATTCCTTCTTTTTACAAAAATTTTTCAGGAATGCTTACTCTTACGTCTAAAATTTCTCTATGATATACAACTAACAAAGTAATTTAAAAAATCTGTCAACTCATAGGTTTCAAAGAATAATTATTCTAACATGTTCTGAGAAAACTGTATAATTAATAATGCTTTATACCATAATATAAAAGCTTACAAAAGGACACACACAAACATATAACAAAAAAAATCTACAAGTGCCTAATATTTTATAAAATTCAACAAACCAGCAATTTTCCCCTTTTCTGAAGGCCATATATTAAAAAAAGTCATCAATATTTTAGTAAAGTTTTATCTATTTAAAGAGAACTCTTCACACACGTATAGATATCTTATGATGATGATTAGATGTGAAAAGGTCTATACTGCTATCTCAGCATTCCTTCATATTCCCCAAAGCTATTATATTAAATTCTAAATGACTTTTCCTAAACCAAATGTGGCATCTGGATACGCTTATTATCTCTGAATAATATTATAACCAGCTTTGTTACTTAGGAGTATAGCTGTGAAATATTAGCAAACTAACCCTGGTCGAGAATCCCATCTGGCCTGTGCTCACCAAGAGGAACCCACTGCCTTACATTCCTCATCATCCAAGACACATTCTGAGATGCTCCCATCCTACTATATTTAAAATTAAACCCTTGCAATACTCACAGAGTGTGTGTGTGTGTGTGTGTGTGTGTGTGTGTGTATAACTTTTACCTTTTTTTCTACACTTAACCAGAACCAGCCATATCCTACATATATATATGTATGTATAAAACAAGAGGCTGGTGGTCTAGTGGTTAAGATTCTGCGCTCTCACTGCCATGGTCCAGGTTTGCTTCCTGTTCAGGGAACCACACCACCTGTCTATCGCTTGTCATCCTGTGGTGGCTGAGTGTTGCTGTGAAGTTGAAAGTTATGCGACGGTATTTCAAATACCAGCAGGGTCACCCATGGTGGACAGGTTTTAGCAGAGCTTTCAGACTAAGACAGACTGAAAAGAAGGATTTGGCTACCCACTTCCAAAAATCTGGCCATGAAAACCCTATGAATAGGAGTGGAGCACTGTCTGACAGCGCTGGAAGGTGAGAGGATGGCGCAGAAAGATTAGGCAGGCTTCCACTCCGCTCTACACAGGGTCACTGGGAGTCAGAACTGATTCACGGCACTAACAACAACAAAATTATCTCCCAGAAAACCTAGCACATTGTTCAAAATGATGTAGATGGTTAACCAATTCCTCTGACTAGTAAATGGCTCCTACTATGGAAAGAGGCAAGTTAGGATAGAAGGGTTAGCTAGTGGTAGAGAGTACTATACCAGAGATATCGTTGTATTCCCTAACCTCTATCCTGATGAGAACTGGGGCACAAAGCTGAAAATTGAATTGAACAATGCAGCAAAATATATCCTGGCTCCTCCTTTCCTTTAAGAAAGCATCTGGTCAATGACCATTTATAAACACAGTACATTCATCCATTGCTAAATGACAGGGATGCATTCTGAGAAATGCATCATTATACAATTGTCAGTGTGAATATCACAGAGTATACTTACATAATCCTAGATGGTATAGCCTACTACGCACCTAGGCTGTATGGTACTAATCTTATAGGACCCGTGTTGCATATGCAGTCCGTCATTGACTAAAATGTCAAATGCGGCACATGAGTGCATAGTTGAGTACTAAAGAGCTCTGGGGTGAAGTCCAGGCTCCGAATCCCAGCTATATTGATCACTGCTCTAAGACATCAGGCAAAATACTTCAATGAGCTCTGGCTTCCTTATCTTCCTTATGCATAGTAATCAAACCAACCACATAAAGGTACCATGAGGATTAAACAAAATCATTTGTGTATAGCTTTCTGGCACACAAACACAACCGAATAGACCTTAGCTATCATTAGAATGCCTACTAAATGCCAGGTACTAGGCCAAAAGCTAGCGACAGATGACTAAAGGAAACCCAGTTCCTGTTCTCATTAGCTGATCTAACTAACAAGCAGACCTAACAACCTCAGTATTAAGCCCTTCAGTGCTTTGTATAAAATCTTTTGCAAGCACACAAAGGTAGCTCAAATATAGAAAAACCACAAGCCTGAGAGAACATTAAGGGTGATTTTGAAACATAAAACAAAATTAAATCTTATCTAATCCATCTTGATTTTATGCACAGGGTTTCTGATTGGGATATCTAGCACTGGGATGGCCGATATAGAGCTGCAAAGCGGGTAATTTTCGAGGGTAAGAATTGAGGGTTGTGCACGACCTCTGATGTTTGCCTTGGAAGATCAACTTGTTTCCAGGTGCGTGAATTTCCTTCTTTCTGTTCCTGGAAAATGATGATCTTCAGTTACCCATAACAGCTTGGAGAGTCTTGAGGAAGCAGGAGGTTCCCTTTTATGTAAAGAAGCCAATGACAAAGAAATGGAGCTCTCTCCCACCCGGCTGCCACATTCCCCCTAGTTCAGGAGCCTTCAGAGTGCTTAAGTATGCAGGAACGTATCCCAGCTATGGCTGCGCAAAAATGTCCTGGTAGCTTTCAGCACCTCTGATTGCCTGTACGTGAGTAAACTGTTCTCAAGTGATACACATTACAGCTTATAAGAAGAGTCCATGATTGATGAACAACAGAGCATTCTCCAAAGAGTGTCATGGCACTATCATATTTCTGTATTCTATTTTAATTTGGCAATCCACAGTTCTGATTCGGCCATGAGGCTGCATTTAAAAGTCAAATACCTGCATTGAAGTAACCCTGACTGAGCATATCACATATGCTAGTAATCCTTCTATGTGTGTTTTAAACATTCTAGCTAAGGGAAAAGGAAAAATTAAAGTTAAATTACTATATCATAATTGAGAATGCAATTTGATGTGCCAATAGACTAATTCAAATAACAGCTAAAGTAATGTTGAAATCAACTTTTCAATAAGGTAAAGCCACTTAATCTAAATGACAATAAATATTGCATAGAAATAAAACAAAAGTGCTAACAAATAAAAACGTCAACTCAGAAGCATCAAGGGATGTTAGTAACTAGTTTGAGCTCCAGTGCTGTCACGATTTACTGACATTTGTAGGGCAACAGACACTTCTCAACATTTTTCATATTCCTTTAAAATCTATACCATAGGAACATGCCTTAATGAGTCTATACTGTTAAGGTTTCCGAACATTAAAAAAACCCTATCACTCTCTGTATCAGCTGAATTGAAAATGAAAAGCAAAAAGAATCCTAGACATCCATAATTAGAACCTTTTGACTCTATCGATTCTGACAGGAAGACTTTTTCATCGTGTAGTGCAGTCTTTTCTGATAAAGCTATTGTTTTCCACTCTTGTCCAGTGGTTCCAGTAAGGCTGACCCCTCCAACCTGTCCTCCAGGGGTAGGCCTATGGCCCAGATCTCCCCAGTCAGGAGTACCACATCTTCCTACAAAGTAAGAGATTGGTGTTTGGTGTTGGCCTGTGTCCCTAGCCAGAGCCATGAGTACCAGTTTCAGGACTAAGGTTCTTTGCTTTAACTCTTGGGAAAGAGTTGTCCTGGTAAGGTATTCTTTCTGCGGTAATGTAAAGGAAGGCTAGCTTAGAAATGGGGAAGGGGAGAGAAGAAACAGAGTCCCAGTGACATCATCTGAGCCCTGGAGAATCAAGATATCCCCAGACATTTCACTTACACAGGATAATAAATTTCTTCTGGCTTTTCTTTAGCTTAGTTAGCTTTCCGTCATGCAAAACAGAAAGTCAAGCCTATTGCTACTTGTATTGCCAATCTTTTTTCTCTAGTATTTTCCAGTACTGACTCTATTCTAGATAAGTCAGTCTTGTCACTGTCCTCAAAAATAAAAAAAATAAAGGAAGCAGAATTGCAAACAGGGGCTCAAACAGATACTTGTATGCCAAAGTTCACTACAGCACTAGTTATGATAAGCAAAAGGTGGCAACAAATCAAGTGTCCAATGGATGAATGGTAATCAAAACGCAGTATATCCATACAATGGAATATTATTCAGCCATAAAAAGTAATGAAGTTCTGATACATGCTATAATAAAAATAAGCCTCGAAAATATTATGCTAAATCAAATGAGTCAGACACAAAGGGACAAATACTAATCCCACTTATATGAAATACCTAGAATAGGCAAATTCATAAAAACAGAAAATAAGCTAGACATTATCGGGGCGGAGGGGCAAGGCGAATGGGGAGTTATTGCTTCATGGGTACAGATTTCTGTTTGGGGTAATGAAAGTTCTGGCAAGAGATAGTGAAGATGGTTGTACAACATTGTGAATATAATTAATGCCACTGAATTGTACATTTAAAAATGACAAATTTTGTTAGATATATTTTACCACAATAAAAAAATGTAAAAAAATAATAAAAGAAGCAAAAATGGAAAAACTACAAACAATGAAAAAACTTTCCAAATTTCTTAGTACCTCAACACCAATTCTGTCTCCCTCAGCACACTCTTATGAGGCAAAATTAGCACATCTGCATCCTTTTCTATAAAAACATAAGACATATAACGTATTATACAAATGTGAGAAAAGAATTAGAACCAAAAACAGGCAACTGATTTCATTTCTCCACTAAAGCTATAATAATTCTATTTTTCTTGAAGGCTTTTACACTTAAAGCTCCAAAATTAGCTGTATTGAATATAGCTTATCAAGGTAAACAGCAGAAACAAAATAGAATGAAAGTGTTATGTCAAAATGACTTTCCTTTATTTCTCTTCTTAATATGTTAATAATGTACGTACACTCTTAAACAAATGTAAGTGATGTTTATACAAAATATCCTACAGTTTTTGACTGTTAGAAAATCTAAAATATTCTTGAAAATAAAATTACTAAACTTGCTAAAATGAATATCTTTACCAAATTCAAGCAGATCTTGAATAAGAGATCTCCGGGTTTTTTTGTTTTTTTTTTTTTGTCAGTAAGATATGTGGGAAGCTGAATTAGTCACTTAGCACGTTAAAAGACCTTCACCTTTTTCTGACTCCACATAAATACTAATTATGAAGAGCAAGTGTCTTTGCTCATCTATGTTAATGCATTGTAGACAATCTGCCCAGGTCTGTTCCTTTAAAACTATTCTTCAACATTTATTAATATCACCATACCTATTAGGGAATGTGATATCACGTGAATGAATAAGTCAGCTGTCCTCTATATGTAGATATATTATTTGCATTTTTAATATACACCTAAAACAAGTCAGAAAGTAATAAGATGAGCTGAATGAATGCATTTTAATTCAGTCTTTCAACTTCTCTCATTTATCTTTTGCCAGTGAATATCATTCTCTTAAAAAAGTAGCCATAGTAACACATTTCAAAGACTTCATTTCCTTCTACCAGTTGTGCATATCTAATGACAATATATTAATACTTTTCATTTGTATATTTAAAAAAATTAAAGAATTTTTTTTAATGAGGGTAAAGAAATACTCAAAAGCCTACAAATTATGGTTCAGAAATTTTATAATTTTTCATGGCTTAATAACTTTTATATAAATTATTTTCATTTTTACTATCAAAAAAAAATACAACTACCTAATAATACTAGTCCCCTACATCACTTCTCAGCCATTTCTGAGGTCAGTGCCACATACTTTCATTTGGTATTTACTTCTATATTTGTCCATATGTTGATGCTCTTTGATAAAAAGTTTTCAACAATTCCTACTAATTACCTCCCTTAAAGGTAAGGATTTAGCTCCCTGTTACTACCCCTTACCCACACAAGCTCCCTTCTCGTCCTTCTATCCTCCCAAGACTATCATACTGTAATTTCAGTTATGTCAATATTCAGTGTTTCCAATATCTCAAATACGTTAACGCTACGGGCCGCTGAGTCTTAACATTGTACTATTATCACTATCCCTTTCCTATACAATCACTCCCACCCATAGAAAGAATGATTGTCTTTGTTTTTGTTCTGTTTGCTTAATTTTCTATGTACTTATCACTAATTCAACCTCAAATTCTTTGCCAGTCATCTAAAACCATAACCTTTACTCATCAAGAATTTTATTATTTTCATTTTCCTCAAGAAGAGTCTTCAGAAACCTACCAAATTTCAGAGGTTTTCTGCCATTATTTCTTCAAATTCTTTTTTCTGCTCCATTATCTCATTCCTCTCCATCTGGGACTCCATTTGCCCATGTGTTGGGCATTTTCAAATTGTCTCATGATCTGAGGCTCTCTTCATTTAAAAAAAAAATCTTTTTCTCTCTCTTCTTCAGATTTGATGATTTTTATTGTCTTCATTCACTATTAAGGCCATCCAGCAAATTTTTTACTTCTGGAATTGTATTTTTCAGTTGTAAAATGTGCATTTGGTTCTTCTTTATAGTTTCTATTTCTTTCTTGAGATTCCCTATCTTTTCATTCATTGAAAACATATTATCCTCTATCTCTCTGTGCATAGCTATAATAGGTGCTTTAAAATTGTAATCGAATGAGTCCAATATCTAGGTCATTCTCAGGCTGCCTACGAAACATTAATGAAAACAAAACAAAAATAACCATTGCTTTAGAAAAGCTGCTTTTTAATTAGATTCTTATCATGCAGGATTCAATGATTTAACAAAATCAAATGCATATTTCTTTCTCTCATAAAAACACAGAAAGATGAATGATAAACTAAATTGAATGTGAAAATAGTCTGTTTAAAGCATTTAAAACCAAATCAGCTAATATCACATTTAAATCACTTATCAATCATTTACCAATCTTTTCTCGTAGCATAGAGTTTAATGTAATATAAATAATTTTCCTGTTTTTAGTTATCCATATTAATTTCTTTAGTGGCTCTTGCCTAGCTGTTAGGACATGCTATGTAGTCCTTCATAAAAAAGACAGATTTCAAAATAAAAATGAGGTCTATTGTTTCATCTGGGCCTAGATTTGGTGACTTTTTTTCCCCCTGAGGAAGATTTGGCCTGAGCTAACATCTTTGCCAGTCTTCATCTATTTTGTATGTGGGCTGCCGCCATGGCATGGCCACTGACAAGAGGTGTAGGTCTGCACCTGGGGACCAAACTCAGGCCACCAAGCAGAGCATGCTGAACTTAACCACTAGGCCACAGGGCCAGCCCCTGGTGAACTTCTTTATTTGGCTGATTAAATACTTATAACCTGAAACAAAAGTTGTCTGGAATTTGTTGATGAGAACTCAATGTTCAGAACGTTAAAAGTGGAAGAAAAAAATGTCCCTCAAAACATAACAAATTCTTCCTAAATTATTAAAATATGTGAATAATAGTATTCTTTGTATTTAAATAACTCTTTTCTCTCAAAGACAGGAAATATTTTACGAAAGAGTGAATGATAACTACGGAGGACATGAATAATATTCCTTTAGTCAGTTTTTAAGAACATGTAAATCTCAGGTTTAGTGGCTTGGAAAGAACCAAAGGCATATGTTACAACAAGTGCTCTCAGGAAACATTATAGGAACTTTCATTGTGAGAAATTTAAAAAATTCAAACAGATTTATATGGTTCTGACATTTACAAAAATGGGAGCAGAAACATGAATTGCATGGTCAGCATCCTATAACGAACGAGTGAAACGTGCAACACTGTGTTGTAAACTGCTCTTTAGTATTTTGGTATATCTCTCACTGGTATTTTAACAGCCAGGTCATTATTTTCATAGGTAAAAAAACTATCTTTATAATCTTATAAATTGAATATAGCTCTAACTTTAAATGTAAATATTCTTTAGGGGTTTCATTCATAGAGAAAATCTCTTCCTGATACTATCTGATGGAGAAAAGCTGCTCAGTGGATACAGCAATGTATCAAAGTGTCGTTACATAATTAACAGTACCTGCAGAACCAAAGCATTTATAGTTTGTTCACATATAAATGGACCAGTAACAGACTTTGCACTAAAATGCACTAAGCATTTTAAACAGATGAGATTCTCGTCAGCCAAAAGTCTATAGTCCATATATCATTATCAAATGGCCTGGTGAGTCCAGTAATAACGTTTCTCTCCCATTCTCCTTATGAAATGCTCCACTACATTTTGTGCATTTTATAGAATTTTTAAAAATGCAAAACTTCTCAAATTTACTGTTACCTTTGATCCCTGACACCAAAATACTTGCGGAGTTTAAGATTTTCTTCTAGATGTAGAATAACAATAAAAGGACAAAGTAAACAAACTGAATATTGGTGAGTCATGTGAATTAAAATGTTTCCTAAAAAGAGCATAAATATATTAATCAAAGTATATCCTTGGATTTTTTCTCCCCCAAATGTCATTTAAAATACAAAACCTTATATATGTAACAATACAAGTTCAGGATTTCATGCTCTGTTAAAGTTAATAAAGTGTTTAACACTTCAAATAGCATATTCATTTTATGTGGCCTACATTTACTTAGAATTTATCTTTCTTAAAACAATAAAATATCAAACAAGAAAAGAATATTTCATTTGCTATGGTTACCCTCAAAGCTGATTTTCAAAACCAGGAAGTGTTTATGCAATGCTATAGTAACTTAGCTAAATCTGGTTTATTTCATATTCAAAGACTTATTTTAAGGGACATTTAGAATAGCTAAAGGATATGCTTTGATTAATTTGAGAAATTTATTAAGCTTCACTACTTTCAAAGCACTATGCTAGACATACAAAACATGTTTGTTTTATTTCAACATTTACTGAGCTCCTATGGAAGGCAGGAATACAAAGATAAATGGTACATATCCTAGAAGTCCCTGAAACACAAATTAAATGAATTAACTCAGGTAAATTGAACACACAAACATTCAATAAAAGTATAAATTAAATCATATGTGTAATTATAAGCTTAGTATCAAATGTATATGTTGTTGAAAATGAATTAAACTTCCAGTAACAAGAGCCTAGTATATATTGAAGAGTTTGTTACTTCATTTGGATTCTTCCCTACAGCAACATTACCTCTAAAAGGGAAAAAAAGGCTTTGCCTGAATAACATCTTCTATTTCAAAAATCAAAAAACGTTAGATATTTCATACATCAGAAAAAATTTTAATTTCAGAGCACTAATATTTGATATGCTTTGAGCCAATCTTTGCTTACTAGATTGGGTAAAAAATCTTGCTCTTACTCATCTTAGAGGAGTCTATAAAGTCAATCCACGATACTTCTAATATGTAAATTTACTGATTTGATTTGAAAGCCTGCCAGTCCTCCATTCATGCTCTGATTGCACTTTCTTGTGAGTGGTGGGACCAAGAGTGCTTCTTTTAATAAATGAGGAAAAGAAAAAATAGAGCCAAAAATGCTAGATACTGATGCATTTTGAAGATTAAAATGTTAAAGTTTTTGAAGATACTAAGTGTAGAACTAATTTTTAAAAATAAATAACACTTTTTTTTATTTCAGAGAAGCATTTCAATTATGAACTTGACTACATCTTGCCTCCTGAATATTTTTAAATAACTTACAAAAGACCTCCAGTTAAACTCGGCAGCTTCATTTCCTCACCCTCTGCACTAAAATGACTATAATGTAATTAGCTTTTTAAAATATGCAAGGATAAGGAGCAGGAGACTAGAAGTTTTGGACAATGGAAAGAGGATAGACAAGTAGTAACTTGCTTAAAACAGCAGAACACACAGGGGGACGCTAGCAAGGAACAAGATGATTTACATGACAGAACTCTGGACAGGTCCAAGAACTGGAGGTACCAGGTATTTCAGACACTGACTGAAAACAAGAGGACTGGTTGAAAATCTTTATAACAATCAGTTGGAGCACCCTCCCCTCCCCGCCAGATCTCTTACCCTACCCACATCCAGAGAGGACACAGAGGTTTAATGTCTAGAGACAGTGAATGACCAAGCTTGCAGACTTGAGGACAGCAGATACAATGAAGGCCAGCTGGAAGGCATGCTCTGAAAATGAAAGTCTATGGCCTTAAAAATTCTAAGGGAGAACAACCATCAAGTCTGGAGACAGAAAAAAAATTTTCATGGTCTCGAATTTTTTTACATCCCATTGAGCTTTTCGCAGGCAACTACTGCAGAATAAGAACGACCAAAAGGAAGGAGTAAGCCTAAAAAGAGGACATGGGATCTAGCAAACAGGGAGGGTAACCAGAAAAGAAGGGAAGAGAATTCCTACAGCTATGTGACAGCACCCAGAACCAAGGCGAGCGGGATAACAGAGGCGCCAGGAGGAAGGTCTGCAAGAAAGGTGAGAGGTGATGAAGCAGAATCACAAGGCTGGATTTCTTGATGTTTCTAATTAGGTTTAACCATAAAGAGAGGGGGTTTACAGTTCCGGTGAAGAGTGCACAGAAAGGACTAAGGAGGGGTACACTGAACATGGAGTAAATTAAGGAAGGAGGCAATTCTTTACTATGGGGAGAAAAAAACATTGGTACAAATGTACTGGTCAGTTCACCAGGTCAGGCTCCGGCGCAGAGAGCAAGGTGAGGAAGGATGGAGGGTACGTAGCACAGCAGTGAGGTACACGCATTCACAGTGCACTGAGCTGCTCAGTTGGAAACAGTATTTCTGGAATGATGAAAACATGAATAATGATGAAAACCGTGAATATCAATTAACCCAAAGACTTGAGATATAACTATAAGGTGGGGGAGAAGGGGCATGTGTGAATGTAAATGGGGAGGCTGGTGGCTGAAGAAGTATGTCATCTTCCATATGGAAAATCAATATAGAATTTCAAAAATTGAAATCAATAAAAATTATATAAATATTATTTATTTAGATATACAAATGTTAATACAGAAAGAAATATCTAAAAGAAGTGAAAGCAATTGCCTCTGGAGACTAGAACCTGAGGTAGAGGAAGAGAGGGACAGGGACAATTGCCTTCCAAGATAAAATCTATACTACCTTTACTTCTGTATATGTAATACTATGATAAAAATTAAACTGAAAATAAAAAAATATAAATAACCTTAAAACAAGACTGTAACTTTTTGTAATCCACCACATAATGACCCAATTTCAACTGTACAGTCTCTTGTTTATTGAAAAAAGCCCTTAAAATCAGCAAAATAGGAACATTTGTTTCACTGTGCTGATTGTAGAAATAATTTGAATTATCAACAAATAGATCCATATTAGAGATAATCATTTACATACAAACATACAACTTATTAACAAGTGATCCATGGGAAGATCTTATGCCCTCTTCATCTCTTAACAGTTGCTGTCAGAACACTATAAAGATCATCTACTTCCTTCCTCCCCTACCAGGGGCAAGATGAACACCCTACTATGACCAGAGTTCTCATCACTAGAACCAGCTGCCCTTGCTGATGCCTTTGCTGTTGCCACTCCCTCTCCTGTGCGCCTATTCACCTGCTGATAGGGTCTAGCACTTACCTACACCCACACCTGTACCAGCACCTTGAGAAGCCTGGGCCTCCTGAGCATCTGTGCTCTTTGATTCCACTCCCATCTGGAGCTGGTGCTATGGCAGTTCCAGGCTGGGGGGAAATACACTTGAATTGTAACTTGGAAGTTTTGCCATAATATGATCGTTTCAATATTTCAGATACGGTAAGGCATAAGGGAATTTTGTGTACCAGCTTAACATAGCCACACAGTTCCCATTGAGAAATAATTCTCAATTTCCAACTGAACTTTAAATCTGTAGAAAACAGCCAATTAGTAAGTCAGAGGCAGACTCTGTAAAGATTAATGAAAGAAAGACGGTCCCACAAAACAAACAGCCAGAATATAAATACCTACAATTGTAAATACTTACCCAAATTGACCTGTTTGCATTTTGTCCTAATTACATTATAGTTCTAATTTATTGTATATAACACTATGGTATGGATGTCCATTCATGGAGTCCTCGTTTTCTTACTCATGTAGCTATTCTTTTCTTTTCTTTTCTGATTGTTGCAAAGTTTCACCTCACTGAACTGCAAACAGACCCCGCACAATATAATTTGGCAATCTAGTTCATTCATTTCCTAGAAGAGGTGAAAAGATAAACCCAAAGGCTATATAAACATCTGTTGTCCATGCTGTTTTCAGTTCTATGTTTTAATGGAATGAGTGGTATACAAGGGTGATTTTGATTTTACTATATACTCCTCCGGTACTTCTCCAACTGGGAGGCTTGCCAATCCAGAGTTTCAGGTAAAGAAGAAAACAGAAAAGAGATTTCTCAGTTGTTTAATCAGCATACTAAGGATTTGGAAAAGTCAGGCACTTCAAAGAAAGGCAGAGCGCAATATTACTGCATTTCCTTTCTCGACTATTGCAGCAAGATAACCCCCAAAACACTTAGTTCTCCAGCCTTCAAAATTTCAGCAAGACTTTACTATAAAGAAATAGCAATGGGCACATGATCATCAATGACACTGTCTGGTTCTGAAGAAGGGAAATAGAACAAGCATTTGTCTACATTTCCAATGCAACCAATATTTTCTGAGTGCCTACTGTGTTCTGGGAACAATTCAAAGGTGAACACAACAGATGAGTGCTCTGTTCTAATGAGCTTAATAAACAAGTAAACAAAGAGGAGAATTTTAGGCAGTGATAAATAGTATAAAGAAAATATGATCTTTTCTTCAGTGAGTGAGAGGTGACAGTGATAGGTGGCTATTTTGAATAGAGTCAAGGTCTATCTGAGATGGTGACATTTAAATTTAGACAAGAACCAGCCACAGGGAAGATCCAGGGTAAGATCTTCCCAGGCAGAAGGAAAAGCGACTGCAAAGTCTCTAAGGTAGGGACAGACTTGGAGAGTGTGAGAAACAGACAGAAGAAAAGAAACAAAGCTGCTGTGGCTGAGCCTTAGTGAATGGTGGGGTGAGTGGTAGGAGACGAGGATGGTGGACAGATAGGGGCCAGATGGGTAGAGTCTGTGGACCATGGTGAAGAGCTGGGTTGACTTTACGTGTGATGGAGAGCTACCAGAAGTTTCTGAGTAGTGGAGAGTTAAGATCTTATTTATATTTTTCAAAGGCCATTCTGGCTGCTCTATGGAGAACGGCTTATGGAGGTAAACATTGAAACAGGAAGACCAGGTAGGAGATTGGCTAATGCAATAAACAAGCCAGAAGAAATGAAGTCTAGGATGGCTGG
Organism: Equus quagga; assembly: GCF_021613505.1. Lineage (NCBI taxonomy): Eukaryota > Metazoa > Chordata > Mammalia > Perissodactyla > Equidae > Equus > Equus quagga. The sequence goes on along the minus strand of NC_060267.1, from coordinate 26,681,871 downwards.
TAGTAGTGGAGATGAAGATAAAGGGAAAGATATTTGCTATGTGATAGAGCTGAAGTTCCCAAACTTTCTTGCTTCACGGACCCCTTAGTGTCTCAGTAATTTTTCTCGCAGCACCTCTAAGGCAAAACAAATACCTAATGGTTCTGTTTATTATGGTAAAAACTACTTAATAGTAGTAGCCTGAGCATGTCAGTGTTTCCCTCACAAATTTAAAATATCCCACAGCTCCCCTGTGAGGAGTGTCTCATGTCTCTGCATGGTTTGGGAATCCCGGTTTTAGAGCTAAGACTTACTGGAGAACCGGATGTGAGGAGTAAGAAGAAAAGAAAACTGAAGATGATTCCTGGATATGGGGCCTTAGATACTAGATAGATGATAGTGCCACCCACTGAGATGGGGAAGAACGAGGGAAAACACAACCACCCTGAAAGATAGGTTCTACCCCTTTTGCAAATAAGAAAGCTGAGACTTAGAGTGGCCATGTAAAGTTACTCGAAGTAGCACGACTAGTCAGGAAACATGATAAAATTTGACTCCAGGTCTGTCTGATGCCAAATAAAATCGTACTATAATAAATAATACAGTGCTATGAGTTAGTCACGTTAGAGTACCTTAAAGATATCTCATTTAATTCTAACATTACTGGATAGATCTAATTTCAAAGTCAGCTATAACATACTCCCTCTTAGACAAAAGTGATTGCAAGGTGTTGGCAAATGGGACTCTCATCCACTTAGCCTCAAAAAACTTTTTTAAGAAATGTGAAATGAAGGCCTTGGGGGTGAAAAATGTAACTGAACATTTTACAAAGGTCCATAGCTAATGTTGTAATGATTAGACTTTTATTTCTATTCCTGAAATCAGAGCAATCTAATTGTCTGCCCTCATCTTGACCCAGCCCTGAACAGGACATACATGGGGAAAGTTCCAAGGAGAATACTAATTGAATGTTGATTCCTTAGGGCAGGTGGCACAATCTCAACATCCTTGATGGGGCCTGACCACAGGGAGTAGCAAGGGATGTGGGAACTGAAGCGGACACGCTCTAAAAGGCAATGCAGTCTCCTGAAATCTGGACTTTAATGTGAAATTTAACAGGTGCAAACATTCTGCACTTTCTAAAGAAAACATGCCTAGGGGCTAAATTTAGTCTTTTCAAATAGTCCTAGATACATGATTAAATTCTCAAATATACTTATGATAAGTGGCTGAGGGGAGAACCTTAAGGAAGTTGAAGAAGACCATTAGAAGTCTAGGAAGAGGCTGTTAATTCTATGCAGGAAACTAAAGTTCAAACCGCATAGTTAAATCTACTTTATATGTTTTCTATTTTCAAGTAGTGTGTGTTTTTACAGAAATGGAAATAGGAGCACCTTATATTTAGTGCTGTATATTTTAATCTGCCCAGTAAAAAATAATCTTATCCAAATAAATGAAGATGTCCCAGCAAGAGACACTGTTCATTTTTCTCCTTGCCATGAATGACATGTCATTAGACTATCTGTCTTGCATTGAGCAGCTTAATAGCATTTCAAATCCTGCAATTCTATCAGCCACAGGAAGCATAATCACAAACTTGAATACAAGTCACTAACTTAGCTATTCAGTTGCCCTGAGAAGGAACCAAGAGATCTGACTTGCAGAATTTCTGTCATGGGGTCTTCAGTGTTGAAACCTAAACGAAACTTAAAGAGTATCTATTCAATGTTATAAATCACTGGAAATGTCGTCATAGCTTGTCACTAATTCTAAAGATCAGGACTCATTTGGCAGTGGTTTTGAAAGATCCTGCCCTCAAATCTTGAATTCTGTGGCTTTTGTTTTCCTGAGGTCATATCTGCAAACTAGTTAGGGAAGACACTTACAGTCAGAAGAAGACAGATCCAATTCTAACACCATGCTATGACCCTGCTACGTGAAGAAAACCAAACCAAAACAGTCAGTAGTAACAAAAATCTAGCTGGCTCTCATTGGGGAGTACTGTAAGGGGGGCAATTTTATTATTTGCATGGTCTTTTCAAAGAAACAGATAAATCTGCAGTTATAATAAAGCATAATAACTGTTATGACAGATAACTCTACTCAGAATGCTACCGGAGGCCACGGAGGATCATCTAAATTAGCCCACGGGTGCAGGGAGCTGGCATGGGACCTGAGTTTGGCGGTCTTTTAGGGTAAGCTGGATATTTCAGCTAGGAGAAAGGTCTGTAGGAAGGCACCGAGGTTGGAATGGCTTCAATCATTGCCAGAACTCCAGGACATTCTGTACAGCAGGAGGCAGAGCATGTGGGAAGTGGCTGGACAGGGGATAGTGCAGAGGTGGACAAAAGTCAGGCCATGAAGGGCTCCAGACTCTGAGCTCCTCTGAAAGCTGTAGGAACCATTAAATGATTTTAAGTCAAGATAGGATATGATTTGATTTTGTTTCAGAAAGTTCACAGGCAGAGATAAGAAGGAAAAACTGAGGGAGGTTAGATTTAAGGCAGAAAAATCCTCTGCGCATCTCCTCCTACAGTGTTGCCCAGCCCTCTGGCCTCTGGCTTGGGCTAAGGTAGGCCCACTTAGATTTTCCTCTCTTAGGAAGTAGGAATTGGGACAATTCCAGTCTATCCATTGTGGATGCTTAAACTTAGAAGTACTTCCAAGGTTATGGTGTCAGAGTGTGACCACGCATGAACAAAACCAGAGGAAGATCTCAAAGAGAAAGAGGGAAGAGGATGCACACAGCCAGAGACAAACAAGGACTAAATACCATGTGGACACAGAGGCTGAGAAGTGACTCTCCAGTTTCCAGTTTAGCCCCTTGCCAAGCCCAGCTGCACTTCCTGCCTTCAGCCCCGGGCCGTTATTGTAAACTCCCTTATTTTCTTAAGCTAGGTTTGAGCGGGATTCTGTTACTTGCAAATACAATGAACCCTGACTAAAGCAGGGCCTGAACTTAGACAGATAATGAAAATGAAGAGAAGGAGGAGGATATGAGATGTCAAGGAAGTAAAATGGAAGGAAATTGTAACTGGCTAGATTTGGATGTGTTGGCTCCCCAGCTAGTCTTGGGCACCTACTGGTCATACCCCTCACTGAGATGGGAATTATAAAAGGAGGGCAGAATTGGTGGGAAATGATAGGGATTCAGTTTGGAACATGTAGAGATTGATGAGAGTAGGATATCCAAGTAAAAATGTCCAGCAGTTGGATATGGCTGTGCATCCCAGAGGAGTTCTGATAGGGAAGTATAGATTAGGTCATCTCCAACATGGAGATGGCTATTGAAACCATGGGAGTAGACGAAATCTCCCAGCAGAATTTAAGTCAAGGTCTGGGGAGCACCAACGTTAAGGTGCAAATTGAGTAAGAAAAGCCATGAAGGAGATTCAAGACAAAATGCTGTGATGAGCCAATACGGGAAAATTTTTTAAGAACCATGGCCAAGTGAGGAGAGCCCGGGTAACAGACTTTTTGAGAGGACAACAAACGTGAGTGTGGAAAGAAGAGAACCAAACTCCCCAACATCCTCTGAGTATCTCCTACATGGCAGGCATTTTACTGCCTCATTCCATCTTCAAAGCAACTTTTCAAGACAAGTGACAGCATATCCTTTGAAGATAAGGGGAAAAGACCAAAGTTCCCTGGAGATGGGCTAAGTCATATTGTGTATCTCTAGCCCCTGGCAGAGTGCCTTCCACCTATTTGTTTAAAGAATGAATTAAGAAGTGAACATTCCTACAATTTTATAAAAGGCTACCCAGAATTAATCGGACTGTTTACTCTCAAATTTACGTATGATTTGGCGGGCAAGGTTCTACTGTTATCAACACAGCAAGCCTATTTTCAGTGCACAATCCTGGATTTCATGCTGCTATTTCAACTCATTAACAGCATTTCTATTTATCTTTCAGTAAAACACCTGAGTCAGAGAAAGGGTAGGCAAAGAAATCATGTTTTCATGTTACCAAAGATGTCCTAGGGAACCCAAAATCTTCGTTGATGATACTTTACAAACCATGGAGATAAATTTCCACTAAGTACCACAGAACCTTAAATTCATATCTGATTCAGAAAGCACACCAAAAGGACTGGACAATCTTTTGATGTAAACCACAAGTCACGCTACATAGAGAATACTTAGCCACAGATCCCTTATCTCCTAAGGAGGCATTATTAGCTCTTATCGTTCAAAGGTCATTGAGGTCTTTTCTCCCTGCCTTAAACTTAAGATGAAAAGAAATCACTTAATACCGAAGTGGACAGCACTCCCGCCACATCTGTAAGTGACTTAAAGAAACACACTATTAAGATTCCTTTCTATATTTTGAAAATAGATGCAGGAAAGAAGGTATTATAACAATTTTGTGTCTAAAAAGGATGCCTCAAATCCTGGAGTGATGGGTGTGGGACAAAGAGGATGGGTTAACTGTGGAATGTCCTTGCTTTCCACAAAGCCCTGTGGATTTCTATACTACAATACACAGTGAGCAAAAGGGAAGCTAATTAACATGGACTCAGTTCTTCCCATGGGCCCGAACCATATATGCCATTTCACTTAATCACCATAAGAATTACGGGAGGTATTATTCCTGATTTCCAGATCACCGAGGCTCTAAGAAGTTAAGGAGCTTGTTGGGTCTTACACAGCCAGCAAGTGTGATGGGTTTGGATTCAAATTCAGATCTAACACCAAAGGTTGTGTTAATATTTGATGTATCATGTTTCCACCCAGACAAAAACTCTATAGAAAGGAGTTTTTAAAAATATAATAAAAAATCATTTATATGTGCCCTCTTCACGTTCCAGGAAGAATTAGTCCCACATTTTTGTGTGTTCCTACAGCATATTAATTTGGTTCTTATAATGCCATACTGTAATTGTGCCTATCTGCTCAGATAGAATACAGACTTCTCAAAGACAAGAATTATAGTTTCCTTTTGTGTGTGTGTGTGTGAGGAAGACTGGTCCTGAGCTAACATCTGTGCCAATCTTCCCCTATTTTTTGTATATGGGATGCCATCACAGCATGGCTTAATGAGCGGTGCCTACATCCACACCTGGGATCCAAACCCATGAACCCTGGGCTGCTGAAGAGGAGCGTGTGAACTTCAATACCACGTCACTGGGCTGGCACCAAGTTTCCAAATATTTGAAGTTTTATCAACAATATAGTAAATGTTAGTTGAAGGAATAAATAAATGAACACTTTAGGAGATAGAATTTTAAGATGCCTGTGATAGGACAAAATTATTTGTAAATTATACAAAGAAAACAAAAGATTATAATATTCAAGAAAACATACACTCATCATTTCTTATGTAACTTCAATTTTATTGCTTACTTTCTACAGGGTTAGTGACTTTTTTTCACTAAAAATGAATTTGCTATATCCATGAAAGGTATTAAGAAAGTTCATGTCCATATCATGTAAATTTATTTTTACACATATTCGAAGATGCAGGATTTTAAACAGATGCTCTTAATGCCCTGCCCCATATGCTCTCAGCCCCTCTCTGAATTCCCTTGCAGGTGTCACAGAAACTCACCACAGAATCTGACACTTTCTAGTTAAACTTCCTGCCTTAGAGTTCTGGCTCCATAGAAGATTGTCGAGGGAAGCCCAGAAGGACTGTGCTGACCACCTGCAGGGGCAACCCTCATGTTGAGGGACTAGGGATCATGAATAAATACCCCTGGAACAGTTCTGAAGCACATTCTACACTATTCCTCAGCAGGATTGAGCTAATTGCTTACTCAGATAACCTGCTTACCAGTGCCACCTTTACTGCATTCCCCGCCTACCACACTTCCCCATTTTCTTACTCATGCTTCTTGGTATCATCCCCCAAAATCATCTGCATCCAAGTCTTTGTCTTAGGATCTGTTCTGGGGAACCCAAACAAAGACAGGTGTCCAAAATATACACAGGGAAATGGAAAGTAATGAGGAGCACCCTGACGGTTCCACTTCGAAGTCATTCTGTTCAGAGCCTCACCTGGTGAGAATGATGCTGTGTTTTGTATGTTAGGATAGTGATCTCTCTGCACCAAAAATGGCTTTAGACTCCAGAGGTAGAAGATGCATCCTTTCCCTTGTATTCTATATCTACAGGATTTGAGAGGCCAGTGAAGTTCACTAGGCTTGAGTGTACCCTTACAACATTACGGAAGCCAAGGAAAGTTCTTTCATGTCAGATTATAGGTCTGCTACACAATCTTGGGATAGAGAGGCACAAAGAACCTTAACCAAGATCATCCTTCTTCAAAGATACTGTTGGTAAATAAATACGTAGTCTTAACATATAAGAAGCTAAGCATCTAGGATAATGATCGGCATTTAGGATAATGCTTAGCATGTGGTAAGCATTTAATAAATCTTTCAAAATTTATGTGAACAAAATAGATTTTTCTTTTTAGACTAGAATGATCTCCTAGAGTCTGATAGCTTTTTGTCCAAGAAAGGTTTAAAGTATTTCAAACACAATGTTTTAGCTTCCACATCTATTTGAAACTCCATTTTTCCTCATGCAAATGAACATTAAAGTCCATCTACTTCACTTTACAGGTAATTAGAATGAAGGCAATTAACTGGCATGCTCAAAGTCCCACGGTGGAGACAGACCTTGAAACTAATTCTCCTGATTCCTGGGTCAATATTCTTCCAAGAACATTAAACTCCTCTTTAAAAGAGTGAACCATGGACCTAAACATTTTCTCATCAATTCAGTGACTTTCATCCAATGAACACAAATGACTAAAATACACTCATCTTGAAACACTCCAATGAGATAAACATATTATCTTTCAATAGCTTTTTGGATTATGTTCAGAGCCTTACTGAGGAGGCAGAGAGAGGAGAAAGACTCACATTACTGAGCTGGTGCTTTGGTCCATTCACCCTGCCTGCTGAAGATTTCAGACAGCAAAACCTCCCCTCTGGTTCAGATTTACAACATGAGAGCACATGAATCCTTATTCTTTTCTTCTTATTTTCTGTCACATTTATTTTTCTCTACATTTAGCACCATCTGGCCATGCCTGCTTGTTGTGCCATGTTTCCTGATTGCATGGTAATTTTTTATACTAGGAGAGCTTGTTGAGGATAAAATATGAGAATGGAACAGATTCAGACATATCGCACTTAGGAAATTAAATTAATTAAATATGATTAACAAATATAAATGACTCATCCAACCATCAAACTGGCTTGCCAGGAGCTCTAGATCAGGACTTAACTGGGTACCAGCAGATTAAAGAATTTGATGAGTTTTATGATTCTTGAGATGGATGCAATTTCATGAGCATACAGTCACTTTAGATTTTTATCCTTGGATGGTACTGTATTCCACTAACTTTGACTTTTTACCTTACATTACTCCCAAACAAGCTTTAAACAGTCAGCTCTGGGCATTTTGGGCGATCTGCAACTAGAGGGTAGCCCAGGTGATCTGGAGTCAGAAAATCAGGGTTCCACCCTCAGCTCTAAAACTGATTAGTTCTGTGTGTGACAGTGACAAGTCACATAACTCATTAAGCACGAGATTGCCTAGCTGGAGAATTAAAAGAAGGACTGCCCTGCCTACTTGACAGGATTTTTATGACGATCAGGAGAGATCATGTGTGTTAAAATATTTTATAGTGTTATATATGTAAAACAGTAAAAATCTCTGTTATTATCATGGCAACAACAAATAATTACACCATTAGAGGGGCTAACAGTTTTATCCTATTTTTTTATTTTCCGTTAATATGTATTGACTTAATACATGGTAGAGTAGCACCTGGTATTTAATGCTCAACAAATGATAGCTATTAACATTATTATTACCCGGGCACGTTTTTCAAAGGTCTTTATTATGTAAATACAATGGAAGAAGTAATCTCCTGGGGATATGAGTAAAGCAGTTACAGAAGTAAGAATAATCTGCCTATCCAATTTAATTGCCCATTTCCCACCCATGCTTTTAATAGAAAAGGGAAGAGTAATAAGAGATGAATCTGGGAGTATTAATCTAAAAGAAGAGTAGCTTCAAAGCATAGGACTAGAACAGAGTGTCCAAAAGAAGTTTATTCCCCTACAATCCTTTCTACCTGAAGCCGACTCAAAAGCTTAAAATTCTGGATTTCCTTCTTCTCTTTACTATTGATTTTCTGTGTAACCTTAAAATGAGCCACGTAACCACCTGGTCCTCCCAGATAAAAATCTGATACCGTCCACCTGTCCAAAGTGGATTGATTATATGTTTATCAGAATATATCACAATATAGTTTATCAAACCCTGGTATTTTCTTTCTCTTTCTCTTTCTCCCTATCTACCTACCTAATTATTCACACACACATTTTGGTTGTAATAATAATAATGTGGGAAGGGTCCATTTGTTAATATCTATCAGATAAAATTCCTTAGATAGAAAATAGAAAATTATTGACATTATAACTAGGTTTAGAATAGATCACCATGGGAATTCAAGAGAGTTTTCTTCATGTTACTTATCATTATCTTCATCTATCACTCCTCTCCCCTTTATTTTGACACATGTGGAAATGTTTTATTGGTCTCTGAGATACAGTACAATAATATCAACACTTTTCTATCAGGAAAGCTAGTACTCCATTTGGTCTGTTCTTTCTCTCTTGTGAATAGAGAATAATCTATTCAGCTGTGTGTTTAAAATTATTCAGTGATTAGAACTATATTAGAAAATCATCTCTTCTAAAAGTTAAATGTCATGTTTGAAGTACGTAATGGTTTTAAGAAGTTAGAAGTCCTCTGTTCGATAGGATAGAGGATGATAAGGTATGAGTTAGGATATAAACATGAGTTATCATACACTGAAAGATACTTAGATATATACATACACTATATATATATTTTTTTTTTTTGATGGTAGAGGATGAGAAAATCAAATATTCCAAGAAGAAAATCTATTTCCTTGACTGAGATGGGATATTAAATAGGTCAAGGAGATAGAAATAAAGATGCTATGAGGAAGAAGAGAGAAAACTAAACATGGTAAGATTATGTAACACGATTTTAAGGACAATTTATCTTTCAATATTTTTCCATATGACCTTTCTATGAACTTTTCTTAGTAAGAAATAGAATTCAAAATACCTCATATTTCAGGTTCACACACACTTTGGGGTGAAAGATGGATTTTATAAAAACATTTCAACTTCTACAGATATTAGGTTTGGGTTGTGGATATAGCAGAGCACTACCTATTTTATTTCCCATTTCAAAGGGAAGAAGCTGGAAACAAAGAGGAAGAGTAATGAAATATACATCATGAAATAGCCACAAAAACAGAACTCTAAATTAACAAAATAACATGTTTTAAAATAAAAAATATAGAATCAATATTTTCTACTAAAAACAACAGAAAATAAACTACTAGGCACCAATTAAGAGATTACTTTAAACTAGAAGAAACAAAATTTATGATAGTATTTAGTGAATCTTAAGAATAATGGAAAAAGATACATACACATGCACACACACACAAATACAGACTAGAGGGAGTAGAAGAAAACACATTATATGAGAACCCCAGATTAGCCATTTTCCACCCAGATAATGACAGTAGTGCAATCTATTACAATGAAATTGATTTACACTAAGTTTTATGGGCTTAAATTATGAATGTCTGAAATTGCGAACTATGAATAATCAACAGCTACTTAGCATAGGTATCATATCATTTAAACACCTAAACCTCTAACCTCCAGACATTAATGTCATATTAATTTCTTCAGGGAATTGACTAGCTGTTTTGCATCATGTAGACACAACCTAAATTTAACCATCATTTACCTTATTCTTACTGCTTTCTAGGATTAATACTCAACTGCACACAAAAGCTGTATGACATTACCTATATCATGTACAGTCTGTGACAGGCAAAGCACATTAATGACTACTCATAAAGCTTAAGGAATCTCAGGCTCTTTATACTCACATCACCTGATCTCACTGTGGAAAGACAGGATTTGAAGAGATGAACGCTTTTTTAAAATTTGAAAACCTTAATCAGCACATTTTACACTAGATATCACAAATGGACTATGATAATCCTTTCAACTAGGAACACACTGGCCTCAACCACTATCCATCAATTAGTGTTCGCTCTGTCCGTGATCCCTGTTTTATAGGGACACAAAAAAGTACAACAAAAATTCATTTTCTATGTTTTTAAACTTGTCAAATTTAAATGCCTAGAAAAGGTGAGAACCACCAAAAAAGATTTTCAGAAACACAACACATTTTAAATTAGGTTGATAAACTAGATATTCACATAAGGCTATTCCTGCACTGCATTATTTGAAAGCTTGGTACTAGCCTGGTTACATTTCCATACCATCACCACACTGAGGACAGTGGACGCATCTCAGAACAGTCATGATGTGCCACATCCAGAAAACGAACAAACAAACATGCTGGGCACTATGCCAACAGATGGCCCTAAGAGACGTGATAAAGGTGAGGACAAATGAACGTAAATGTTAGAGGGAAGGAGGAGAGAACCAAACATTAAAAATGTACTCCAGGAAGTTGTAATCTAACAAGGATTATGACTAAAGTCAACTTCATAAAGGGTGTGGATGGATTTAAAGTAGAGATTCTTAACAAATCTTGATTTAAGGGCCAGCCCCGTGGCCGAGTGGCTAAGTTCGCACGCTCTACTTCGGAGGCCCAGGGTTTCGCCAGTTCAGATCCTGGGCGCGGACATAGCACACCGCTCATCAGGCCATGCTGAGGTGGCGTCCCACATAGCACAACCAGAGGCACTCACAACTAGAATATACAACTATATACTGGGTGGGCTTTGGGGAGAAGAAAAAAAAAAAACAAATCTTGATTTAATCTAATGGGTCATTGGGCCCTCATCATTATTTTTAATCACTATTTTAACCAATTCACTCTTCTCAAATTATCACTAGATAATTCATTGTATCCCAAGTAATTTTAAAGGAACATATCAAGAGTCCCAAAAAATGGTCTACCAGGTAAAATTTAATTTTACACAGTTTGTATTTTTCTAAACAATAATTATAACCACAGGTAGAGGAAAATGCTTCTAAGACTTAATAGCTTTTCACCCAACAACCAGTTTCTCAGAGAAACTCAAAACTTTTCTCTAACTCACATTCTTTTACCTAGGATTGTAACAGTCTACTCTGTGGAGGATTGGAACAGTCCTGTACAGCCCTATCACAATTGAAATTCTATATTAAACTGTGAGTTTATTCAACGTGTGTTTCCTCCTCCAGCCTGTATACTCTGTGAGGCCAAGGATCATGTCTACCTTATTCATTGCTGTGTATCTAGTACAAAATAGCCCACGAAAAATGCATTTAATATTGAATGAACGAAACACAGTGGAACCCTACTGTTCACCCTGCTCCACTCCCAACACACATACAACTTTGGGGATTACTCTGCAAACTAAAAAACAGGGAACTTTCGTGTCTTCCCCCCTTCTCTGCTCACACTACATCTCTAGTCCACTGTACTCTGGTTGTATAAACATACTTCTATTAATGTTATCACACTACATCATAACTGACCGACCCACAAGGAAATGAACTAGTTATCTGTGTGCCCATTTATCTCTGACAATGCCAGGTGATTCTCTTTTTTTCTGGTGAGGAAGATTGTTGCTGAACTAACATCTGTGGCAATCTCCCTCTATTTTGTTACATGGGACGCCACCACAGCATGGCTTGATGAGTGGTGTGCAGGTCTGCAACCAGGATCTGAACTGGTGAACCCTGGGCCGCCAAAGTGGAGTGTGCAAACTTAACCATTGTGCCACCAGGCTGGCTGCCAGGTGACTTCCTTTTGGTTTACTTTCTAACCAGCATCAAGAAATGACTTATGAAAATGATAACATTCATTAGCTCAAAATATAAGGAAGTAATGGATGGCTTAAAAAAGAAATTGTATGAAATCAAATAAAGCCAACAATTACAACAAACAAAATAAATCACTTCCTTGTTACGAACTGATAGGATTAAAAAAAATTGTAAAGTCAAGTAACTTCCAAAAGGAGAATCCTACACATTTAATAACAAAGCACCAAGAGTCCTATTCTTTTTCCCATGTAAAATAATTCCTTCACAATCTTTTCAGTAAAAAGCCAGAAAGAAATACATACATGATGGTGTTAATGCCTGAGAGCTGTTGGAACATTTGTAGGCCACAACCCACAATTAAAGCTCGGCGAGTTGGGGGGTAACTCAGCATTCTGCAGATCACAGGTCCAGCTTTTTTAAAAAAGAAAGAAAAAGAAGGACACATCTATTATTTTTAGCTCCCATAGTAATTATTCCCATAAGGATAAATTTCCCCAAATCTCCGTGAAATCAACATGACTGGGCATTTTAAAATAGAACATATTACTTTTACAGAAATCTGGGCACACTATATTTTTTAAAACAGATAGTACATATTTGAGTTTAAACTGTAAAAGCAACAAGAGAATTCAAGGTAAAGCAATTTATGGATACTAGGAAGTCCAATATAAGAGTAACTGTCAGAAACTTTTCTTCCTTAACTCCCTACAAGCTGTACGAACCACTCTTTGTTCTTCCACTTCCTTGGCAATTAATTATTATTTAAAATCCACTCAGTGTGGGACAACTTACAAAGTCACTGGCAAAATTGCTTTAATCAACGAAAAGAATGGTATTCATTAAAAAACAAAGAAGGAACAGAATTCATTCCAGTTTATCTGAATAAAGTAACAAAATTCATCCCAATGTATTCAACTAAAGTTAAGGATTTGGGCATTACACCAGACTTGGCTATGGCTACAATGGATATTATTAATAAAAGTTACCAAACAGTTACTAAAAGAAAAAAAACTTAATGTCTTTTTATATAGGTATATATATACGTGTGTGTGTATATATACATATATATCGAGTACTATTTCTAGTATTTCTGGATTTTGAAAAGTTTCCTAAGTAGTATTCAATGGTCATTTCAAAACATAAATGGGCTTTCAAAATGGTGCAGATGCGTTCGTTTCTATATCAGAACTCTAGATCAATTCTGGACAGCTATAGATTTGAACTTCTGAGGCCTTAAGTAAGATGACTAACTTTACTAACGGCTGTTGTCTGGGCATAATTACTGAAAGCGCCCCTTCTGTCCTCAGAAGTACTTCAATGACACCTTCACCTTAGCCTTAGGAGGCATTCTACAGAGTGTCCTTATGGGGCCAGAGTTGACTCCTAGGACCTATCGTATTCCTGCTGTCAGAAGAGATAACTTGGGATCACTGGAATATTAATTGCTTAAGAAGAGGCATTTTTCCTGGAGGCCAAGTTTCATTAATGAGCCCTAAGCCAAGTCAAGTAAAGTAAAATCCAGGGAAGTTCCATTTCAGAAATCTTTTGGAAATTTAATATTCCAGTTCACAGAAGTGGAATAGAATATGCTGTTGTCTCAGCAATTAAAGTTAATATGGGATTTCAAGCCAGGACATTAATTAGAACCGAACATTATAGGGGTGAAAATATTCATTTCTACATGGGTGATTATAATTGCACAAAGACATGATTTACTGCAAATGGTTTTGTACCTAAATAGTAAGACAGGAAGACAGGAAGAGATAGAGAAGCATTGATGGCCATTCAGAGCTCACTGCAGTGACAACCCACTTAGAAAGCAGGCTGAGAGTATTATAAATGTCAAATTGCTTTAGATTCAAGTAAAGCAGTATTAAAACCTAGTGTATCAGAAAGGATGTGTGAAATAGGTAGATTTTGAGAACTTTACTGTGACAATTTTGAAATATATCTGGATCAACTGTCTGAATATGCCAGGCTCACGTACAAATTTAGATATCTACAAATGAACCACAAAATAAGGAACATACACAGCATCATATAAACATCTACTACTTCCATAAATCAAAAAATTCAAATAAAAAAGATTATCAGGAGGCCAGCCCTGTGGCCAAGTGGTTAAGTTCATGCACTCCGCTTCGGTGGCCCAGGGTTTTGCTAGTTCGGATCCTGGGTGCGGACATGGTACCGCTCATCAGGCCACGTTGAGGCAGCATCCCACATGACACAACTAGAAGGACCTACAACTGAAATATACACCTGTGTACTGGGGAGATTTGGGAAGAAAAAGCAGGAAAAAAAAAAAGATTGGCAACAGTTGTTAGCTCAGGTGCCAATCTTTAAAAAAAAGAAAGAAAAGATTATCATTTACCTTGTGTACCACGGAAACTTTAAAAAATAATGACAACAAAGCAAATAAAACCGCTCTTTCAGCTTGTAGTAACCACCACAGATGAGAAATTGGCCTTCTGCAAGAAATCTATTTTAACCTTTGAACAGCTGCATCTACTTTCACTATTAAACTGCACCATGATTTGATGGACAGACTAGGTGATACTGATTTTGGAGGGCAGGAAAACAAAGAGAAAATTATGACAAATCAAGGTCAAAGTTTGACCTGCCAAACTATCAAGAGATAAACTATTACATAAATACCATATATTTATTCCCTAGTTCTTAAAAATTTGGGTTTTGGACTTTCTCTTGGTTCGGATTTCCTGTCAAAAATAAACAATGATAGTTCCTTTATGAGACTGGATTTTTTTTTTTTTACAGATAAATTACAGTCACAGCAGTTGCACGTCTGATTATGCCTAAACAAAATTAAAGAATTTCCTTTCATTAAAATCATAAACCTAGCTTTATTAGGAGTAAAACTGACTTAACAAATGCAAACCATCATTAATCTTTATACCACAGAAGCCATGAGGCAGAAGATAAGAATCAAACACATTAATTGGTTGAATGTTCGTAAGTGAAAATTTAAAATGTCACGCTCTACTTATTACATTTCTTTTGATTTCTGTAATTAAAAACATTTTGTGTACATAAATATTTCATACAACTTTCAAAAGAACACGTGTGTCGTTGAAATTCCCACACAAGAAAAAGTAAAACCTCTAAACAACAAGGGTAGACTGGAAATACAGGATTTAAAATGTAACACATAATAAATAAAACAATAGATGCAGGAAGCCCAAACGGGTTCATGTTTTCCTTCATTCAAACACTTCATACTCTGTAACTTTTACAATGGTTGTCCAGGTGTGGCAGGGACTCTGGTGGCAGAGAGGAAAAGGGCAGTCCCACAAGCGCAGCCATTGCTGAGAACAGGCTGTCTGTATGTCGAGCCTATAGAAGTTTCTCCAGGTATGATTAAAAATGCACTAGAATGCACTTTGTATAAAATCCCAGCTCTTGATTTCTACTTCCAGCAAAAATGGAGTAATAGTTATCAAATTTACCTCCAACATGAAATAACTAAAAAGCCACGCAAAGATGTGTAAAGCAATAGTTCTCATGATAACGGATAACATGCAGTGAAGGATAGTGACCCCTGAGATTCAGTATACAAATGAGGTGAACTCTACAACTGTCCCAGCTTAACATCTTGAAGAAGTTTCCAAGTTGGAGCACAGGGAAGGGAAACCAGGCAGATCCAGGTGGTCTTCTTGAATCAAAAGGATGCAGCTCAGAATCCAGGGATGCCAAAGTGGCTAGAGTCACAGGGCAGAGTGGTAGAGAGGAGAGAGAGTCAGAGAGGGAGGACACTGGAGATCTGCATTCCCCCTTGAGTATTCAGTTGAGTGGATACATGTGAGGCAGGGGAAAGTGTCCAGGACAGGATTAAAGAAATCAATCCCAGGAACTTACATAGGTCTGGGAACAGGACCTGTTCCTACCAACCTACCAAACATAGAGCATAAGCAAGAGCATTCAGAAGAGTTTTACCTAAGTAATGCTATAAATTAGTTTAGATTAAAACAGCTTGGGTACCATCTAAAATGGCTTAAAAACAAGACCCAACTGCATCCAATGAATATTCATCCAATGAATGAATTCATCCAATGAACTGAATCCAAATGAATAGCACCCCAGAACAAAGTTCAATAGTAAGATAAAATTTATAATGTCTGGCATACAATAAAAAATTAACGGACATGCAAAAAAGCAGGAAAACACAAACTGTAACAACAAAAAGAATAATTCTTCAAGAGGACATAACAATCCTAAATGTCTATGCATCTAATAAGAACTTCAAAATATATGAAACAAAATCCAATACAACTGCAAGGGGAAACAGAAAAACCCACAATTATATTCAGATATTTCATCACTCCTTTCTCAATAACTGATAGGATAAGTAGGCTGAAAATCAGCAAAGATATAGAAGACCTCAACAGCACTATCAACAAACTTGACCTGACATTTAAACAACACTCCACTGACCAAGAGCAGAATAAACATTCTTTCCAAGAGTAAATGCCTGATAAATGTCTTGGAACATTTACCAAGATAGATTATATTCTGAGCTCTAAAATCAGTCTCAATTAATTTAAAAGGAGTTGTGTCATACAAAGAATGTTCTCTGACCATAATGAAATTAATATAGAAATCAGTAACTGAAAGATAACTGCAAAATTCCCCCCAAAATTGGAAACTAAATAACACATTTCCATGGATCAAAGAAACAATGGGAAATTAGAAAGTATTTTGAACTGAAAGAAAATGAAAATGCTGCGTATGAAAATTTATGGAATGGAGCTAAAGTAGAACAGAGGAAAATTTATAGCAATGACCTTGGCTTCCACCCTTTCATTTGTCCCTAGAAAAGAGGGACAAATGAAACCCAAAATAAGCACAAGATAAAAAGAATAATAAAGATCAGAATGGAAATCCATGAAATAGATAAGGAGACAGCTGAAGGGAAAAAAATCAATGAAACCAAAACCTGGTTCTTTGAAAACATAAAAAAAACTGATAAACTGAAAGCCAGACTGGGGTAGGCTGAATAATGGCCCCTCAAAAGATATGCACGTCCTAATGTCCGGCATTTGTTAATATTACCTTAGATATCATAAAAGGACTTTGCAGATGTGATTAAGTTATAGATTTTGAGATGGAAAGACTATCCTGGATTATTCCGGGTGGCCTTAAATGCAATCACATGTATCCTTATAATAGGGAGGCAAAGGGAGATTCAGGACAGAATGGGAGAGGCAATGAGGCCATAAATGCAGGGACGGAAATGATGCAGCCAGAAACCAAGGAATGCTGTCTGCCACTAGAAGCTGGAAAAAGCAAGGAACACACTGTCGCCTAGAGCAGCCATAGAAAACTAATACACAGATTGATCAGAAAAAAAGAGAGAAGACACAAATTATCAACACCATGAATAAGAGACATGAAATCAAAACAGAGTCTACCAATATTTAAAAAAAGAATAAAGGAGTATTATGAACAACTTTATGGCATTAAATTCAACATCTTAGATGTAAGAGGCAAATTTCCTAAAAGATAAAATCAAAGCTAACTCAAGAAACAGCCTGTGTGCTTTTAAAAATACTGAATTTGTAGCTAAAATCTTTCTCCCAAGTCTAAATGGTTTGACAGAAAGCAGATCAGTGGCTGCCTGTGGAAAGAAGAGATACAAAGGGCACAAAGGACAGTTTTTGAGGGGCATAGATGTGTTCACCATTTGATTATGGTTAGGGGTTCACAGTATATACATATGTCAAAACTTATCAAATTAGAAACTTTAAATATGTGCCATTTACTGTATGCAAATTATATTTCAATAGAACTGCTAAAAAAAATTCACAAATAAAGAGACTCTAGATGTCAAGATCTGGCAAGGTGAAATGGACAGGAGAAAATTCAGATATTCAAAGACCATGACCTCCACTTAGATATGGGCACAGAGGGATTACTAATTAGAAGCAACAATAACATTTGCTTAAACTGGGCCGATGACATGAGATGGAGATCACCAAGAGAGAACCGACAGGGATGCAGGACCCTTAGAATTTCCTCAAGGTTTCCCTTGCTCTTGTTCTTTCTTTTCTTTCTGTTTTATTTATGGATTTTACCATGTACTAAAGAAAACTTAAGGGAGAAAAAGTAGAACACATTATGACTAATGAATTACAAGATGCCAACTGTAGGAGGCTTCCCCACTGCTGACCGTCTTCACAGACTAAATTCTCTGTTATAAGGAAAGATGCCTCTGTGGAGAAAGCAGGGCCCTCGTTGGGAGAAAGATAATCACTGCTCAGCTTCAAATATTACTGTCTGCTCCCCAATTTGAGGCCCTATGACTGGACTATCACCAAGCACAGAAAGAGCCCAACACCACGCTCCTTTCCTGAAGGCAGCCTGAGGAGGCCATTCTTACACCCTACAGGCCTTCAGGAAGAGAGGAGGCGAGCCGGCCACAGTGACACTAAAAGAACAATGAACATTTCAAGGTTTTCTTTTCTATCCCCTTTGCCAAGAAAACTTGACATCCTGTTATCTAAGTACTAACCAGCACATGTTCTGGGCAGTCATAGTTTAATTTTAATTATTTCATCAATTACCAAGTATCGCAGTCAGCTTGGGCTGCTATAACAAAATACCATGGACTGGGTGACTTAAACCACAGATGTTTGTTTCTCACAGTTCTGGAGGGTGGAAGTCCAAGATCAATGTGTTAGCAGATTTGGTTCCCAGTGGGGCTCTCCTCCTGGCTTGTAGACGACCACCTTCTCACTGTGTGCTCACATGGCCTTTCCTTGGTGCACGTGTGTGTGAAGAGAGAGAGATCTCTCTGACTGCTTCTTATAAGTGCACTAATCCCACCATGAGGGTTCTACTCTCACGACTTCATCTAACCTAATTACCTCCCAAAGTTCCCACCTCCACATACCATCACATTGGTGGTTAGGGCTTCAATACACGAATTTTGGGGAGATACATTCAGTCCATAACACCAAGAGTATTAGGCATCTGTTCAAAATCTCAATGGATTTTCTAATATTTCATTAGTTCTTCATGCCTTATGAATCATTTTTCATCATCATCAGAGTCCTATGAAGAAAGAGTAGGTGGCATTTTTGAGGAAAGCAAGCACAGAGGGATTAGACAACTTTCCCAAGGTCATAAACTAACCAACATGTAGTGCTAGGACTTGAGTTAACTTCTTGTTCATGCCATAAATGTCAAGAAATTTTATATGTAAATCAGCTTAAATAAGCTTATTTTTCTTAGCACAAAAAAATCAAGTTATGAACAGTATGACTAATAAAACACAAAACTGAAGCACTTTGAAGCTATAGGAATAAAGGTACTCTGTGCTCATCATGACTTCAATCCCTCAACCTCTTCTTTTTCTCTACCATTTTTATGGCCTCACTTGCCACTATCCTCAGCCTTAATCCCAGAGTTATCTATTGTAAAACACTCATTTCACTCTACTCCTTTCTCCATTCTTACATCCAGGGAGTTGAGCATTGTGTGCAAATAATAGGAAGAGCAGCCACCCTGGTTTCACGACAAATTCAGTGTGTCTATGAGTCAGGCCCTCCTGCCGCTGAAGGAGCCATTCATTCATTCATTCATTCAGTTGCCTCCCAATTGTATTCTCACAACATCCATTTCAAACATTCCTCTACCTTGGACTTCCATTGTTCTCTCTAGCCTCTCTGACCAAGTATCATACCTGAAGCAGCTACCGTGAGCCTACCAAGTGCGAGGTACAGAAAGAGGACGAGGCCCCGCCTGGAGGAGCTCATAATAGCCAGTAAGGAAGGAATTCACGCACAGAAACAAAACAAGCTGCACCACAATAGCTTAAGGGCTCTGACAGTGGGACACGTAAAATAAAATGAGACTGAGGATTAAGAAAGACCCAGAAAGGACATGCTAGCTCAAGTACATCTAAACAGAAGTCGTCATTTCTCACCCCAGATTTGCTCTTTGTCCTATGTTATCTAATTTCACATTAAGTCAGGATCAAAAACATGGCATTTGGCTATTCATTCTCTTCCTAATTTCCATATCCAGTAAGTGGTCAAATTCTAATGAAAATTAATGTATATGTGCCTGATTTCTTTCCACAAAACGTCAGAAAAACTTATCTTGTTTTTGCATCTGTGCCCTCTCTGCCTCCGCAGCTCTCTTCTGCCCCGGGGGGCCTCTCCTCCATCTCCTAGGTGAGGGTATACGGCAGTGGACAGCACTTATGCAGACCAGTGTCGAAATTACAGCTCTGCTGCTTAGCAACTGTGAGGTTTTAAGCATGTTATTCAACCTCTCTAAGCCTCTATCTCTTCTTCAGGTAAGCAGATATAGTAGGAGTACTTGTCATTATGAGGATTAGAAATAATAAACTTCCTGGCATACACTATTTGCGATGCTTAATTTTGTATGTCAACTTGACTGGGTCACAGGGTACCCAGATACTGGGTTAAACATTATTCTGGGCATGTTTGTGAGTGTATTTCTGGATAAGATTAACATTTGAATTGGTAAACTGAGTAAAGCAGCCCGCCCTCCCCAATGTTGGTGGGCAGCATCCGATCCATTGAGGCCCTAAATAGAAAAAAAAAGAGGAAGAGAGAGTTTGTTCTCCCAGCCTGCCTCTCTGAGCTGGGAGATTGTTGTTCTGCTGTCCTCAGACTGGGATTTACATCATCAGCTGTCCTGGATCTCCAGCTTGCAGAGAGCAGATTATGCCATCTTCGCAGCCTCCATAATCATGTGAGCCCATTCCTCACAATAAATCAATCTCCTTCTCTCTCTCATATATATATATCTCCTATCGGTTCTGCTTCTTTGGAGAACCCTAATACATTATGTTTTCAATAATAAAGCCTTGTACATGGTCTCCACATCTCTAGTCGCTACCAGATCAGTCAACCATCTCCATATTGCTGCCACCCTGTCTACTAAGGCCTATCATTGACCACTTACCTCACTGACCTGCTCAAAATCTTCAATAAGAGACCCATCAGGGCCTATTTCATGAAGGGCACACTCCCGCCCCAGCCTACCTTCCAAGATTTATCACACTATTTCTCCTCTAATATGCAATGCTTCAACAATCTTTGAGTAACCTGTTTTACTCAAAGAAGCCTCCTATTTTTACACCTCTGTCTCTTATAATGTTCCTGTTCTATGAGGTCACTCTTGCTCCCAAAAGAAGATATTCTGTCATCTGAATCATAGTGTCAGTTTTATAGCTCTCTTATTCTCTCATTGCCACCTATCTGTTTAGCAGGTTCTGCAGCTGATGTCTCTCCCATACTGGATTATGACCTCCATACTGGATTATGTGGGGTGAATGGCTCAGGTTTTATCTCTGCTTTATCATTTTGCTTCCATTGTACTTAGCACAGAGTCATTCAAATAGAATAAATTCAATAAATATTTGTTTAAAGAATATGAGGAAGAAAAGAAGGAGGAAAGGAAGGAGGGAGAGAGAAACATCAGAGCAAATAATGGTTATTGAGAACTCAAGAATGAAGCAATCTAAATACACTGCAAGTTGCTAACCAATGTTGTGATTAATTATAAACCACCACTAAGATCCTGAGCACACCCATGCTGTTTTCCTCTTCAATTTGCAGCAGATGATGTTTGTGATTACAAGCTGCTGCTTGGCACGTGTTCTGTTTGGAAGAATGGACTGTTGCTACTGATAAATTCAACCCCATGTGGTTCAATCATTCCTTCACAGTCTGGCATTTATACCAATACACTCTGAAATCCCTCTAAAGCAATCAATCTGCCAAGATGCTGTATTAGGCTGGTTGTCTATAGATGCGTGCTTGTGAGCTGACCATGGTACATTTAAGGCCTGTATGCAATGATTGTGCTAATCTAGTCATTATTATTCCAGGTTGGTAGAGTAAAGACTTTTTTCTGCTTATAGGGGAAATGATGATAGGGCTCAATGCTACTGAAAAATATTGTTTTTCAAAAACCTTGTTTTGTTACTACCAAGAATTCTTCCTAAATTCTAAAATGTTTCCTTCATTGAAGGTATCCACATAAAACAAAGAATCACAAAATGCATCCCCTGGCCCACCAGTTCTCAAACAAGAGATCTCTGAACTTCATAACAGCCATGGAAGTGTGGTGTGTGGCTGAGGGACAAAAAATATTAAGAATTACTACTCTAGAAAAATCTTTCTTGAGCAAAGGGAGGCATCCACTTTTAAAGCAAATGAGTAATTTTCTAAAACAATTATATTCTGAACATTAATACTGTCTTTGGACAAAGCAATTTTTAAATGAAAGGACACATACTCTTAACTTGATGGTATTCTGACAGTATTTTCATAACAAGTTGTCATTCTTAGTGACATAAAAAGCTTCCCACTTATTCAATTTTTCAATAGACATTACACACTAAGATATAGGACTATGTATGATTTACATCTGCTAAAGGCTACACAACCACAAGCAATGTTGAACAGTGCAAAGAGCAAGAGTTTCCAAATCAGGGAAATGCAAGTTTGAATCCAGATCAGCTATTTAGAAGCTGTGTGTGATTGTGGGAAGGTTCCCTACCCTCTCTGAGCTTCACATGCCTCATATGTGATAACATCTACTTCACAAGCGTGTTTCGATAATTAAAGGTGTTAATACATGTGAAGTCTATCACACCAAAACTCAAATAACGATGCTATGATTTCATCTATCAGCTCTCTAGTAGAATTTCTCCATGGCTGAATACAATTTGAAAGTTTTAAATTAAAAATTATCAATAAATTGCATAGGTTTTTCCTTCTGTGTAAACAAACAGTGCTCATTTTTAAGATTCCACAAAATAATTCAGAGCTTCATTAACATGAAGAATAAGCAGATTCTACACTTATAATTTCTACTTCTTTTCTAATTAACAGAACACTCCTACATAGATTACTAACAAACCACTAGATGATAAATCAGTGAGACCTATACCGCAGGTTCCTGTAATAAACGGTAGTTCTATCAACTTCAGTGGTATATACTGCCAAACTATTCATACAGCCACAGATAAATGAGAATGACCCCATTCCCCTGCCTTCATTTTAGGTCACGTGTACACTCCCCAGAATTTAAGTATTCCTGTGTCTCTATCAGATTAGAACCTTTCAAGATATACGAACTATGCTTCTAAGCATGAATAATTTGCTTGGTGTATTCATATGGATATTTGAATTTTGTATGAATATTTGAATAATATTCTATTAGCATATTTCTTCTTTAGATTAACACATTCAACAAATAAGTATCATTGAGAATAAGATGAAAATCTAACCACGATTCGTGCATTTTCTATTGTTCTTTCTTGCTGTATTCGGCTTTACATGTGATAGTTACCATGAATAAAGATACCAAAAAGATAAAAATCAGGTCGACTTAAATGGCTCATGATCCTATGGCGGGGCAGAATATCTAAAATCATGATTGTTCTACCAGGTTCCGGAAACATGATTGCTGCAAACATATGTGGTACCTTGAAATATAACATCTTAAAGGAAAGAAACTGTGTCTCTGTCAGCATGATTCTCAGAAAATCATAATTATTCCAAAAATACCCAGGAACTACATATAAAACTGAATCAAATATATGAGGCTACAAATGTATTCTCTAATTCCAAAGCAGTTCTCCTGCCTCAATGCTCCTTTCTCACTCTTCAATTATCTCCATCAAAAAAAGAAAGAGAGAAAGAAAAAAGAAAAATCATGGCTTCTTACATGTTATAAAATATCAGTGTTAGTTATTAAATATATGGTAAGAAATAAAGATGTTCTACAAAAAGAAACAAGTATTAAGTTCTCCAAAATAGGGCAGGATGTAGCTAGAGCATTGGGTTCATGGAAAAGAAGAGTTGATTCAAAATATGGATTTTCCAGTACTTTTTATTTTTCACTTATAAAGGTTCAATTCCTAAAATAAATAACACTTGTGGCAAAAAGTAAAAGCTATTGAGAAAGGAACAGGGCAACAACTGTATCTTCCATTTGTGCAGGTATGATAGGATATGTGAGATTTTAAAATGTCTTTACTACACCATGAACATGACAGACAGAACCCACAAGGGAGCTCCATAAACATGTTGGTCACTAAATGCAAGACAGTTGCCGCACAGGATCCTGGAGGCCACGAGATGGATGATGGATCCTAGAATCTATTTTGCTCACAGTGGAAATCCCAAAATATCCTATATTATAGCATATAAATAAAACAAATCTCTCTCCTTAGGGCTGCTTTATAAACTGGCTAGCTTGGCAATTAAGGTCTTTTTGTTACCAGCTCTTAGTTAATATCAGCCCTGACACTGGTTCCCCTACAATGAACTCAGCATATATGGGGTTAAAACTAAAAGCACACATCCCTAGTTCCTCGGTTCTGTAGTTACCCTCATACGTAAATATTTGTTTCTTTAAATGCTGACTCCTTGAGCTTTACAACTACATAGACGTTACAAATTGTTAAAGCCCAGACAGCCTCAAGCTGGGCTCCCACTAAAGTTGTGGCTAATCATAAGATCTTGAAGTTCTCTTACAGAGAAACTGATGTCAAGAGAATATCAAGAAACCAAAGCTTCCCAGGCCCAACTCCTTGACTTCCTGACACGAGAGTCTACCTTCCACCATGGAGATACACAGCCAAGGACACTCATCCGAGAAATCCTTTTGTCTGGAAGCAGCCCCAGACACAGGTCAATGGGAAAACACTGAGCAAGAAGGCCATGGGCCCCCTCCCCTCCCCCAAATCCCAAATAAAAACCCCTACCTGTTTCTTAATGGGGAGCTAGCAACTTTTGAGGCACAAGCCCTTGCTTTTTGCTCTCTTTGCCCAGCAAAGAAAACAAAGCCTTTCCTTTCTGCACTCAAGATTCTGTTCCCGTTATTTGGATTGGCATCAGGTTCAGAGAATGAACTTTGGGTAACGTTTCCACCAAAACTCTGAGTGACTGCTGAGCTTGCTTTGAGTTAGTAAAGGACACAAGTCACTTCTGCAGACCATAGAGGAACGACTGATCTACAGAGCAAGTATGAATCAAAACCTGGATTTCTAGAGAAAACACTTCATGAGATATGCCATTTAGTCTTCTTGTCTTAATTTACAAAATTTCAGAAGAAAACAACCACCAATAAAAAGTATGACACAAATGACAAAATGTAATCATTGTTTTCCAAATCAAGCACAATTTAAATAACAGGAAGACCAGTTAACTGGCAAAAACACAGCTTCATTTATTCCAGAAAGATGTGCTAAGAGCAACACAGTACCACAATAACCCTCTTAATTTTCTTTTTCCCAGAAACATTTTGTGGCCTAAAGCAGTTAACTAAACACACTCTCCTCATGAGATCAATACCTAAAATAAATCAATATTGAAAAGGAATTTTATACACATGAACAAGCTGGTACATTAGTTTTAATTTTAAAAAGCTATTGGATTTCCATAGGAATTGATCATTTTTATTGCAGATAAAGTTTTAAGCTTTTCTGTTAAAGACTCATCTTGTTACTTTAGAAAAACTGAAAAGAACAAAACGAGATAACCAGAAAAGGTGGGAGAGATTGATAAATCTGAGTAAGTTCATATTACTTTTAAAAACTACTTATAAATCTGGCTTAGAATGAAGTAATCTTCTAACTTACCAAGAAGCAAAAATATGATTTCAAAAAGAAATTTTCATGAATTCCTACTTATACATCCAGTGATATATAAGTGAGGGGCTCAGCTTTGTAAAGGACACGGTTTAGGTTTACTTATGTATTACAAAGATCAGTTCAGAAATATCAGTGACCTTTTACAGCAGAGTACAATTTCCAGAGTTCTTGGTCTATGGGGGTGATTGCCTTCAGGATCACAATTTTATTTTAAGACAATCCTATAATATATCACTACACCTGAAACACCACTCATCACTCAACGAAATAAATACTACTGCATCAAATGGAAGGCAAAAAAATCACTGAAATCCCTCAAAGAAAATTTAGGAGTGATTAATATTATTTTATTAACTTTAGGCACATAGCATATCCCTGAGTACCCAGATTTAAACAAAACTTGCTTATGAGAGATCTGCTAGCAAAACACAACCCCTTTGTGAAACAGGGATTGCTGGTACACTATAAGGGCATTTCTCTCATACATACATATACACAGAGAGACATATATATGTGTATATATAAATACATATGTGTGTATATATGTATGTGTATATATATGTATATGTATACAGAGAGACGTTTTACAGTTACAATGACCACCATTACAGAATCTCATTACTTGCAGACCTTCAATTCCTGATCCCCCTTTCTGACCTCTTCTCCACTTCTCCTTGGATGAGGAAAATGAGGTATCATTAAAAATATAAATACATTTTTTTCAACTCGCTACAACAATTCTGTTTCTTCTTCTATATTTTTGTTTACTTCATAGGCACATGCTCACAAGTCTAAAAGTTCTGAAAAACTGTGGCAGAATTTCAAGAGAGAACAATTGGCAGCAGGAAACAGAAGTGAGTTCCACATGTCCTACTCTAGAAATTGCATGATAGGAATCAGAAAAAATAATACTGGAATTCAATTAGCACACCCAGCAGACAGAAAATATTTGCATTCGGTGCCTGCTAGCCCGACAACAGATACACATGTCAGGCCCTCCTAACTGATCATTCTTTAAGCATTTTCACTGAATCCATTCTGATGACCACACCACAGGATAGCTTTCAATATTGCTTTTATGTGTTATCCTACTGTGTATATGCCTGGGCAAGGAGAATCCAAAAGACATTTCTCCACATGCCTTTGCTTTTTACATGTCCATGGATATCTAACCTCACTGCCTCAGCATTTTTAACTTGTGATTGTTTTTCATTAGGCAGATTCTTCTAATCTTCTAACAAGACACGAGATCATAATTTTACTTGATATGGTTTGAGCTGCTCTTCTAGATAAATATGGCTCTCTAGGGATGAGGTCAGTAGCTGAAAATCCACATATGGCTGTTTTATTTTGAGACATGTCTGCAGTTACCATATGGTCAATGGCAGTCTGTGAAGGGAGTCAGGATGTGTCTATTTAAAATACTGACTGAAATTTGAGTTTCTACTTAGAAATGCTTTGATCCATCTACTTTTTCTGAATGCTGAAGCTTAGTCTTTTAAAAATGCAATCTGCCCACTGTACTGCAAAATACAATTATAAAATAAAACCTGTTTCTATATATTTTCACTTATGCATACATAAAATAAGCATAGCATTATATTCATTATCAGAGATGTGGAAATGATTTAATCTTGGTACTCAACTCGTTCATGGCTTATTAGGTACATTCTAGTACGGCTCATGATCATTGGAATGCACAATTCAAACAGAAGTGAAGCAATGTGTAGCTGAATGCTTCTCAGGGATGTTCTAGAACATCCTGTCCTCTCAGGTTCCTTAAAACACCAAGATTCTATGATTCTGTTGAATGAAACTATTTTAGCAACATTTACGTTAAAAATATATGGCTCTTTATGTGAAATATAGCCATGACGTAACTGTTATGCAGGAGTATAACAAATGTTCTATTTGAGTGAGGTATGTAGCTATTATAAATTATTCCCATTCATTATTCATCAAGTTACTATAAATGTTTTAGGAAAATAGTGAAAAGCCATTTTCCAGCACTTTTCTAAAAAGCACTATTCATAAATATTCTATTTAGCCTATTGGTATAAAGTTCTTTGACTTCATTGTTATATATCCATTTGGTCTTTTAATGAAAAAGAAATACTTCTGTGTGGGAGGTGAATGCTTATTAAGGGCAAGGCAAGCTAAATTATTTCCAATAA
This sequence comes from Equus quagga, assembly GCF_021613505.1. Classification (NCBI taxonomy): domain Eukaryota; kingdom Metazoa; phylum Chordata; class Mammalia; order Perissodactyla; family Equidae; genus Equus; species Equus quagga. The sequence continues at coordinate 26,654,199 of NC_060267.1, read as the reverse complement.
AACACAGAACTCACATATTTAAAACCGGAAAATGGCATTTTCATAACCTCAAAAATGTCTGCTCTAAAATGGTATTTTGACCTAAAGAGTCATGACTTACACAGTTTCCTTACCTACACGTACTTTCACCTCACTTTGCAAATTACCTCAAATCTTAAACCAATTCAGAAGCCATCTGATACAAATTCCTGTAACTTACCTCCCTTCCAATACAAAGTTCCTCAATATCGTTACCTGCTTCTCTTTCTCTTCTAGCTCAGTGAAAGTAATCCTCTCCTCTCTGAGTCTCCATTTATGTGGTCCATCTTCCTGTCTCCTTCCTCCTCCTGAGCCCTTGCATGTCATTGTTTCTCTTTCTTCCCTTTCAATCAATACCTCTATCCCAATTATACCAAACAACAATTTTATCATCTCTACATTTCCTGAAAGAACAGATCTACACATACTTTCTCGATTTACGCCATTTCATTTTGTTACCCCCCCATTCTCATTCCCCATTATTCTATTGAAACTACTCTTTCAAAAGCTCATTAATGAAATTCTAATTGCTAATACCGATAGCAAAGTAGTCTTCTCTTAGATTGCCTTACATTTCATGCTATAGCCAATTCTTTCGTAAAGAATTGTAAATCCTTCTCTGATACTATAGATTTTGTTTCTCCTGTAACAGTTCTTTGTTCCATTTCAGTGACATAGGCATTCTCCAAGGTTTTACCCCAAGTCCTTTAAACTGTATCATAGCCAGTCTCTTTTACTTCCAAAATTCCATTTCTTAATTTAAAAAAATGCAACAACAAAAAAACACGCACGCACACAATTTTTACCTATAATCCTATCCTCCTTGATTACCAAATATACAGTAAGGTCCTGATGCTTCAAGAACTAACTTTATAAATCACATTGTTGCATTTCCTATCAGGAAGGACACTTTTCCCTACCTACACTAGGTGTCCCCTATATGTCCTCATGTAAGAAAATATGTAAATACCATGGAAAGTACTATTTCTTTTTTTTTTCCTCGTGGACAGTGAGAATCATGTAATTGATTGCATTATCCTTCCTTTTACCACTGACAGGAGGCTCAGAGAATCAAATATGCACCCAATCATTATGTGTTTATGCTTTTATAGTCAGCAACACACATCTACATGTTAGTTTTCCCCCACTGTTGATTTCATCTTCTAATTTTTAATTTCTCATATCATTATGTTTTTATTTTTATTTTAGTTCTACTTTATTGAATGTATTTACTGTAAGCTTCCTAAAATAATTTAGGAAATGAGACATACCCAAACAACGTAGAACAACTGTAGGTGCCCAACAAATTCAAAATCAAATTCATTAAATTGCTCACAGTTACACACACAAACATAAATAAAATAGATATAGTGTCCTTGCTCTGTGTCCCTTTTTTTGGTGGGTGAGGGAGGGGTAAAAGGTATTAAAAAAAATCCCTCTAGAAATATCAGTTCACTTTTGGTTTCTCTTTGCCTCTTAGATACTACTTTGGGTTGATCAACAAATATGCTGGTTTATAATAAATATAATAAATTTTATTTATTTATATTAATTTAATTTATTTAATATATTTAAATATTAATAAATATAATAAATATATTTATTTAAATATGATTATTCCCTACTTCCATTCCATGCTTTGTGATCAATTATCAAACTAGCCAGCAGCCATAATCATTTCACTGCCTTCTTCAAGACATAATTTCAATGTTTTCCCATACTTAGGGACTCCTTATTATGGTGCTCAATGCAGTCCCGTATCTGGTTTCAAATCTCACTCTCATAATATGGTTTCACTGAACTTGTCACCACTCAGTGAACACATCTACTGCCAAACCTCTACCTCTATGCCTTATTTCATGTTCTTTATGTTCCTGGAATGCTTAAACCAGTCCCAAATCTCCTCCAAAATTCTATCCATCCCTTGAGGCCCAGCCCAAATAATATCTTATCCATGGGGTCTTCCCTAATCTGACTCAATGTCAGAATTATCTGCTTGCTCCTATTTTTCACACTCCTCTTACATCACTTATATTCTGACTTGCACAATGACTATTTTTACACATTTCTCTATCCACCACCAGGTGTTTAAACCACCTAACAGCCCAGTCCATGTGTTATGCATGTTTGTTTCCTCAGTGAGGCTTATAGTAAGTGCTCACTGAATGACTATTGAACTGAATTAAAAGATAATTTGGTTTATATATTTCCTTTAAACAGACTTAACCTAATAAACATTTATTTTCTTTAAGGTCTAACATTAACCAATAATTTGAAATTTTACCACCTTTGTCAAAAGGTACAAGAAGTTTATGCATCATGAGCTATTTTCACCATTTCAGAGTTAGCTTGGGCCATGTCAGCATTTCTGGGTGGATGAAAATCCCTGTATTACAGTTTCTTTACAGCAGTGGTAAATTAATAGGTGGTTCCTCTTATTAACTTCTGACTCACTATATATACTATATGTAGCTATAAACCATTACAATTTTTATTAGGGGTTTGCAACACGATATATGCCTACAATGAAAAAGGAAAATATTGTATATGTATAAAAATTGACTGTGATGCCCTACTTCTTAAGAAATCATCTGATAAAATACAGTGAAAAACTGAAGATATAAGGAAGGCTCTTCACTGGGGATCTTTCGTTCACATCTCACTGCTCAACTGAAATCTTTGAGTCACCTGGCAGGAACACAGCAACAGCATTTATGACTAAAGTAGGACAGGGAACAGAGCCCACAGAGCCCAAAGCCCTCCTGTTGGGAAACACACCTCCCAAGAGCCTGCTGCCCAAGAATGCAGTTATGCAGATGTTGATTAATTAACATGACTCATCTATACACTGCACTTGCTAATAACCTTGGTTCTTATTTTACCGAGAAAACAGAAGCAATCAGAAGAGAACTAATCTTCTCACCACGACAAGGGCAACCTCCCTTATCGTGACCCACGTACCCTGCCTTCCTCCTTGGTAAAGGCTAATCTCTCCACTTTTGATCTGAATCCTATCCGTTTGAGCCTGTGGAGAACATTGCTCCTGTAATAATTATCCATCCTTCTATCCCAACATCAGTATCCCCTATCTATTGGATCCTTCCCGTTGGCAATATAACCTTGATGCAGTATCATCCATAGTAAAATAAAACTAAAAAATCTAAAGAATCAATTTTAAAAAAAATCTGCATCATCTTCCAGTTCGTACCTAATGTTTCTGCCCTAGTTTGCAAAAAATCTCCTTAACAGTTGTCTATGCCTTATTCTCCTCAACCTCACTCTAAGCAGGCTTTCATCCTCACCAATGCACTCAAATTGTTCTTGTAAAGGTCCTGAACTATATCCATTTTGAAAACGCAGTGATCAAACCTAAACTATTAGCAACATAGGAAATAGTGGGTTTTTTCCTTCCTTCTTGAAACCTTTCCATCACTAGCTTCCAGAAGGCACGTTCTCCTGCTTTTACTTCTACATCACTGGATGCCTCTGCTCAGTCTCCTTCACTGGACCCAGCTCCTCTATCTGACCTCTAAACTTTAGAAACACCCCAGAGCCCAGATCCCTTCTTTTCTCTCCATATATGCGTTCCCCATGGATCTCCTCCAACCATGCCTCCCAAATGAACACTGTCATGGCTGACCCCTCCTTTGAACTCCAGACTCCCACAACCGACTTCTTACTTCCCATCTGCATTTGAACATATAATCAGCATCTCAAATTGTACCAGCCAAAACAGTACTCTTGATTCCCCAGCAATCCACTTCTCCTTCAGCATTCCCCTTTTCACAAAATAAGATCTCCATTCACCCAGCAGCTTAAGTAACTAGTCATCTTTCCCTCACACCTGTCAGTTAAATCTATCCACTTAGGCTGCTTTTTCTTCATAGCACTTATAACTATCAGAAGTCAAGTTATGTATTTATTTGTTTTCTTGTTTACTGTTTATCTCCCTCACTAGACTAATTTCTATGCGGTTGGGGTCCTTGACTCTAGCCTATCTCCAGAACAGTCCGTGCCTTGCATATTTGTGGAAAGAATTCTTCTGCTTCAAAAACTACAACTGCTTTTGATTCAAGGCACATATCTATACCATTCTCTCTGATCTTTTCCAGGATCAGAGTCAGTGGAAAAACCATGTGCTCTGGAATTAGATATGCCTGGGTTTCCGTATGAGCTCTACCCTACCACCCCACCCCCATCAGCAGCATTATCCTTGTCATCGACACCATTTATTCAGCATTTACTATATTCCACAAACTATGTTAACTTCTTTATACATACCATTTAATTCTAAAAACAAATACACGAGGTGAGTGTTATCATTCCTGTTTTATGGGTCACAGAACTGCTAAGTGGTAAAGCTAGGACTTAGCTGAGGATCTGACTTCAAAGCTCCTCTTCACCAATATATTCTCCTGCAACCCCAATGCAACAACTTGTCCGAGGTCTCCCCTATAGCTCTGAATGGCACAGACAGAACTCGAAGCCGTATCTGACCTCAACTGATGTTCTTATTAACTGTGCAGATGTAATCGGTGTCCTCTTCTATAAAGCACGGTGATGATGACACAAACCAAGATGACGTGAGCACAATGCCTGAACAAGACATGCACTCAACAGCTGATTGAACTCCCTGTCCTGAGTTCTGACATCTATGTGCACTTAAAAATGCATATACATTTTTAAAAGCTTCACATTGTTGTCAAAAGTTTTCTTTAGTCCTTGTATTATCTTCCAGTATTTTTCAAGTACTTCTTCACTGAGAATCTAAATGTAAATACCATAAAATTATTTTAAAAGACATGTGCAAACTTACTAAATATCATATTATATACCAATTTGTACAGTTCTAGAAAAACGGCATGAAACAATGAATATCAGTGAATACCATTACCCATAAACTATCTGACAACTTTTAAATTATGAATTTTGGTAAATAATTCCTACTCTCCTTATAATTTATAACACTACAAATTTTCTTTGTAAACTTTTACATTATTTTGCACAGAAAACTTGGAGGTAAAATTCATTTCTATTGTCAACATTTCCTAAATATTGAATTGATCAAATATTTGGTGTTCAGGTACTTTTTGTGCTATCACGGAATTATAGCTCAATTTTACTTTGCCATTCAGAAATCTTAAAGCCCATACTAGAATCAAAAGCCATGTTTTCTTTCTCTCCAAGATTTTTCTTTAGAGTCACATGACCAAATGCATTTGCTATGCCTGGAAAGGGGCTGAACTGCTCCTCATTATGATGGTCCTTTTCACAAATGCCTCCCGTTTAGATAGACAGACATTTAACAGGCAGATTTGGAGAGCAAATTCCACTTAGGCAAACTGTATACTTTCTGTTAAATACTAATTTTAAAAAATTGAGGGAGAGAAAAAAACCCACCCCTCTCCACCTAGCTTACACTTTATTTTGTTACTTTGCTACGGAATAGGAAGAAAATAACGTGCAAGGAAGGGACTGAGAAAATTTTATATTCTCTAATATTAAACCAACATAGTAATTTTAACTACATACACTCTTTTAAAGACAACCTATTTGCATTTTGAATTCCCATGTAAAAATAAATCTATGTAAGAAGTATTCAAGTGACTATTTGGACCAAGCCTACAATTTTACTATATTTGTGCCACTGAAAGGTAGTGGAAATTTTCTAATTTCTCCATGACAAATCCCATTAATTTTAACTGAAGCTTCCCATTCTTAGCTTATCCTTGGCAGATAAAACAGTTTAGAGATTGCAGCCAAATGTAAGATTTCCCAGGGGGAATCTGAAAATAAGTTATATGTATTCAAGTAAGCCACCTGCCTGGATGAAGATTTATTTATTTGATCAGAATAGCTTTTTAAACTTCAAACAACCCATGCACAGAACAGATGCAGCTCTTTAAATGCAACTGTTTTCATTTCACTTTCTATTAACACACATCACAAATGGATAGAGCACCTCTAAAGATTCAAAGTATATAAATGTTCACTAACGCATATTTGCTTATAAATCTTGAGTTGTAAATAAATGTCAAACCATATTCTTAAATTTGAACACTCTAAATAGTTATGTATACTAACAGCAAAGTAGGAGCACTCCCTTCTAAGCTAAGTGTCCAAATATAACAACTCATACATCAAAACAATGACAATACTGTTGAGAACTATGAGTCACAGAGAAGGCACTACTGTCATGGGGTGTCAGTCTTGCTCAGGAGTTCATCTTCTTGTCTTCTAATAAGGCTGAAAACACACCTTAAAATAGCTGCTCCTTAAATAAAATTGTCTCAGGTACCTACTATGACAGCATTAAAGCAAGTTCTTTCTGGTTACCACTAAATGCAATTTATTGTCATACCAGGACTCTGTACTAACTGGTAGGCTCAAAGATAAAGTAGACATGGTCCTTACCGTCAAGAAACTTACACCGTAGATGGCACTTATTATGGTAAACAATGATAAGAGCCATAAAGGGTGAATTAACGACCTAAGAGTTAAGAACAGGAAAGAGATATTCTAGCTGAAGTAGACTATATATGAACACATTTATTAGTTCCATGATTCATTTCAAGTTACAATGATTAATTTTCACAAACGTTACTTCCAGTGTTTTATACTTATAATAATGTTTTAATTTTTTTTTTTTTTTTTTTTTTGGTGAGGAAGATTGGCCCTCAACTAACATCTGTGTCAATCTTCCTCTATTTCGTATATGGGACACCACCACCACAGTATGGCTTGATGAGCAACGTGTAGGTCTGCACAGGGGATCTGAGCCATGAACCCTGAGGCCACGAAAGTGGAACCTGCAAACTTAACCACTACACCACTGGGCTGGCTCCAACAATGTTTTAACTTTTAATGATAAACATGTCATTTGGGTGTGGGAGACCAAAATGACTCACTTTATCTAATATTTTATATAACACCTTTCCATCGTATATTTTCTACTTATCAAAGCCAAAACTCCCACCTTCCTAGACACTTACATCTCTTGAAGCTTTCTGGCCTTATTGTTAGATACAGAATGAAATCTACTTCTAGAAAAACTCAAGTACCTTATCTTTCTCTACCCCTAACCCTACCACTGCTATCTCACATAATACACTAAAGTAATTTCCTAAAAACTGAAGAAATCAGAAAGGAAAGCATGAAAAGTATACGTCTTTTAGGCTAAGTGACTAGATTTACTAGGTTTGACATCTCTGGTCAAAGCAGGGGATGAAGGGATTGGAGGGAGCAAGGTTGGCATGAACTAATATTTATTCAATTCCCACTAGATTTAAGCTCTATGTAAATTAATCTGCACTGCTACCTAAGAGATTTGTAGTATTAATCCTATTTGGCAGATTTGAAAACAAAGGCTCAAAGAGGCTAAGTAACTTTTCAAAGATCAAAGAGTTAGTAAGTGGTAAGGTCAATGCTTATCTGACTTCAAAATCTAAAAAGTCCCTAATCTTTCCAGCTGTCTGTTTCTCTGATTTTTTCAGATATTGAACACGCAACTGAGCCACACAGAACTTCACTCATGATGACAGAGACTATTTTGTTTCAGTCTTCACTTTCTCAAGAAGAAAAAGCAGTCGACTGGGTCTCTCTAAAAAGAGGAAGAGCCTTTTTCTATTCTCATTACGTCAAGAATGGTTACTAAGTAATGTGGCTGATTTTTGAAGAAAGACATCAGAATTTACAAACTTGTTTCCTTCAAAATCACCTTGGGAAGGAGGTCACAAAATTATGTCAGTGATGCTGTCACAGTTCAAAACATTTCTGAAAAATCTTTTAGAACCATCTTCAGAACCAGTGGCACACTCTGAATGTCGCCAGTGTCACAAATCTTCATCCTTTGCAGAAGAATTTGGCTTTGGGAAGTGAAGTCATCCCGAGGCAAGCCTTACTGATGAGATGGCTTATTTAGCTGAGTAAAAGCATTTGAGAAGAAAGAGGAGAGATGCCTATAAATTAATGAGCTATGGATGCCAAGCTACTGCTAATCCTTTGCCTTCCTTAAATACCCACCCTCCTCCTATCCAAATTATTACCTTTCATAAACACGTTTCTTTCCTTTAGAGGTCTTATCACTACTATGAAGCATAAGTATTTAAAGAGCGTGTTTTCATTAATGTTGTCTCATACAACACTGTAAGCTCTATGAGCTCAGTAACCATGGGGTTTTATCACTACAGTATATCTGGCATCTCGAGAGAACTGCGACAAGTAAGCATTCAGCCAATTTTTGTTGAGTGACTGAATGGAACATATTGTTTTCTGACTCAAGAACTAGTTCTCAAGGCAATTCTAATAAAAGTCTTCTGAGCAATGAATGGCTGCATCTCTAAAATACAGTCCATCTCCCCAAATGAGAGAGCAGGTAAATTATTGGCTGGTTAAGAAACTTTTAGAGTTACATCCTCTCTTGAACTGTTTACAAAATAGGGTAATAAAGCAATAATAACTTTTATAAACAAGGAGTTTAATGAAGTAGAAGGATATAGAAATATTTTATTTTAACTTTTGTTTCTATCCAATTTAAATGTAAATTTCTGGTACTGAAACTAGGACACAATATGCTATACTATATAGAGAGGGGAAGTAAATTATTAGAAAATAATTACTACCACTAATTATGAAGGTTAAATGCAGAGTTTCTGGATTATTAACATCCAATGAATATAACCTATTCATTTTTTTAAAGTGATCATTTTTTAATCAAAACCATTTACTTCTTTAATAACATTTTATAAAAGGTAGCCAATAGTTCTTTCAGCTAATTTTCTAAGTGGCTAATGTCCTCATTGACTAAAAGTTGAGAGTATTCTACAGAGATTGAGAGATGTTTGCCAAGATCTTTATGGCTTTGTAAGTTTTGTAAGCAAAACAAACAGCCCTTAGACAAATAGCTTTTTACATGCTCATTAACTGGCAGAGATTTTCTGTCATATATTTTTACAAAGACGGAAGAAGCAATCTAAAGGAGTTCTTTGGGGAAACCATGAAGAAGGCAGAGTCTGACTATTTTCAAGCTTCTCAAAACCAAGAACATTAAACTAGAAGATCAAATTCACCAACTTGCTTCTCTGACCTACAGTTAGGTTACATTTATGTTTGGGAAACGGCTATATGTAAACAATTTTTATAAAAATGATATATGGTTAATGTTGATAATATGGAAAGTTCCAAAAAATGAAAAACAAAGAGGGGACCATCTCAAAACTCACAGTCTAGAGGACCCACTGTTATCGTGGTCTTGTTTCTCTTCCCACTGCTTGATTGTTTATTGCTCATCCTGCTGTTTGTTTCTTAGTGTCAGATGGTTTGACAGAATTTCCAGAGCTTCCCTTTACTTCTTTTCCTCACATCTGCTCACTTACTTTTCCTGAAATTACCAGGTTAGCCACTAATTTCATTCTGTGAGGCATATTACCATTGTTTATTTAATTAAGATGAAATAAAATTATTCATGGGAGGTAACAATGGTTAAGTATTAAAGAATTGAATAAAATGACTGTTAATTCACAATGTATCTCCTGATAATTTCCTTTTGAAGTGTCAAAAAGATAAATGAAAGGTGTAAAAATGTTCCAGAAGCTGAGAAACAAGGTTAAGTATTTGGTGCATAGATGGGTTGTAGACCAGAAGATTGCTTTTAGGAAACCATAAAACAATGTACTGACATGTGAAGACAGACACAAAGTTTGGATGCTGAAAGGAAATATTCACAAAACCCAGCAGAAGTCATATACCTTATAATCTACTAGCCAAAATGTCAGGCCTGAAACCCTAGGGAGCTTGACCAGCAAGAAAATTAAACAGATTCCTAAATCTTTTATGTTCCTTGCAGTAGGGTGGATCATCACCTCTTTTCATGCCACCATATTATACTGCCATCAATAAATCATGACATGAAAAATAAAGAATTTTTTTCAAAGTACCTACATTTTCTGGAGATGCTGACCATACCTTTTGGCTACATTTTTATCCACCCCATCTCCAGTGAGAATTATCAATTTCGCTGAGCCCTCCATTAGCGGGGTGCCCTTGGACATAATGAACCAGTACATTACTTCTCAAACTATCTGTGATGGACCAATTTTTTAAAAATTTCCAATTTGTTGCAGACTGATATTTTGTTAAATACATTAAAATAAATTACTAGAAAAATGAAATAAGACAGAAAATACAAGTGATTTTTATTAGAATCAATAGACATAAAATTACTCTATCTGTTGCTGTAATAGTTTCTAAATGGTTACTGTCAATTTCTGTATTTAACCTATAGCACATGAAAAAACAAGAGAGAGAGAGAAGGGGATTTACAGACAGGCGCCCGTCTGTTGGCCAAACTGTCAGTCCCACTGATCAAGCCGACCCATTTCAAAGAACATAAACCTCACGTGCATCTATGGTGCTCACCAACAGGCTATAGGTCTGAGTGTGCATGAGGTTTGTTTTCCTCAGGGCAGTTAGCTTGGTCTTGGTTAAAGCTGCCACTTACGCCTGGATTATGACTGTACTGAGCTGGGCTACCCAAAGGCATGTATTTCTTAGAGATGCCAGGATACCAGCAATTCAGAGCAAGATTTAAATAACTAGAGATGAAAAAATCTTAAGCTTTGACCATAAACTGTAAATTCAACCACTTGATTTACCCCCCTTTGGTAGCTTTTAAACTAGAATCTTTAGTTTTAAGATAAATGGCTTTCTCTGGACAAAGCAGTAAGTAAAACCTAGTTGCTCACACCCACAAAGAAAACAAACCTACAGCTTCACAGCCTGGCCAGGCTGCCAGGAATGAAATATTAAAATGTCAAGTAAGATGCAGCCTCTGCCCTCAAGGATCTTAACCCAGACAAAGAGATATGTCAACAACGACAAAATCATGAATTAAGCGCTATAACTGAGACATGTATAACTCTACCGCTCCTCACGCCCCCACGGCAATCACCCAGACCTAGGCTTCTCTTTCCAGGATTACTCCAACAGCCTGCAATTTAAGGGACCTGATTCCACCACTGTCTCACTCCAGTCTCTTCGGAAGACAGGAGCCACACGAGCCTTTCTAAACCCAAGTCTGCTGTGTCAATCCTCTGCTCATAACTCTCCAGGGGCTTCTCTTCTCATTCAGAATAAAAGCCTAAATCCTCAGAGTCCTACATAATCTGCTCTTCTGACCTTATCTCCTAAAACTCTCCAGGTCATTCTGCTTTAGCCATACTGCCCCAGATATCTGCATGGCTCACTCTCCTCACTTGTTTTAGCCTCTTGAACACATGCCACCTTTCTGACCTTCCTGGACCAACTTATAAAAAAGTGCAATCCCCTTGCCCATCGTCATCTACCATCCTTTATCTGTTCATTAACTTTTATCATCATTACTCATTAACCTTTATCATCACCTGTCACTCATGTCTATGTGTTCATTGGTCACCTCTCCCCACCAGAAAGAAAACTTTACGAGGGCTTCCTTTCCTTCACTGCTTAATCTTTGGTGCCCAGAACTGTGCCTGGTATGTCATAGGCATTCAATACACATTCTGAATGATTATGAGTAATCAAAGACGGACGCCTTGCTCTGGCTGGTTATGGGAGTGTCAGGGATGGATTTACACAAAACAGATGACAATGAAACTAAGTCTTGAAAGAAGATTCAAGCTTGTCTGACATGGAAAGGGCTAAAAATACCACTGCCATATGCACAACACTTCCCACAAAATCTTGAAGCATGAGAATCCATCGTAGGGAAGCCTATTAACTTTCCAGCTGAGAGAATCCCCAGGAAAGAAATTAATCCCCATGATCCAGAAAAAGATCAGGGTATGGATTAACAAGAAGAAAATTGCCACAGCCCTCATGAAGTTTTACAGATGAGAAATTGTTATAAAATACATTAAGCTCCTGAATAATGTAAACATGCTCCCAGTAATCTTTTTATTGTTGCCTCAACCTTTTTTTTTTTTTGCCACAGATTTCAATAGCATTCTCTTAGAGTTTTCCCTGTATGATGGGACTACAGCTCTATTTTAAAAAGGAAACAGAGGAGAAGAAAATAGTATTCAATGCTTAGGACTTCAGAGTTGTATTGTGGTACATCTACTCCACTGACACCTATGGTCATGCATTCTGGAATCATATTTTGCAAATATTACCTCCTTTTACTATCTGAAATTGTCTTACACATATTTATTTATTTTCTTGCTTATTTCCCATCTTTTCCCATTAGAAAGTGGATTCCTTCTAAGAAAGCAGGGACTTATCTATCTTCCCCACAGTATCCCCAGGGTCTGATAAGTGCCAAGCACACAGAGCACCCAACAAACACTCAACGAACGAATAAATAAAATTCAAATAATAAATAAATGACTATTTCACATAGGGAGTTAAGACTAACTTCCAGCACCTGTGTCAGCAGTGCATTTCCCCTGAGCAAGAGTTCTTCTCCTAAATGACATTACCAAAAGTACAAGGAGGACTGTGTCTACACTTGCATTTCCAGCTTTACCATGCTCTGGAAATACTATCTCAGCACACAGCAAGAAGCATAAAGCCTGGGAAATGGCTGTTCTGATGACAGAGTGCTAGGAGAAACAGGGCAAAGGAAGGCAAAGGGAATCCTGCAACCCTGGTTCCAGGGTTACAACTAGGTGTCCCTGCCTCACAGAAGTGACACTGCAGAGCTTTCTGTTACCTCCTAGTGGCAGCTGTGCTTTGGACACCAATATATTACTACTCATACTTAATTTATGCAATATACGATCACAATTTAGAAACTTTAAGCAACGCCAACTGCCTCTATTATAAACGCTTTAGTAAATGCCAAAATATCAGTGCCTCTCAAGTCTCCAAACTCTCCCTCTCACACACACTCAAATTCGTCTCAATTTTACAAACCTAAGCATCAAGGCCCAAGTTTTCTCTATTTTATCATCACTGCAGCATCCTCTCTCCCTCCCTGCACCTCACCTTCTGCTACCCACCCGCAAAATTCACTCATTCATTCATTTATGCATTTATTTATACACTTCATAATCAGCTATTAGCATCATTTTCTGTGTCTAACCATTGTGAAATAATGTTTCATTGGCAAATAAAAGAACTCCAACTCCTGCTAATTCTCTGCCAATCACTGCAGATAGTTATCAAAAGTGCCTGCTGGTCCAGTCCACTGCCAGGTGGAACCCTCTTTCTCTTCTCTGGTTCAGGTCCCTTCAGGCAATGGCAGCTCCTTTACAGGCTTTGTGCACAAAAGGCACATCACTACTGCCTTCCCCACTCACATGAAGGCCTCTCTCCCTCCCTCTTCTCTACCCCGGACACCGGTCAGCCCTGAACAAGTTCCCAGATACTGCCAGGGTTGAGGCTGGAGGCCAGACAAGCCAGATACCCGGGAAGCTCAGTGATGGTCAGTGTGTTGGAAAAAGCTGTAATTCCACCTACAACTGTTGCTTTTCTCTCCTTTTGAAGTCAGCTTCAGAGTAATAGTGGATGCACCTTACTTAGATCTTAAGAGGAAAAAAAAGAGGAAAAAGGATGTCGAGAAAACATTTGGGCTTACCAAATCAGGGTGTGTGAGCTATAAGGTGCAGTCTTTAATTCTTTTAATTTCAATTCTTTAAATCTTTAATTCTAAATTCTTTTATTTTTTAACCAACTACCATCTACCAGCACCATCTCATAAAGAAAACAATAAAACAGTAGCAAGAATATGATCTTAGTGTAAGAAGCAGTACTTCCAAAGAAAAAACATTAGATAACCTTATACCAACACATCTGAAAAAAATAATAGCATGGTAAGTGGGACATTTCTTTTTTTATTGTCCTGAATATCTGCCATGAATAAGGTCCAACGTTGTAGTGGACCAAGGGTAATTAAGTAGACTATTCTAAAGGGAGCATCCACGTGAAAAGAGAATGGTGCTCCTCACAGCCCAAGCCAACCAATCAGGGATCAAGAAGATCATCCATAAAGAAAGGAGGTGCCTGCATGAATGAGAGAGAACAACTCATTGCCTAGCTGGACATGTGTTTATGAGGTATCCTTGCTGATCTGCCTCTCATGTCTATTTGAGTAGGAAGGAAAGAGAATTAGAGAGGAATGGCAGGATGAGCGGTAGATGAGAAAAGGGAGAGGGTGGGTGTAGGGTAAAGCCTGGACAATGGAGTAGTGGTATGAACAACTATCGTTTGGCAGGGCAACAATGCCACTTTGAGCTCAGCTGAGATGAAGGAGAAAGCTTTCACTCAGATATGAAACGGAAGTTTTAAATCAAATGGACTCATAGAAAAATGGGAAACAGAATTTGAGAACTCTGCGTACCCTGAGAAAGAGCTGTTCTACAAAGCACAGTTGGGCTCAGTGAGGAGAGAAAAATAAAACATTTTTATGTTTGAGTCCCATGAAGTTAAGACTATATAATGAACCAAATATAAAATAGTTTTCTAAGTTGGCTGCAAATCAAGGAAAACTTCCCTATGGATCAGCACAGGCCCAAAGAGCAGCTTTCAGGAAAGACTTGATCTAGTCCAAGACTTCATTTGACAGATGAGGAAAATGGTGCTCAGCTTGCACTTCAGGACCCACATGACCATACTGTTTTCTATCCTTATGCTTTTTGCACTCTGGATATTCCATATTTCAGCCAGTTCCACCTGATAGATGCTAGCCTGGTTAGCAAACTCAATACTGGGCAGTAAAATAATAGAATATTACTTTCACAGAGGTGGTAGGAAGAAAAGTGTAGTAGCTCCACTAAATTCCATGGCCCCACCTTTCACTGGTCATAGTCATTTTTTTAATTCATGCTTCATCTGTCCTTCCATTTTCCTCTTGCTTTTGCTGCCACCTTCCTCCATCACTCTTTTCTTTTCATCCCCTTTCCTGGGGTCAATTACAGCAAATGGCAGAGTGATAGTTAAGAAAGGAAGAGACATCACTTCAGATTCTTGCCAACCAAAAGCCAACATATTCTAATAGATACACCTTAGTATTATTATTAACAGGCAAATGTCATTATATTTTACATTTTGGACCACCAAAATTAAGTGATAAGATTAAGTGATAATCAAAATATTAATATATAAAAGTACAAAATCATAGTTTCTATTTTAAATGTGCTAAAACTGACAACATCAAATTACTATCAATTTCTCACAAAGAGAAACTGGGGCTGGGTTATTGCTATTTTCCTTTGCTTAAACATAATGAAATTGATCATTTAGCTTACAAAGCATTTTTCAATTTGCCAATCTAAAGGTTCAAAATTCACAGATATGCATACAACAGGTTATGTATGTACAATATATGTACGGTACATTGCCCTCCTTTCCTTTAAGGAAAAAAACTGAAGATGCATCTTATTTCACAACTATGAACAAGTACTTAGGCATTTAAGATGGATAATGTTATAATAATAAAGATCTTAATTCTCAAACATAAAACAAGTGATTTCATCTCCTTATCCCAGTAACCATCATTTCAAGATATACATAAATAGGAATGACTATTAAAAACATATTACTACTGATGAAAATTTCCAATGGTTTGACTTTGAATCATCACTACTCAATTCTTCACACTCATCTTCTATGACTATGCTCTTAGAAGCTAATAAATGTAAAAGGCAAGCTTTTAGTAGAAACCGAGAAGAGAAACAATTGTAGTCTGGGTACCATTTCTCAGATGCTGTTTGAGAAATGCAGAGCAAGTCCCTGATGGCTTCCCTTCTGCATCTTTCACGTGTGAGTCAGTTGCTAGGAAACGTGAAAGAAAGGGATTCAGTATTAGGTCCGGAGAACAATGAGCAAGCTTAATAGTTATCTGAACACTAACACATAACCTTCATAACCTGCTGTCTAGCTGAGGAAGCTGAAGATTACAGGCGATGTTTTTCCAGAGAAACAGATTTTGAGCTCCATCCTTTAACTATTACAAACAGATTCTGATATCCACTGCAATAAGAAGTCACAGCTGTAGACATCTTAAAATCTTTTTTTCAGCCAGAAGTTGCACCCATCCTGCTATCCAAACTTACAGATGATAAGAACTCATCTTTTCACTGCTTCAAGCTGTATTTTGCTATTGCTGCACATATATACGCATGTGCACATATGCACGTGCACACACACACACAATAGAAAAGAAAAAGAAAGGAAACACACATCACCACTACTATAAGAAGATACTTGCCGCAAAATAACCAAAAGAGAAAAGGGAGGGACTGGAAACAACTTAAGGGAAAATACACACATGTGCCCACAGGTGCACATGCACACACACTCACACACATGTCAAATGCATTTCTCAGTCCTTCAGCTCTTGGTCTACCCGGACCTAAGAAACAGAAAAAGAGCTCCTGATGGTGAGTCGGGAAACGTGAGATCCAGGGCTTCACTTGTGTGACTTTGAAAAAGTACCTTAACTCCTCTAGAAGTTTTTTTCCCAGAAAATTAACAGAGTAATGCTAACCTCAACAAGTTTTTGAGAGGATGGGATGAGATAATGCACGCGTAAGCATTTTAAAATTGTATAGCATCATACATGAAAAGACAGTATCATTATCTTCTTCATAAAATGGTCATTCCAGTGAAAAGGAATATGAACGGGACTCAATATTGGAAAATCAAAATTAAGCCAACTAAAAAACATTGATGGATGAGATGGGGTTTTCTTTCCCAAAAATGTCATACATAAATTAGACTGTTTCATTAATATTAACATACACAAATTACACTGTTTCATTCATATTAACTTGGTGTGAGTTACTGACATGAGAAAGCAATGATTTAAAGTGAACAAACAGGGGCTGGCCCAGTGGCACAGTGGTTAAGTTCGCACGTTCCGCTTCGGTGGCCAGGGGTTTGCTGGTTCGGATCCTGGGTGCGGACATGGCACCGCTTGGCAAGCCATGCTATGGTAGGCGTCCCACATATAAAGTAGAGGAAGATGGGCATGGATGTTAGCCCAGGGCCAGTCTTCCTCACTAAAAAGAGGAAGATTGGCAGTGTATGTTAGCTCAGAGCTAATCTTCCTCAAAAAAAAAAGAAAAGAAAAAAAGAAATCATACAAAGCCAGAAATAGACAATAAACTATATTATAAGCTGACACTGTTGAAAAAATAATAAATTGATATGGTTATAACCTGAAAAAAAAAACAGTTCCTGAATATTTCTGAGATTGATCTGGAATAAAAAGTCAGGTAAATAGACACATTTTCACTGTCTTAACCTAAGTTATCTCGTCTAAAAAATTAACAGCACATAACACCGCCTTACAGAAAAAAACAATATCCTCGATTTCTACAGTTTTTACCATTCCCAAATATTTTTTCAACTCACCCTCAAAATGACTCTGTGAGGTAGAAAAGATATGAAAAGAAGAGTAAAATGAAATGAGTGAAGTTAAATGACTTGCCCAAGGTCACAAACTAATAACCGAGGCAATCAGAATGAGAACACAGCTCTTCTGTCTTCTAAGTCAGCACTCTTTATTCTTGGGACTTAAGGACTCTTGGGGTATTGAAACTAGATTTTGCAAAATTCACTTTATTTAGCATCATTGGGACGTAAAAGTCTATAAATAAAATTAGATTTGCTGAAATTCTGCACATAATGACAAAAATGAATTTAGGTCAGAGAGAAAAATAATTCTGACCACTTATTCAGCAAATGTAACACTTTTAAGATATCAACCACCTTAAATTTTGGAAGTAGCATTTTTGTTGAGAATTTATTTCACTAGGTCAAATAGCTGGGAAAACACAATAAAAGATCAAAGAATGGAAAGGAATTCCTATAATTAATAACACAAGGCAAAACTTAACCTAGTAACTAGATTACTTTATTAACTAGATGATCTTATTAATCTACCACGCATATTTTCACTAGGCAAAAACATTTCTTTAGCTAAGTGAAATTAAGGAGAATAACCGAACCATTGGACAACGAAACTTGGATCGGATTAAAGAAACTAGGCTTACTTAGCAGGAAGGGAAAACCAACTATCTGAAGATCAACTACAGTAAAACTTGTTTTATTGAGCACTTATTATGTGCCAGGCTAAGTGCTTTATGTGCATTGTCTCACTCAGTACTCACAACCACTCCATGAAGTGGATACCACTTCATAGCCATTTCACAAAGGAAGAGATGACAGTGAGGTTAAGTAATGTATCCAATAACTCACAGTTAAAACGCAGCAGAGCCACAGTTCACATCCCTTTGTTTGACTCCAAAGCCTGCATTGTTCATCACTACTTGACGGCCTTGATCCCTAACACAAGGAATAATGAGACATTGCCTATCACAACTGACATGTGAAGCAATGGGCCACCAGCGAAGCAAAAATTTCTAAATTGTGTTCACTATTAAACATAAAATGGATGAATGAGATTATGGAGTTTCCTCTAAAAGTCTTTTAAAAAAAGAACAAATTATCTTCATTCATTCACTCTTTCATGCAACAAAACTGTTGAGCACATGCCACAAACCAGGCACTCTCCTAGGTCCCTAAGACTCATTGAATAACATGACACAAAAATCGCTTCCCTTGAAGGATTCAAAGAATACTGAGGAAGGTAAAAGTATAGAAGAGATTTAAAAAGGCATTAATATGGGTAATGGCATAGGCTAAGGTTACAAACATGCCTCATGGAGAGGTTTCAAGAAGCTATTTTTCACTTTCTTGGCAACATAATAATATTCTGTTAGTTGAGAAAAGGCAAATCTCTGATGAGGCAAAATTGTGTGGACCAAATAAACAACTTTTTGATAGTCAGGCTTGATCCAAGGAGAAAATTTATACCACCTAAATAATAAATCAAGGTTAATTTTATGGCATGTGAATTATATCTTGATTAAAAAAGTTTTTTAAAGAATTAGTGAAATATATATCCTTCAGAAGAATTTTACTCAAAATATTATTTTATTATGTTTATTTTTATTATTTTTTTGCTAAGGAAGATTCACCCTGAGCTAACGTCTGTGCCAATTTTCCTCTATTTTTTAGTACGTGGGCCACCACAGCAAGGCTATTAACAGAGTGGTGCAGGTCCGTGCCCAGGAACTGAACCCGGCACTTGAAGCAGAGCATTCTGAACTTAACCACTAACCCACCGGGGCTGAACCCAAATACTATTAATATTATTATTATTTTTGAAACTGACATTAAACATAATACGAAAGAGAGAATTCAAGTTATATTATTTTAAAGAATCTGTTGACAAGTCGACCTACTACACCACAATGTCTCCTCCATAAGGACTAATGGTGCAAATCGGATCTCATGTCTTAAGAATCAGGAAAAGCTGCACCTCTCCTAAATAAGTAGTAAATTCTCATCAAGTGAACATATAGATGTAATAAGTGATTGTGTTGCTCTCTTTTCCCCTGCTGTTAGTATTTTTTATACAGTGACATTTTAATTTATTTATATCTACCTTATTACACACATACACGCAAGAATTTACAGAGGCTTTTAGAAATACATAAAGTAAATGCAAGTAACATACAAAAATAAGTGATGAAACATCAGTTAGAGACCCTGATTCTTGGTTAAGTCTTGTGGCTAAGTGACTCAGTAGGTGAGCAATACATATAATAGGAGAAACACAAAACTGCTAAGAGCTTATAGAAGAAGTGCATAGGTTGTGGATAAGAAGATCCTAATAGAATACTATGTTAGTGACCTTCCAATCATGTCCATGCAAGGACATGACTGTCTTTTTTACACAAAATACCCATTTGGTCACTCACAGACATTAAAAAGCAAGCTCTTTCAAGGTGATCCCCTCTCCAAGGGGCCAACTAGTGACCCCCAACCCCCGGAAACATAGCAACTTGGAATAAATCTGGCATGCCCAAGGTCTGTGGGGGTAAGGGGATGTTTCCTTTGACCTTTGACCTCTCCTCTACTAGACCTGTCATCTTTCTTGACATGGGCCAGAGGCACTGATGTGCAGCAATCTGCTCTAGTCATCAACCATGACTTTCCAACCAACAGGGAAAACTATATCCAAAGAATCCGTCATGGTGGACATTTTGGCTATACGGGTGTGCCAATCAACATAGTAACAGAGGACAAGAGGACCTCTGGGGACATGGAGACATTCTACAATACATCCACATGGCCCTCAATGTTGCTGACCTCATTTCAGAGGGCTGTTGGGCCCAGCCAGGGACCAATTCTGAGACTGAGGAGGAACTGGAGCAGGACAGGGAGGAAATCCAGGGATAGACACCTCTGTTATATTTTTCTTTTTTTCTAAAATGAATGAATGAGTGTTTTGGTCAGAACTGCCATCTTCCAGTAATTCACCAAAATGACCAACACAAAGGGAGAGCAGAGAGGCACCTGCTATACGTTCTCTAGGCCTTTTAGAAAATATGGAGTTGTTACTTTGCCACATACATGGGAATCTACAAGAAAGGTGATATTGTAGACATTAAGGGAATGGGCGCTGTTCAAAAAGGAATGCCCCACAAATGCTACCATGGCAAAACTAGAAGAGTCTACAATGTTACCCAGCATGCTGGTGGTATTGTTGTAAACAAACAAGGGCAAGATTCTTGCTGAGAGAAGTAATGTACATATTGAACATATTAAGCACTCTAAGAACTGACATATTTTCCTGAAACGTGTGAAGGAAAATGATCAGAAAAAGAAGGAAGCCAAAGAGAAAGGTACTTGGGTTCAACTGAAGCGCCAGCCTGCTCCACCCAGAGAAGCACATTTGTGAGAACCAGCAGAAAGGAGCCTGAGTGGCTGGACCTCATTCCCTATGAATTCATGGCAGGATGGGTGAAAAAAAAGACCTCTGGACTGTAAAAACGTTTCTCTTAACTGAGTACAAGTGTGGTGTTCTTTCCTCCCAAGAAATACTCGAAGTAAACTTAATTGTGTCCTAAAAAAATGGAATGAATGAATGAATATAATTTCTTGAGGTCAAAATATCAAACAAAATTTTTAAATGTTACATAGAACATTGACCCGACCCAAAGGAATATTTCAATGTCCACAGTTCATTAAGATTTTATTAAGAATAAAATTCTGGTGGCTGGCCCAGTGGCGTAATGGTTAAGTTCTTGAGCTCTGCTTCAGTGGCCTGGAGTTTGTGGGTTCAGATCCTGGGCATAGACCTACACACCACTCATCAAGCCATGCTGTGGCAATGTCTCACATACAAAAGAGGAAGATGGGCACAGATGTCACCTCATGGACAATCTTCCTCATGCCAAAAGAGGAAGGTCAGCAACAGACCTTAGCTCAGGGCCTATCTTCCTCACCAAAAAAAAACAAACCAAAACAAAACAATAACATTCTGTCGGGGCCAGCCCCATGGTGTGGTGGTGAAGTTTGGTGCGCTCTGCTTCAGTGGCCCGGGTTTGCAGGTTTGGATCCCAGGCGTGGACCTACACCATGCTGTTGCAGCAACCCACATGTAAAATAGAGGGAGATTGGCACAGATGTTAGCTCAAGGCTAATCTTCCTCAGAGAAAAAAAAAAAAGGTAAAATTCTGTCATTACATTATGTTGAACAAGTACTGTTACTGAGAACAGAGACACAACATATATAATTGTTAATGATGCTCAATATTTTTGCATTTTTATATCTATGTTGAAGCTATTGCTATAGATTCCTATCTTTACACAGGGTTTAAATTCAGTAAATACTGCAATATATAGACATAAATAAGATACTTTCACAGCTTATTTATTGTACAACCTAAATGCTAAATTTTTCAATAAACCATACTTAAAAACAAAAAGCCAAGCAAAATAAACTATCAAAAACAGAGCTACACTGTTACTAGAAAATTCAAACTACTTAGTTTGAAATCATGTTGTTCACATCTATTCACTTATCCACCTTCAGTTCATGCTATTTCATCGAAATAAGATATTTTCAGGGAAAAAACAAAAATTATTTTGAACAATTTAAACCCTTTCAGCATGAAACAACGGATGGGATAACAGCCATTTACTTGCCTTACTCCATTTCCCTATTCAACACTTACAAATATCCATTTCACACTAAACAAACTGCAAGTCTGTGGGATGAGCCTCTGCTATTAAATTTGTTTTCAGTTGGAATACTTGAAGTAGCTGTTGAGTATAAGTAAACAGTGGACATTTTTATGAGGAACCCAATCTTACAAATCATAATGGCTCTTAACATGGAGTGACATCACCAAAAGGTAAACATGTGTTAGCAACTTCAAGAATAAAATTGTTGGAGGCTTTTGGTAACTGACCGGGAAAGGCAGAAAGTTAAAACTTCTTTATTCCTTGTAGCAACAATTATTAGTTTCTTTTTGTTATTCATTTATTTATAATTTCCTCTACTCTAAAAAAACCGAAATGGTTTTGAAGCATATGTTTATGATTTCCAAATCAAATTAAATATTTCCTTATTCTGCCACTTTATATATGAGAGGATTTTATCTGGCAATTGGGCCGAGAGGCACTACATTCTAAAAACAACTAATTCTGCTGCTTTTAAAATGAGTGAGTCTC
This sequence comes from Equus quagga, assembly GCF_021613505.1. Taxonomy (NCBI): domain Eukaryota; kingdom Metazoa; phylum Chordata; class Mammalia; order Perissodactyla; family Equidae; genus Equus; species Equus quagga. Next base: position 26,631,672 of record NC_060267.1, on the reverse strand, counting down.
TGATACTAGCTCAAAGAACTCAATTCTGACAACTATTAACACCTTTTATTATCAGTCTAAGCGGCAATTCTAACAAGGTTTTATTATAATGCAATCTAATTATTTACCAGCAGTAACTCATTAGCAACACAAAATGAGACATTACTAATAAATTACAATTGCCAGAGGATACTGTTTTAGATTTCTGATGGTAAAAACACAATTAACTATATCTAAAAATGCCTCAGCAGACTGCACTTTACAGTGAACACCTGAGGTTATCGTACTGAAGGTCACCAGTACGCAACAGATGAAAAGGCTCTCTGTACGGTGGATATTGGGGTTAGAGATATTTCTGTCGTGCATGGCTCATGTTATAGAAATTATGAAATTGTTCTTCGAAGATGGCCACCTGACTTAGAATTTATTCATTCATTCTGCAACTTCTCACATCAGTATGTGTCTAACTCCTTGTCTCTGAACGCTGCAGTCATCAAGGATAAAATAAAAACCACCTTGAAAAACATGACTGTCTTCCAAAAACTGCATGCCTCAACATAAATTGGACCAACTACAACTATGGTGATACTCTATGTTTGAACATTCATAAATCTACACAATGATTTCACAGAGAAAAAGTTATTCCTCTATACTAGAACAGAGCAGACCAAAACCATACCACACGAGATCCCAATATGCAGGGTAAAGTATGATTATTCATTACACAAACTACCAATCAATAATATAGACCTGTGATTCATAAGTGAGAAAAGGATACTCACTCAATGGGCATCACTCACAGGCTCCCTGCCCTGCTCTGTTTCCCACCTCCACCATCTCCCCAAAGGAAGAATGATGGAGATCACAATGGGGGTGCGACAGAGAGAAATATTTGAAAACTGCTCATCTAGAAATGGAAACTTATATATAGTTCAGAAAATAAAATTTTGTAAATTAAATCTGCTATACAATCAGGATAAAACTTGGTTTTTCAAAAACACCTATTGAGGAGGAGTTATGAATTATGCTAGCCTCAACTTCTGCTTCAAGCAGAATAGTGTATGAATTACTCTATTTAACAACTAGAATGTTACATAAATTTCAATGCATATGATTTTTTTTAAATTTTCTTTTTGGTGAGGAAGATTGACCCTGAGCTAACATATTGCCAATATTCCTCTTTTTGCTTGAGGAAGATTATCGCTGAGCTAACATCTGTGCCAATCTTCATCTATTTTTTGTATGTGGGCCGCCACCACAGCGTGGCTTGATGAGCCACATGTAGGTCTGTGCTTGGGAGCCAAACCTGCAAACCCTGGGCTGCTGAAACGGAGCATGCAAACTTAACCGCGATGCCACTGGGCCAGCCCTAAATTTCAATGCATATGATTTTTTAATGCAGTACTAGCTTCCTAAGAAAGTAATGGATATCTCCAAAGAATAAGGAACTGAAGAGAGAAAATCAATACTTAACCAAATAATTAATGGGAGCTGATATCAAGAACCAAACCTAAAATTTAGAGTTGCCCTGTAGGCAAACACCTGTAAGGGTTCCTGAGTCGTTACGTCTAAGCCTTGGGCATGCTGCATAGTTGGGCAGCTAATTCTGAGACTCCTATTAAGGTGGATTACTGAAGGGACTAACAACATTCCAATTCCCTAATATGCCTTAACTCGATATAAAAAAGCAAATCCTTCCCAAAGAGAAGAAACCCTTGGCAAGTATTGTATTTTTACTTTAAGATGCGCACTGAATCTATAATTTACTGAGTACTTACAAAGAAATTTTTCTCATTATTTCATATAATACCACAAACAAAAAATATTACCCCCATTTTATAGATGAGGAAACTGAGGTACAGAAAGTGTAAGTAATTTATCCAAAGACACAAAGCTAATAATTGGTGGTAGTGGGATTTAAGCCCAGGCAGTCTAATTTCAAAGCAATATCCTTAACTATCATGTTATTCTGTTCCTTGTATTCATAAAAATAATAATCATAAACATTTATTATGTGATAATTGTGTGCCTAGCACTGTTTTAAGCCATTTAGATGTACTAAGTAATTTAATTCTCACACACACCCAATGAAATTTACAGATGAGGAAACTGAGCCAGAGAGAAGTTAAGTAATGTGTAAAGGTCACCCAGCTCCTTAGCAGTAGAGATGGGCTTTGAACCCAGGCACTCTGACTTCTGAGTTTATGCTCATAACCACATCACCATTCTGCTTCCCAAATACTGGTTCATGTAATTTGTTTATCAACTCTCTAAGGGAATTTCCATTCCTGTCACACACAGCTGATTCTCAAGGAGAAAAGAAATAAATCTGCATAAAAAGGCAAAAGGCTTCTGGGAGGTGGAGAGACCAGGACCTCTTCTTTGGATCCCTAAGTGCAGTTAGGGAAACATGTTCGGGGACATGTTTTCATAGCAGACCAGGAGGGCCCCTGACAAAAGCTTAGTGGCAGGGATATGAAACAAGATCTCTGAAATAAAAATTTGTACACGGAGGAAAGAAAGCACCTACCCACACCAGGATTTGAGAGCTTGTAGAAAAACAAGGCTCAATACAACAGAATGAATAGCTGCTCAAGGATGTGCCTCTGGACAACTGCCATAATTTATAGGAGCAACAGCAGAGTCTGGGCGTATGAACCAAAAAGAGCCATAATCTGTTGTGCTAGGCAGAGGCATGCGCCGCGTCCCGCCCCCCGCCCCTCCCAAAAAGAAAGAGACAATTTCCACACACTATTCCCTGGAACTTTCACATACATGGCCTTCTTTATCTTATTATTTATCATCTATTATCTTTCTGTTACATTATATGGCAAAAGAAACTTCCAGATGTGATTAAGGTTTTGTATCTTAAAATAGGGGTATTATTTTGGATTACCTGAGTGGGCTCAATCTAACCATCTGAGCCCTTAAAAGTAGAAGAGGAAGGCTGGAGAGTCAGAGAGCTGTGGTAGAAGACAAGCAAGAGAGATGGGGCAGAAGGCAAGGTCAGAGACACTTGAAGGGTGAGAAGGATTCAACCTGTTCTTGCTGCGTCTCAAGCAGGGAATCACGAACCAAGGAACGCAGGCAGCCTCTAGAAGGTGAGAATAACCACAGCAAGGAAATGGGGCCCTCAGTCCTAAAACCACATGGAAACGAATTCTGCCAACAACTTGAGTGAGCTGGAAACAAATTTCCCCCAGAGGCTGGCCAATACCTTGATTTTTGGTTTACTGGGATACAAGTTAAAAAAGCAGCTACGACAACCTGGACTTCTGAACTACAGAACTGAGACATCATAAATTTGTGGTAATTTGTTACGACAGTCATAGGAAACCAATATACCTTGATAGCCAGGTGGAACATCTTCACAACCTAGAAGGAACCAGAAAGCCCACCTCAGTGGCAGGGAATTCCATAATAGCTAGCAGGCCAAGGTGATGCCAGTTCCCACCTTATAGACTAAGCATAGCCCCAAATTTTCTGGAAAATTCAATTCAAGTGGTGGGCTGCAAGTTAGGGATGATTCTAAAAATGGTGATAAATAGACAAGTAAGGGTTTAAGAGACTCAATCCAAAGAATACATTTAAATGATGTGCCCTTTTGGCTCTCTGTGCAGCACCATGGCAGTTGGCAAAAACAACCACCTTATGAAAGGTGGCAAAAAAGGAGCCAAGAAGAAAGGTCAATCTATTTTCTAAGAAAGATTGGTATGATGTGAAAGCACCAGTTATGTTCAATATAAGAAATATCAGAAAATCACAAGAGTTTGTTCACAAGAACTCAAGGAACCAAAATTGACTGATGGCCTCAAGGGTTTCTGAAGTGAGCCTTGCTGATCTGCAGAATGACAAAGTTACCTTTAGGAAATTCAACCTATTTACTGAGGATGTTCAAGGCAAAAACTATCTAGTTTCCATGACATGGATCTTACCCATGACAAAATGTGCTCCCATGGTGAAAAAATGGCAGATCATGACTGAAGCTCAAGATGATGTCAAGATTACAGACGGTTATTTGGGTTATTTGCTTCGTCTGTTCCAGGCTGGTTTCACTAAAAAAAATGCAACAATCAGATTAGGTCACCTCTTATGCTTAGTACCCACAGGTCTACCAAATCCAGAAGATGGAAATCATGACCTGAGAGGCGCAGACAAATGACTTGAAAGAAGTGGTCAACAAACTGACTTCAGATAGCATTGGGAAAGATTTGGAAAAGGCTTGCCAATCTACCTATCCTCCCCAAAATGTTGTCTCTAGCAAAGCAAAAATGCTGAAAAAAGCCCAGCTTGAACTGGGAAAAGTCATCGAGGTTTATGGTGAAGGTAACAATTCTGGAAAAGCTACTGGGGATGAGACAGGTGCTCAAGTTGAATGAGCCGAAGGATATGAGCCACCAGTCCAAGAATCTGCTTAAAATTCAGACTTTTAATAGTGACAAATACAAAGTCTTATTTGTGAAATAAAAATTTTTTACATGATGTGACCAAGTTTGCAGAGCAAGCTGAATAACTTCAAATGTTTAATGGGAACTCAATATTTAAAACAACCCTAATGTTGAACTGTCTATAAATTCAGTTTCTCATACATAAAACTTACTTAAAATGAGGTAAACCTGAACATTGAGTCAAATGTCTAATTTTTTGTTCAACGGGGCAGTAAATAAGTTGGAAGCACATATGCTGGCGAGACCTAAGTCTTTTCTAAGCTTTGAAAAGTCTTAGAATCAATTCAGCTTCCTAATATAGACATACCAGGCAAACGGTGAAAAATCCTGGACTCCTCAATGGCATTCAGCACCACAAATCAAGCTGGGAATTACATTTGGTAATTCTCTATTCTACGCCAATCACTGTGCTTGGTCTTTTACAAACTTCGTCTCATTCAATCTCAAAACAACTCAGCAAGATAGGTATTGCTTGGGGCCAGCCCCGTGGCCGAGTGGTTAAGTTCGCCACTCTGCTTCAGCGGCCCAGGGTTTCCGTGGTTCGGATCCTGGCCGTGGACACAGCACCGCTCGTCAGGCCATGCTGGGGCGGCATCCCACATGCCACAGCTAAAAGGACCCACAACTAAAAATACACAACTATGTACTGGGGGACTTTGGGGAGAAAAAGGAAAAATAAAATCTTTAAAAGAAAAAGATAGGTATTGCTATTTCCATTTTTTTTTAAATCAAAACACTAAAATTCAGAGAGGTGAAGTAACTTGCCCAAGGTTACCGTTACCCAGGCAATAAGGGACAGAGCTCTTACTCTGACCTGGTCCATTTCCAGAGAGCATGACTAAGACATCTTATTCTCAATCATAAATACAAAAATGCAAAATACTTTAGCAGCCATCCTGAAAGGCCATGAGGTGGCAATATTATTCCATGAATTGATTAACCTCTTAATCTACCTCTCTGCCTTCCTTTCTCCTCCTTTTCCCTTCACAGCCTATTTGCCTCTCTCTGGATTTCAATATACAGTCCCATATAAGAAACAAAAGTTAAAAAAGAGTAAAAAATCCTCTCTGTAGTTTTATGATACACAAGCTTTAGAACCAATGAATCAAAAATATTGGCCTTCTTTCTTTTAATTAAATGATGTATATTTTTAAAATCTTCATAAATGAATAAACTTTCAAAGTTGCTTTTTAGAAAAACAGAGAGAGACAAACAGAAACTAGGGTTAAATCCTTAAATCTAGTATTTTGTACTAATCATCCTCTCCTTCTCTTCTATCTTTCTCAGCTGTCCTGTCTCTTCTCCCCTCTGTCCTCACTGCATGCACATTATCATTACTGTTTAGAGATATCAGTATAAACTCCTGTTTGGCTTAATGTAGATACAGATGGTTACATCTAGAAATATTTATAGGTATGTGCATCTACATGGAATTGTATACACACATATATTTCCTTGCTCTCAGCTGAGAGGGCCTAGAAACAATAACACCCAAGTAGCAATGACTACATGGCACACCGATCTTGGTTTCTAATACTGTTCTCAAATAAGAGAAACTTGGAGAAAAGGCTCATTCTAGAACTGGGACATGAAATATAAAAGATAACTCTGGAGCATCTTACAGCGTCAGAAAGTAAGGAAATGCTTTTAAAAAAAAAAACCCACAATGATGGGAATATGTCAAAGGGACATAAAGGTCAGCTAAAAGAGCTTCCAGCACCCAAGCCTGAACAATTTACGCAAGAAAATAAAGTATATTGGATGATAACCCAATGTATAAAGTAAATATCCATGAGTCCATACTGATGATAAACAAGTGATTGAATAAAGAAATAAATGGAGGAGAAGAGACAAATCACCCATGCAGAAGAATTTCAAATAATTTATGTAGATACTTGTCCTCAAAGAGGTGAAGCACAACTTCCACCCCTAAGTGAGGGCTGCACTGTACTGATTTCTGAAGAGGACAGCACAGAAGAGGGTAGAACGGAAGAGGAACTTCACCACAGAGAAACCTGACAGTGTGGGGATCAAGTCAGCATCAGTAGTGATAATCATGTTGATAGTATGTATTCTTGATAGGACGATGTTATGAAAATGGCACTTTATCTTCATGGTCATCCTCCCAAAAACCCATAACCCCAGTCTAATCATGAGAAAACATCAGACAAATCCCAGCTGAGGGTCTCTCTACAAAATATCTGGTATTCCTCATTTCTATGAGGGTCTGAGAAACTGTCACAGTGCAGAGAAGCCCAGGTGACATGATGACTAAATGTAATGTGACACATTGTATAGGATCCTGGAACAGAAAAATGGCCATCCGGTAAAACCAATGAAATTTGAATAAAACATGAGGTTTAGGCAAAAAAATAAGGTGTAAATATTGGTTTATTAATTTTAACAAAAGTGCCATACTAATGTAGGATAGGGGAAACTGTATGATTCCACTTACATGAGGTAACTAGAGTAGTCAAATTCATAGACAGAGCATGTAGAATGGTGGTTGCCAGGGGCAGCAAGGAGCTAACATTTAACTGGTACAGAGTTTCAGTCACGCAAGATGAAAAGGGTTGTGGAGATGGATGGTGCAATATTATAAATGTACTCAATACCGCTGAACTGTAACCTAAAAATGGTTAAGATAGTCAATTTTATGTTGGATTGTACAACAATCAAATCTTTTCTTTTTTAATTCCAATTTTCTAAGTTAAGTAGAGATCCTTTGGTAAATGTTGGCTAACCCTAATTTATCCGTAATTGCTTAACATTGTTGAGAAAGATACACTTTTGCTAGAAACAAATTAGAACAGAAAAATGTTCACCTTCTGAGACTTAAAAAAATCACTGAAGGTATAAAGAAAACAAAGAAAGGCCTGCAGCTATGGTATGAAGAGATCTCTAAATCCAAATGATCTTTGTCGTTCACAGAATAGATGAAGGAAAGAGTGAAATTCACTTGAGGTTGTTCCATGTAGGCAGCAAAAAATCCCTCACCTGGAGGTACACTTGCACTTTAATGTTGGTAATGGCCATTCGGGGGCTGCTGCTAATCCTGAATGACAGCTTGCAAAGGCTGTGTGAACGGGGAGCTGGGAGGGTAGGTGGGTATGCTGATCACTTAAACTAAAAAGACAACTCAGAAAGTGAGACCCCAAGTTAGTGGTTCTCAAAGGCTGACACCTAGACCTGCAGTGGTTCTCAAAGGGCAGCGCAAAACACCAGCATCAGCATCACCTGAAAACTTGTTAGAAACGCAAATTCTCAGGCCATGCCCCACACCTACTGACTCAGACTTCCGGGCTTGTGGCCCAGCAACCTGAGTTTTAACAAGCTCTCTCTCCAGGTGATTCTGATGCACACTAATTGAGAACCACTGCTCTCAACCATACTAAGCAGCATGTTACCGCCAAAGGCTATTTATTTTAAGTCAGTAGTTCTCTAAATGGGCTGCACATGAGTATCATCCGGAAGCTTCTCAGGTTGGGCACCAGCTCAGAGAGTCTGACTTAGAGTTTTTGCTTATTTGTTAGCTTAGATTCCTAGCATCCCAATGTTCAGCCAGGGTTGGAAATCGTGTCTTTAAAGGATTTCATAACCTCACCAACAGGGTTAAAAATTTAAGGAAGGAAAATAGTGTATGCATGTTTTAAGTCTAAAAATACTCCTCTTCCTGCCAAATAAATATAAATTAATAAGAGCCATGTAGAGTCAGCTAATACTTAGGCAAAATATAAAGTTGAAAGTAATAACATAGGATTAAAGTAAAACTACACAAGTCCATTGCGAAAAACATAAGAATGCAAAATTAATTTTTTTCCAAAAACAAATTTTGAAATATATAAGCTATAACAGCGAGTGGTGAGAAAAACTGACTTTGCAACTCAGGCACACCTAGGCAAGAGTTTGTGGCTGTGTCATCTTTCAGCTGTAGTATTCTGGTTAACTTCATTTTTCTTTCCTAAGCCTCCACTTCTCATCTGTAAAACAGTCAGTATTATGAACTCATATCAAGGAGATGTTTTGAGGATTAAACAGAGAAAACATGGAAAGCATTTGGCACAGTAATTGGTACACAGCTGATGCTCAATAAGTGTAGGCTTATTAGTCAGAAGAAAATTGTATGAAAGTGAAAATTAGTAACAAAACAATGCATAAGTTTTAAGAGTCTGGTAAAACGTCTTCCTGATAGTCTAAGCCAAGAAAAAAAGAATTAGAGGCCAGCCTGGTGGTGCAGCGGTTAAGTGCACACGTTCTGCTTCGGTGGCCTGGGGTTCATCTTTTTAGATCCTGTGTGCAGACATGGCACCGCTTGGCACGCCATGTGTGGTAGGCATCCCACATATAAAGTAGAGGAAGACGGGCACAGATGTTAGTCAGGGCCAGTCTTCCTCAGCAAAAAGAGGAGGATTGGCAGCAGTTAGCTCAGGGCTACTCTTCCTCCAAAAGAAAGAAAAAAGAATTAGGACAATAACAATACTAAAAATGTCTGGGAAGTTCTCCACATATTATGCGGAGAAAGCAAGGACAGTTAAGTGTGGACACTGTACTCACCTCCCATCCCCTCCTAGCAACAGAAGCAATCAGCTGTTCACTCAGCTCCCTCTTGGGATGAAGTTCTTCACACGAGTTATACAGATCATGCCTTTCCAGTCTGCTCGACAGCTTTCAAATATGGATAATAATTCTTATTCTCTTAGATGCCAAGATCATATTCTTAATTTCCTCATTAACTTAATCATTAATAATGAAAAGAAATTCCCGTTAGAGTATCTGTAATGCTAGTACGCGTACATTTACTTCTGATTTTTCCAGTGTGCAGTAGTGAGCCATTAATTAGTTATTCATAAGGAAGATTAGTCAGATCTTCTAATTAGCAAGTGGACATGTGTGTCCAACTAGTCATTTACTTTCTTTCTTTTTCACTAAACGTGGCCCAGCATAAGAATTTCTTGAAACTATTGAACCCCTCCCACCTTCGCTCTGTGGCTGAGGAAAGAAGTGGTCAGGCTGCAGGACACAAGCACATGCTGGAGGCAGGGAGCAGTCATTTGCTCACGTTGCTATTAGAAACAGCTGGTGGAATTACCAGTAATTTTCTTTTCTTTTCTTTTCTTTTTTTGAGGAAGATTAGCCCTGAGCTAACTATTACCAATCCTCCTCTTTTTTCTGAGGAAGACTGGCCCTGGGCTAACATTGATGCTCATCTTCCTCTACTTTATATGTGGGACGCCTATCACAGCATGGCATGCCAAGTGGCACCATGTCTGCACATGGGATCCAAATCGGCGAACCCCAGGCTGCTGAAGAGGAACATGTGAACTTAAGCGCTGTGCCACCTGGCTGGCCACACCAGTAATTTTCATTTTTTCTTCCTAATTCAGGATATTTTTCAAATTTTCTACAAGAAACACGTATTACTTTCAAAATTTGAATTTTTAAGCATAGGGCCCAATCTGTAGCAGAAAGCAATAAATAGTCCATGAATAAATTAAAAGTATAAATGTCCTAAAGCTTGGTGAGTGGACTACTTGAAAAAAAAAAAAGCAGACAGAATTAACTGATACTGTCCACCACAAAACTATTTTATCTACAATTATGCCTGAAAGCAACTGAAAGGTTTTTTGAAACGGTCATTAGTATCTAAAATTAAGCATACCTCCAGAAACCAGACTCACATGATTTTTAAATGACAGCGAGAAAGGGTTGCCTTATATAGCACACTGAAGAGTGTGTACCGTTCTAATGAGAAAGGCTTTGTTTTGAATTCTTAGCTCCACTACTTCCTTACAGGGTGACCTTGGCAGAGTTAACATCTCTAGCAATTCTTACAACTACAAAATGAGAATAATATTATCGAGATCTTAGGCTTAGGATAAGAATTAAAGGAAAAAACAGGAGTACAACACGTCACACATAGAAGCCATCAAATATGAGCAGTGCTATAATTACTCAAGTGAAGAAACACTATCGAAATAAGGAAGATAAAAGGCCCTAAAGTGTTTATACATACAAGTGTGCCTTATTGTTGATACATTTATAACACACAGTGAGTTTTACAAGAAAAAGTAGATTTCAAATCTAAGTATTTCCCATTTCTGAGGTAATTAAACAATATCCAAAAATCCAGTGTTAAACCAACAGAGGGATAATTCTGAAAGAACTACTCACTCAAAACATTTCAAGAAAGTATTTTAATAAAAAAAATTTTAATTTTAGACTGTAAATAGTTAGCATACCTGCTAAAATGACTCCTTACAAGATAACACCTTTTGTTGTCTGAAACTTTGTTACTAAAAGTAGAAGCAACAGAGGAGCCCAAAAGATCTTATTAAGACATCAGAAGCAGGAGGAGGATGAAGGAAGGTCCAGGGTAAAAAATACTGAATATTAAGAATATGGGGAAACACCTAACACATTCTATGAGGCCAACATCACGCTGATACCAAAACCTGACAAGGACACCACAAAAAAAGAGAACTACAGGCCAATATCACTGATGAACATAGATGCAAAAATTCTAAACAAAATTTTGGCAACCAGAATTCAGCAATTCATCAAAAGAATCATACATCAGGATCAGGTGGGATTCATACCAGGGACACAGGGATGGTTCAACATCCACAAATCAATCAACGTGATATACCACATCAACAAACTGAGGAATAAAAACCACATGATCACCTCAATAGATGCAGAGAAGGCATTTGACAAGATCCAACAGCGATTTATGATAAAAACTCTGAGCAAAATGGGCATAGAAGGAAACTACCTCAACATAATAAAGGCCATATACGACAAACCCATAGCCAACATCATACTCAATGGGCAAAAACTGAACCCCATCCCCCTGAAAACAGGAACGAGACAAGGATGCCCTCTATCACCACTCTTATTTAACATAGTACTGGAGGTCCTGGCCAGAGCAATCAGGCAAGAAAAAGGAATAAAAGGAATCCAAATAGGGAGGGAAGAAGTGAAACTCTCGCTGTTTGCAGACGACATGATCTTATATATAGAAAACCCCAAAGAATCCATTAGAAAACTCTTAGAAGTAATCAACAACTACAGCAAAGTTGCAGGGTATAAAATCAATTTGCATAAATCAGTAGCATTTCTATACTCCAGTAATGAACCAACAGAAAAAGAACTCAAGAACACAATACCATTCACAATCGCAACAAAAAGAATAAAATACCTCAGGGTAAATTTAACTAAGGAAGTGAAGAACCTATATAATGAAAATTACAAGGCCTTTCTGAGAGAATTGGATGACGACATAAGGAGATGGAAAGACATCCCATGTACATGGATTGGAAGAATAAACATAGTTAAAATGTCCGTTCTACCTAAAGCAATCTACAGATTCAACGCCATCCCAATCAGAATCCCAATGACATTCTTTACAGAATTAGAACAAAGAATCCTAAAATTCATATGGGGCAACAAAAGACCTCGAATTTCTAAAGCAATACTGAGAAAAAAGAACAAAACGGGAGGCATCACAATCCCTGACTTCAAAACATACTACAAAGCTACAGTAATCAAAACAGCATGGTACTGGTACAAAAACAGGTGCACAGATCAATGGAACAGAATTGAAAGCCCAGAAATAAAACCACACATCTATGGACAGCTCATCTTTGACAAAGGAGCTGAGGGCATAAAATGGAGAAAAGAAAGTCTTTTCAACAAATGGTGCTGGGAAAACTGGAAAGCCACATGTAAAAGAATGAAAATTGACCGTTCTTTTTCACCATTCACCAAAATAAATTCAAAATGGATTAAAGACCTAAAGGTGAGACCTGAAACCATAAGGCTTCTGGAAGAAAACGTAGGCAGTACACTCTTTGACATCAGTATTAAAAGGATCTTTTCGGACACCATGCCTTCTCAGAGAAGGGAAACAATAGAAAGAATAAACAAATGGGACTTCATCAGACTAAAGAGCTTCTTCAAGGCAAATGAAAACAGGATTGAAACAAAAAAACAACCCACTAACTGGGAAAAAATATTTGCAAGTCATATATCTGACAAAAGATTAATATCCATAATATATAAAGAACTCTCGGAACTCAACCACAAAACATCAAACAACCCAATCAAAAAATGGGCTGGAGACATGAACAGACATTTCTCCAAAGAAGATGTACTGATGGCCAATAGGCACATGAAAAGATCATCGCTGATCATCAGGGAAATGCAAATCAAAACTACACTAAGATATCACCTTACACCCGTCAGAATGACAAAAATATCTAAAACTAATAGCAACAAATGTTGGAGAGGTTGCAGAGAAAATGGAACCCTCATATACTGCTGGTGGGAATGCAAACTGGTACAGCCACTATGGAAAACAGTATGGAGATTCCTCAAAAAATTAAAAATAGAACTACCATACGATCCAGCCATCCCACTACTGGGTATTTATCCAAAGAGCTTGAAGTCAGCAATCCCAAAAGTCCTATGCACCCCAACGTTTATTGCAGCATTATTTACAAAACCAAGACATGGAAGCAACCTAAGTGCCCAGCAACAGATGAATGGATAAAGAAGATGTGGTACATATAACAATGGAATACTACTCAGCTGTAAAACAGAACAAAATCATTCCATTTGCAATAACATGGATGGACCTTGAGGGAATTATGTTAAGCGAAATAAGCCAACGAGAGAAGAATAATCTGTGTATGACTCCACTCATATGAGGAATTTAAAATTATGGACTAAGAACAGTTTAGTGGATACCAGGGGAAAGGTGGGGTGGGGGGTGGGCACAAAGGGTGAAGTGGTGCACCTACAACACGAATGACAAACATTAATGTACAACTGAAATTTCACAAGATTGTAACCTATCATTAACTCAATAAAAAAAAAAGAATATGGAGAAACAAATTGACAAATACTTCATATTAGATGGTGATCCTAAGAGACCTTCGATTTCTAAAAGACTATGATTCTATGACTTTTGTCCTATATACTTCGTAGCGTAGAAAGAATCTACCACTGAAAGAAATGAACCAAGACAATGCTGTAATGCTCTAATAATAGACAGTCTACAGTTCTACTTCTGGGCATCTACCCTAGAGAAACACAGGTACATGTGCTCAAGAAAATATACACAAGGATGCTCATTACAGCACTGATACCAAAAAATTTAATGCCCATTAATAAAGGAACAGATAAATAAAATGGAGTATATTCATACCTGGAATATCATATAGCAGCTAAAAGAAATGCACTAGATTTATATAAGATCTGACTCAAATGGCCTCAACTTGACTAAAGAAAGCAAGCAAATAACTAAACAATATATGCAGTATGATACCACAACTTTAAAAAATCTATAGGGTTTTGTGTACGTGTGTGTGTGTGGCAGGAAACATACCAAGTCCATATGAGCTGGGCAAAGAGGAATTTATCTTTATCTGTAATGTTCTAACCTTTTCAAAGGAGGCTGTACTTACAGATCACTTGTTAAACTAAACTACTTAAAAAAAAAAAAAAGCTGATGTCTTTGATCATAAATGTTAAATCTTTTCTTTTACTAGCCAAATAAGATGTTTATGCCTATAAATTGTTGGACAATATCTGCAAAATCGTGGCAACTGATGCAAAATATAACATTATAAAATACTTATAAATGTTAACAAAAAGCACCAAGAGTTGATTTATATTAAAGAGGTGTCTGCTTTTTTTTTTTAACAAGCTCAGGAGTAAGAGGCCCAGAGCTCTGCTCTCAAGCCCCGTTCAGGGACTTGAGTCCTAACAAGACAACACTAAGTTAAAAGCCATCCTGGAAATCATGCAGACAGACAAATGTCTCTGACCTCAACTCTAGCAGTGTTTTGAAACTATGATTTGACTACATTTCTGATCATATTATTTATTTATACTTGTTCAATTCTAAAAGAATGTGACACATTACTTCTAATCTAGAAAGGCACATGGAAAATTCAAGGAGGAAAATTTATGAACTAAAAGAGAACCAAATAGCTCTTGAACACGTCAATACTGAATCTGGCAGGAGACAAACCTTATGTTGGTATTCATGGAACCAAAAACTAAAGGAACATCTTCTTGAGATATAACGTGGTATTAAGTAAGGAAAATTATTCACAGACTTCACTGAGCTGAGAGTTCTCTGGCTCTAGCAGTGACAAAGGTAGAATTATCTAATTATGCTCCTTTTTTTGTTTTTCACCAGAAAATACAGTAGAAGCCCTGCTGGCTGATGCACTGATTATTAGGAAAGTCATCTAAAGTTACATTCCTAAATCAAGCCATTTATATCATCCTAAAATTGTAAATGTCATTCATTCTGTAATCTTGAGATGTAGACAGGCCTCTTCTCTGAGCGTGGATCGGCCGGCTAAAGTACTGTCTTTCTTGCAAAAATCACAGATGTAATTGTCTATAATCTCCAAAAAGAAAGTGAAAACTTAAGACAGTTATGCAAATTCAACAGAGACTCTGTCTAATTTAATGATTCTCTCCTAAATCTTTTAGAGTCATCATGCCTATAGCTAACTCAAGAGCAATTTTCTTCAGTGACACCTTCATTGAATCTTTGCAAAGCATTCAACTTAGATTTTCACTGAAATCTCTCTTCTTTTTAATATTTCTTTCCCTAAATTTCTTTAGTTGATTACATTGCATAATTACAGCAACCAGCACAATGGCATAAATGGATTTGGGAACAAACCTGAATGACTTGGTAAATTGACAGCCCAACAGGTGGCAGCAGAAGTACAAGGGCATCTTGGAGAGTCATCGATGACCTGTGCGTGTGGTGTTTTAGAGAAGGCTTTAAGAGGGTCAGCAGCTGAGAGTTAACTAGGTAAGTGTGAGAAGTGGAAGCGACTTAGGAGAGCATCTCCTTTCTACACGTTGTACAAATGTTAGGTTACCTTTCGTAATCACCAGATGCGTTCTTCCGTCTGCATACGGTAAGGAAGGAACCACCTAAGAGCCAAGCTACACCCACTGGCTCAACAAATACTGAGTAACTTCCCTAGGTCAGTTCCAAGTGTTGGAGACACAAATAACGAGTTACGCGGGGTTTCTGAACCTCATCAGTGTTGAAATTTGGGGCCAAAAATTTCTTTGTTGTGGGGGCTGTCCTGTGCATCTGGAGGATTAAACATCCTACTACCCACTGATGCCAGTCAGCAGCTTCCCTGAGCTGGGACAACTGAAAATGTCTCCAGACATTGCTAAATGTCCACTAGGGGGCAAAACTGCTCCTGCTTGAGAAACACTGAATTAGGATGGACCAGGAACTTCTAGTAAACTTTGCTGAGACTCACAGAATTCCATATTTTGGGATCTATCAAAGATCTTTGTTGCCTTGTTTGAAATTCAGAGAAGTAATCTGCTAACGGCCAAGACTGGCTACCTAATTCTCAGGGCCCAGAGCCAAAGGAAAATGTGGGCCCTTTATTCAAAAGTCATTAAGGGGCTGGCCCCATGGCGCAGGGGTTAAGTTCACACATTCTGCTTCAACGGCCCAGGGTTCGCCAGTTCAGATCCCATGGGTGCGGACCTACACACCACTTGGCAAGCCATGCTGTGGCAGGCATCCCACATATAAAGTAGAGGAAGATGGGCATGGATGTTAGCTCAGGGCCAGTCTTCCTCAGCAAAAAGAGGAGAATTGGCAGCAGATGTTAGCTCAGGGCTAATCTTCCTCAAAAAAAAAAAAAAAATAAGAATTTCAAGACAGTGACAGCAGAACATTAAACCAAGCACAGGGCCTTTCTGAGTGTAGGGCTCTCGGCAACTAGAGAAGGTACACATCCATGAAGCCAGCCCTGCCAATGGTACCTACTCAGGGCAGGAGTTATAACCCTGGGATTTCTGGGGCTCTTTCCACTAAACTTAGAGTCACATTAATATCTATTACATCTCAATGAGTCAAGAGGTTTTTAATATTTCAGGTCGATACGTTTTCTTTATCACATTTTTTCACTAATATTCCCTATACTTAGCAAAAAAAAGTTGTGCATAATATTGAATTAATTCCTCACCTCAATTTTTTAAAAATCAGATTTTTCAACACGAACACTAAATCAGATTGACAGTTCAAATTATAGGACCCTGAAATCATTTGTGTTTTATTGGAAACAAAACCATGAGGAGTTTATTACATTTTATTAGTAGCATCTGTCTCCTGTCTTTGAATGCTAGAGAAGATATTAATGATGTTCTTTTGCCATTTGGGAACAGATATTCTTTCCTCAAAAATTATCTTTGGCAATGGATTAATTCTTTAAATTATCCTTGCCAGTTGGCAAGTGTTTTGACTCCAGGTGTGGAAATTAGCATTGTTTCCAGTATGATTAAGGGAGATACAACCATATACTATAAAATGTCAGAATATCTGTTGCTTAAAGACATGATGTTTATATTTTTCTATTGCATGTGTGTGACCACAGTGAACCGAAAATCAGGCTTTACTGTCATCAGTTTAGTCTTACCTGCCAAAGATCAGGAGGGCATACTTGACTCCACCTTTTATTTCTTTTCCTTTGTCTGTTTTAACAATTTTGCAAATGTAAACAAAGGAGGCAATAATATCCACACCACAGACAATGATGCCTCCAAAACACAGTTAATTAACTGGTTAGTACTTTGGCTCAGTAGCGTTCAAAACAGCAAATCACAAGCTCCCCAAGAAGTGTGTGGAATCCAGCTTTACTATGCCAGAATAGAAAGTGCCATAGGAATCACACCTCAGCAGGCAGAGACAGGGCACGTCTGAAACTGGGACTGAATGACAATGCTCTTAAGAAGCATTTGCTAGGGAACGTCTGACAGAAGATGTCACTTCTAATTCTGTTCTTTCCAGTTTCTAAGTTCAAAGGTATTGGTAAGAAAAATCCCCTGTAAGGATATCTCTATGATCCTTCCAACACAAGGAGATGCTAACAAAATATGCAGTGGCAGCTACAATAGAAAAAACAAAAAAAAGCTTTTAAAATTTGTATAATCAAAAGATATATAGGTAAAGGATAGCTTCTAAGAAACTATTTGCAAACAGGGTAGCCCAAATCAAGTGGTTTTACTAAGTGATGAAAAAACTGAGTAAAATAATCTGTTTTCTACAAAGGCCAAGTGAGATCTAAAATTTACGACAGAGAAGGGACGGATTAATGCTCTTCAAGAGCAGAGAATCTTGCTCACCACCCTCTTCCTTCCCCATGCTCAGAACGCTGTAGGCAATCAAGAAATATTCACTGAGTGAATGAAATTCGTTGTCACTTCCAATAATGAGAGGGGGAAAAAACAGGCGTTTTTCAAGAAATATAGCAGAATAAATTGGCACCTAGTGGATTAGAAGATGACTTCTCATTCTTTATATCAAACCTCCTTTTAAAAATGCAAAAGGTGTGCAAATTAATTACTCTCGGTACACCCTTGGTTACTTTCTTGGTAAGCTAACCTCACTAATAATAACGAATACTTTTACAGGGCTTATAACGTGCCAGGCACTGTTCTCATAGCTTTACACATGAAATCATTCACTCTTCAAAATAATTCTTTCAGACAGATATTAGAACTATCGCCATGTTACAGGAGAGGAAACTGATGCACAAAGGTGCCTAATGTTGCACAGCGGTGACTAAAATCCAGGCAGTCTGTTTCAACAGTCCATGTTCTTAAGCTTTGTACTATGCCACAAATAAAAAGAAAACTACAGGATGAAAGACTATTGCTTTCCTAGCCTTCCTCATAATAAGTATGTCATAATTTCACAAATCTAGGGAAAAATTAAACACTTCCTTATGTTGCCAATAAAATATAAGGTTAGCTTTTGCCAAATTTTATAGCAAAACACAAATTACTGGTTTGTTTTTCATATAGGGGAGGAGCTGAAGACCCCTTTTTTGTTTGTTTTTTATTATGGTCTATGACTTCCTTTGCTTCTTTTAATGTATCTTTTAAACACTCTTTCCCAAACTCTCCCAAAATGAATTATAGCAAGAATTTGCACATTTTATCCTCAGCTCTAATTCGCAGAGACCATTCTGTATTACGGCTTATTCTCTGAAAGGGACCACTGTAAACAAATACTGAGGCAACTCCAGAATCCTCTGGTATTTTCCAAGTACACCAGGAGCCAGCCCTGATGGTCTGGTGGTTAAGGTTCAGCACTCTCACCGCTTTGGCGGCCTCGTCTGTCAGTTGCCGTGCAGAGAAGAACCAGAAGGACTTACTACTAGGATATACCACCATGCACTGGGGCTTTGGGGAGAAAAAAAAAAAAAAAGGTGACGATTGGCAACAGATGTTAGCTCAGGGTGGATACTTCCTTAAAAACATGAGATCAGCAGGGGTTCCCAGTTGGTCTCTGCTCCCCCTCAGCCCATCTTGTCTTTGGGGTATTGCTTGGGATTATATGTTCAGGATGCACAACAAAAGAGAATATTAAATGGAAATATGATGTTTAAAGGACATATCTTCATTTTTTATGCTTAACCCTTAGAGAATTAGGAAAACCAGTCAGGTTCTTCCTGAAATAGCTAACATGTTAGCTGCATCTTCCAAAAATTTCTCTTTTAATAATGGCTACCTAAGTCCTTAGAGCCACCATCAAGTCCCACAGATATTAAAGCAATTAAAGCAAGCAGCTCTCTAGACATGAAACACTGAATTTTTAGCCAATACCTTCATCAGAAAACTTGTAGACTCATGAAACCATTGCAAAGTATGAGCCTCAAGAGATTGACCAGGAGGTTATAATGAAGTTGTTAATTCGACAATGAATAGTTTCAAAAAGTTGCCATAGAACTTTATATCTTATTGCTTTCTGAGACAGTACTTACTATCTCCATGTTAGAGATAAGAAATTTGAGTTCAGAGATGTTAAGTAACTTACCCAACACAGCATCACAGCCAGGCCTTGAATCCACTCAAGTCTCTCTTTTTGCAAAGTTGATCCCACTATATTATATAAAAACTCATTATCCTAAACCTATAACAGTAAGCCACTCAGACATTTTATATATATATGTGGTAATATATAATGAAAAATAAGTTCATTATAATTTGACAGTGGGCATGTTCTTTTGAGGCCTACTTCACCAATGTACAAAACAAAGGATGAGGAACCCAGCTCTAATGAGCTCTCACTGTCTGTAGCCCCACAGCAGCAGGCACAGTCCACACTTGGTCCCATTCATGCCTCAGAACAATGGTGTGGAGCAGACTTCAGCACCTGATTCTACAGCCAAAGAGATTTAATACTTAGGAAGAAAATTAAGTAACTTGTTCAAAGTTATACAGATAGTAACTGGTCAGGCTTGTGTTCAAACGAAACCACATAATTTCAAGAGAAATAAGAAGAAAATGCAGTCTACTGAGACATAAACATTCACCTGCGTCTAGAACACATCTATACTCAAACATATAACACGAATTTCCTGCTTCCTTGTTGAGGTGTTTGATCTTATCTAGCAGATTATAAGAGCTCCTGAAGACAGGAAGCTTTGTTTTTAAAAACTTTGAATACCACATGCATTTCATACTACAACATGCAAGAAGTAAACTCCTGATAAAGAGGTGTCAAATAAAGATGAATGTGTACGTCTGGCCCAGAGGCAAGCGACATTCACCAAAGAACTAACGTGTGCGTGTCTGGTACGCCAGCTAAGGGCACAGCACAAAATGCTAACATCTGTGGAGCTCTCTCGCTCCCACTAATTTACCTAAGCAGGGAAACTGTTCATCCCTTTTGTAAAAGGGGACGACTTTACAACTCAGCAAACTAGTACACCAAAAACGTCAAGTGGAGAGAAAATCCACCTAAGAATTCCATAAAAAGATTCCGTTTGAGTAATGTAAAATAAAGTGTTAGACCCACCCCAGTTTACAAAAGATATTCCTAGAATTATCACCTTCCTCTACAAAGTAAGATTACTATCATAAAGCTGTATTAGATTCAGCCAATTTTTATCTCAGAGATCATTACAATAAACAAAAATTTTCTGCAAATTACTATGTTTTGGGAAGAGTGATTTTCTAAGACAACTAAATTAGGTACTTGGTAAAAACTCCAAGACTCTAAATAAACATCCTGTTGGCAAATGTCTATGTTGCTGCTGGTATAAATTAACAAGCAATGAGGCATACGAGAAAAGCTTTAAAAGGGATATTTCTCACATTATATGTAAATCTACTAATACCTATAATTTACTCTTATCTGGGTACTTAAGAATGTTAGAATAACCTTACTTGGCCCATTCAGGAGAGGAAACCTTTTACAATACAACTCATAGATTAGGAGTCTTTTATAAAAATCATCCTTAATTCCAGCACGTAAGTGGTTAAACTCAACCTGTTAATTCACAACTTTGGCGTCTTATTTCTTTACTTCACCTTTGAGTAAATTGAGTAAAATAAAAATATCTCATAGGCATAGATAAAAAACAGAACGATGCTTAGAGTGCACGTAAAATCAAAGGTAAATCAACATGATTCTATTTTATAAATAGTGTACATGTTAATATTTCTGCCTCAGTAGTGAAGTGTTAGCTCCCTCACTCCCAGGAACAACCTTTATCCTACTCAATACTTCTATACACCTGAGATCAGATACTAATTAATCTAGACGGTTTAAAACATTACACCTCTTTTCTCTCAGACCCTAATGTGCTATCACCTAAGTAGATGAGAACACTTTAAAATTACCAAGATCTAACTCACACACCACAAAATTCACCATTTAAAAGTATACAATTCACTAATTCCAGAACATTTTCATTATCCAAAAAAGAAATCCCACACCATAAATTCTCTCTCTCCATTCAAGCCCTAGCCAACCACAAATCTACTGTCTGTCTCTACTGATTGGCCTATTCTGGACATTTAATCTAAATGGTATCATCAACATGTGGCCTTTTTGTGCCTGGTTTCTTTCTGTTCAGCGTGTTTTCATGGTTCATACATGTTGCACCATATATCAGGGTTTCACTCCTTTTTATGACTGAAAAATACTCCATTGTATCGATATGCCACATTTAATTTATCCACTCATTGGCTGACGGATATTTGGGTTATTTCCATTTTTTCCTACTATGAATAATGCTGCTATGAACATTCGCACAAGTTTTTGTGAGAACACGTTCTTAACTTTCTTGGGTATGTATCTGGAGTTTGGGGGGGGGTCATATGGTAACTTGACTTTTCACTTTTTGAGGAACTGAACTGCCAAACTGTTTTCCATAACAACCGAACCACTTTACTTACATTCTTGCCAGTAGTGTATGAGGGTTCCAATTTCTCCACATCCTCACCAACACTTGCTATTTTTCATTTTTTAAATTATAGTCATCTTGGTGGTGTGAAGTGGTATATCTCACTGTGGTTTTGATTTGCATTTCCCTAATGACTAATGATGTTGAACAAGTTTTCATGTGTTTATTGGTTATTTGTATATCTTCTCTGGAAAAAATACCTTTTCAAATCTTTTGCTATTTTTAATTTTTTGGTCTTTTTATTGTTTAGCTGTAAGCATCCTTTATGTATTCTAGATACTAAACCCTTATGAGATATATGATTTGCAAATATTTTCTCCCATTCTGTAGGTTGCTTTTCATTTTCTGGATAGTGTCCTTTGACATATAAAAGTTTTAAATTTTGATGAAGGCCAATTTATCTAGTTTTTCTTTTGCTGATTGTGTTTTTGGTATCATATCTAAGAAATCACTGCCAAATCCAATGTCTTGAAGATTTTCCCCTGTGTCTTCTTCTTAGAGTATTACAGTTTTAGCTCTTAAGTAAAGGTCTTTGATCGATCTTTAGGTATAAAGAAAGAGTCCACCTTCATTCTTTCGTATGTGGCTATCCAGTTGTCCCAGCATCATTTGTTGAAGAGATCATTCTTTCCTCCTTGAATGGTTTTGGCATTTTGTCGTAAAATACTCCCAATCCATCTATCTAATGGAGTAACCTATCAGAGCAACTCATTAACACCAAGATTTTCTCAATAATGAGGTTTCTGGCCAGTGTCCCTGGGCAGCTTACTATTTCACTTGGCAGGCAATGCAGCTCAGTAGCAATTTTGTCCTTAGAATAAAACTAATGGCCACCTTATTTCAGGGTTCCATATAATTCAGGATTCTATTTCTTATACTTCTACATGCACATACTTTTACCTGTCAATACCTGTTTGGAGAATCACCCCACCACAATTCTCAGTCCATGTTGTTTGGAATGGGTATGACCCATGAGCCACCATAAACCCTGCTCACAGTGATTGGTTCAGGAGAGGGCACATGAAGCAGACAGACAGTAAGAGCGCTCTCTGAAATTTCTGCGGGCGATATCAGCAGAGGAGTGCTACAGTGTCATGAGTGTTGCTAAGTAGTAAAAATTAAGACAAAACTAGACCTTCTAATAACCACCTTTGCCAGTGTATGGGGAGAGCCAAGCTGAGAACAAAGCCAACATATTCATACACACACACCAGAAGGAAGCTTAACTTTTAAATTACATAAGCTATATTACCCCTCCTTTTTAACTGGAAGCTACTTTGAGTTGTTTTTCTAAACTATAACCCAAAAGTGTCCTGATTAATGTATCCTCCTAAATTAAATGCCTCATTTAAGTAATTACTGAGCTCCAGGCACTTTACCTAGGCTCTGGGTCTACTATTACGGCGAATAATGATTTAAGTAATACAGATTGTTTCCATGATCTGTCCCTCAACCACCTTTCAAAACTCATTTCCTACTATTCTCTCCCTTCTTCACTCCACACCCCCAGCACTGGCTTCCCCGAACATTCCAAGGACAATCTCACCCAGAGATCTTCCCCTTGCTGGCCCCTCTCCTGGACCACTCTGCCTGGAAATGTCCAAGGCTCACTACCTCACTTCCTCAGGTCTCTGCTCAGAGGGCACCTCATCAAAGGGGCCACTCCTCACCTTTCCAACCCCCAGGTTCCTAACACTCTCTCCCCCACGCACTTTACCCTTCCCCATCACATTCCCCACTCCTTGGTATGTTATGTACTACTTTCTTGTCTGCATTCCTTTACCAGAATATAGATCCATGAAGGGAGAGTCTGTGCTGTGGTTACTGTCATAATCTCAGCAGTGAGAACAGAGCCTGCCATTTGGCAGGTGCCCAATTTTCATTAAATGACTAAATTAATGAGTGTAATGGAAGTTCTGCTGCCAGTGGATATGTGAGTTTGCCACTTACCATAGGTTCTGTTCTAATTTTATCAATTCTCCAAACTTTAAAATGCACAGGAAATAGCAAACTAAGAATAGAAGATTCATCATTTCTTTATAGTGGTAAGAATTTTGGCATCACATATATTTTAGTAAACTATATGTTCTGAGTTAATTATTGTATCTATTGTGAAGTTACGTTTTCTTTTGGAAAATGATAATACGTCCTAAATTCACCACTTTCGAGTTTTCAAGGGACATGCTAGGTTCTGAATAAGGAAATGTAGGAAACAAACCCTTCTTTCTTACTTAAAGCCTTTTGATTTATTGACTAAATATTCTTCATTGGTAAAGGAATCATTAAAAGAAACAAAAATAGATCACATGATAGACTACTATTGCTGATATTACTGAGTACCATGAAAACTGCATTCTGAATTAATGCATTTCGTGTACTTCAAAGGGTTACATAATTGTAATATTAACAGCTAATACTACTCAATGCTTTACATGATTTAATAAGAATTTTAACTGATTCCCTGGTATGACTGTGTCTACACAACCCCATTGTTGTCTGTCCCTACCTCCATGAGCCACTTTTGTGACCAGCCGTCTATTAATTGTCTCCCATTCTTCTCCAGAACAATTTCAATTTTATTGACAATAGCTGACAATGTCTTGTTTATTTATTTTGTTAGTTAGTGACTGTCTCAGCTAGAAATAAACTCCATCAGAATAGAGACTTTGTCTATTTTGTTCAGTGTGAGAGGCTGGAGAGTATGGTGGTTAAGAGATGATTACTTAGATCAAATCCTGGCTCTGCCATCTACCCGCTGTGTGATCTTTGGCAAATTCCTTAATCCCTCTGAGTCTGTCTCCTCATCTATGAAATGGGGAGCCTAATAGTATTTACCTCCACTGATGTGAGAATTATATTGGTTAGACACACAATGGACTTAGAATAATATTTGGCACATATGGTACTCAACAAACGTTAGCCATTATTACTGTAAAACCCTGTGTCCCAGGACCTAGCATAGTGCCTGACACATGGGAAGTTATTAAATAGCGCTTGTGGATGAGTGAATTCTCCTAGCCTCATAAACTCCAGTCTGAGTTCTTAACTGCCTTTCCTTATTATAGTTGATAGTCAAGAAACAAAGTTTAAGCAACTTTTATTTAAGAAACAAAATTGCTCTGACTTTAGTCAGAAAAAGTTTGAAATATTCTCTTTGGGAACTCATTTTAACATGGCGGGAACTGAAAACAAATGAAGTGATACCAGGCATAGAAGGGAGCTTCACTGTGTTTAATTCTAACTCTTAAAATGACATGATGATATGTCACAGTTCAAGAAAAACTGTCAAAGAAATGGAATTGCCTGTGATTCTACATAAATGAATACACTATGTGCATGAAATTGTAACAAAATGAATACTTTTTCAGGCAAATCTTAAAGCATGGAAATAAAATATTAATACTTGTCTTATGCAAAAAGCTTAAAATTCATCAAAATATAGGGTAATGATTAAGAATATGTATCTGAATTAAGATAGGTTTGGATTCTGACTTTCACCACTTACTGGGCAAAGAGACCTACGTTTTCTAAGCCTCATTTGTCTCATCTCTAAAATAGTACAATAACAATAATAATAACGATTTCACAGGATTATCATAGAATTAAGGGATATAATAATGCCATGTAAAGAGTATGCACAGTGCATGGTACATAGTAAACGCTCAAAAAAATGATCATTCTTTTTTATTAATTTCAAACAAATTAACAGATAAATTAAAATCAGAAAATTCATGATTGTTTTTCAACCTTCCTCTTTAAAAGCATAAGAGTTTAAGTGATACTATTCTCTCTTTGCTGCCAGAAATGTCACCTGCATGAGTAAGCAGCTATAGCCATTACCCTATATGAGGATACAGAACTCATATTCTAAAACATTCTGCTCAAAAAACACAACTCTAAAAAGCTGAATGAATGTTCAGCAGGACTATTAAGCACAAGATAGAAAAATGTACAGGATTATTACATGAATTATGCCAACCGTATTTCACTAATTCTTGTGAAATGAATGAAATTCTTGTGAAAGGAACTCTGATGACAAGCTGTTTCAAAAAATAAAATTAAAACACTTTTCACAGAACATTTTTGAGGAATATGAGTTTCCCATTACTTCCTGAAGTGGATACATCTATATATAAACTAGCTCATGAGAGTAGCAGAAACAAAACAAACACCAAATTTCACACTGAAGGTTGTGACTACAATTCTATGGTCAAGACTGTCATTTGCTTTAAGAGTTCCAAAGCCACTGTAGCCATGGCTATTGAAAATAGATTTGGATTTCATAAGGTTCACCTTTCATAGCAGAAGATTCTACCACATCTTGAAGTGCATACAGCTATAATAAGGGCCTACTATCAATTATAATCTATTATCCATAATTATAAACAAGGCTTCATTCATTCATTTGAAAATATTTCCCAGATTTAGACATTAGCAAGGGTCTGCTTTACAATTAATTCTAAAATAATAATAAATCACATAAGATTTTATTAACTTTTATATTTGAAACTTCATTGCACTTATAAATGTTTGACCTCAAAAGTTAAAAGTTTTTCAATTGGGCCCACCATGTTAGAGAGTGGGAGAAAATACTAGTAACTCGTAATACACAAATAAATTCCAAATGGTAAAATCCCCAGTGACACTGTAAACATATTCATCTGCCCCTGGAAACAGGGTCATTCAACAAATAATCGTTGTGCCCTGAATTATATCTCCTCCTCAGCAACCACTCGGTTCCCCGGGGCTTCAGGATGACTGAGGCACACACAGGGAAGGCTTCTCATGCTGTAAGAACTCCATTTCCTCCTCTAAATCTCAAGGGTCAAAGATCAGAGGTCACCATCCACTCCTCCCACATGAGTGGAAAGTCAATCAGAGAAACATGTATTAAGTACCCTGTTGATGTACGGCAGGTTCTGTATCCGGCGGTGGGGATGCAAAGATAAAGTAAGGCTGAGTCGCTAGAGGGGCAGGGGTGTGAAAATTGAATGCTAACCGCCACAGACATGCATTATTGAGGTGCTCGAGGAGCACAGAGAAGGAAGGCACTCGCCCTCCCCTATTCTGAGATAAGACCTACCTCCACTCTTTCGCGGATTCTCTTATCAACCTGCTCTGTAAAACCCCAGGTTTTGTCCCTCTTCTTTGAGAAGTTCCCCGTTCACGAACCTTCTCCCTATTGCAACATTCTGAATAAAATCATCTCCTTACTTGTCCTGTGTATTTTGTCTTCCACAAAGGCTATCATCTTGCTTTGACTGTAATCCAAAGAAAAGGAGTGACAATTTCTCTTCACATGTGAACAGCTGGGTCAAGCTGTTTGACAGGGCAATGAGCCACAGCATCAGAGGATGAGACCCAGCTCTTACCACTGAACCTTGTCTCTCCTAGGGCCCCATGAGATCAAATGTGACACAGTGTGTGGTGATAAATCTGTTAGGCTGTGACAAATGCAGAAGGGCTGTGGCCCAGCCTTTAAGAAGGCAATATGCTCCGAGCAGTGGTCTTATAAAAGCTTATTGCTTCAATCACTCAGAGACTTCCCTGCAACACTACCTCTTAGGTTCTTCTGCAAGTCCACACCCCGTGCACACTTACAGGCAGACACACACGCACACAACTTCACCACCTGCACAGAAACCAAAGAAGACACACCTGCTAGTGAATACCATGTTGAAGAGGCTTCAATACACATATTTTTTGAAAAGTAAGTAGCATTCCAAATTAGTCCTAAGAGTAAAAACTGAGGCAACTGATAAAACAGACCTACTTATTTAATGCTTGATTAAAGAAGGGGGTCAGCAAACTATAGCCCATAAGCCAAATTTGGTCAGCTTCCTATTTTTATAAAAAATAAAATCTAACAGGCACAGAAAAATAAGCTTTTGTGTTTTATTGGCACAAAGCCACATTCATTCCTTTACATATCACTGCTTTCGTGCTACAACAGCAGAGGTGAGCAGTTGCAACAGAGACTGTGGCCACAAAGCCAAGTATTTACTATTTGGCCTTTTACAGAAAAAGTTTGCCACCTCCTGGAATAAAGCATTAAAATTAATGCCTTTCTGCCAACAAGAAGAACAGTCCAATCCTATCATATTAAACGCAAAATTAAAATATCGCCATTACTACCTTCTAGTTAGTTCTTGCTTTCAGGTGAAACGTGATTTACCTAATTTGTAGACTTTCTACTCTTGTGTAACACAATAAAAATAATACCAGCATCTACAGGACAAAGCAGAAAGAAATGCTTAAACATTTCTATTTGAGCCTTTTTCAAAAGAGGCTCTAAAAGTAAACAGAAGAATGAAGCGTGTTGAATTTGCTAAAGGAGAACAGTTTCAAAAGGCCTCCTTAGCACACAGAAAATCCCTAATATGTCACTAGTTCTCAAATATATTCTTTTTGTGAGACAATTTGTACATTTTCTTTGTGGAGTTCACAAGTTGGAGTCAGGAACTCCTGACTCCACCCCACCTGCTCAGTACCAACACAGTCGTCATCCCCGCCCTGAGAGTCAGGAGGCACTCAGTCTATTGGGGTGCTTCTTCCTTTCTCCCTTGTGATGACGATGGAATCCTGGCTCTAGTGAAATAAATTGGAAAGATAAATTAAAAACAAATTTTAAAGGAAATTTAGTAACAAGTTAAGGAACTTGTTCCTGAAGAGAGAGGGACATGATCCTGCCTGTGCGTTGGGATGGTAACTCTGGAGGCCATGGGGAAGGCGGATGGAAAGGGGAGATGCCAGAAGCAAGGACAAGAGTGAAAGGCACTGGTACTTGGCAGAGCGGAGGAACACCAGAGACCTAACCCAGGCAGTGACAGCAAGGATGAAGAAGGGGAAACTGAGGGGAAATACACTTGCAAGGTGGAAGTAACAGAACTAAATTAGTTTGTCAATTGACTTTAAAGGTTTACTACTGTCTTGTTGTTTCCATTTTTTAGTTGTTTTGTGTTCTGCCCTTTTATAAAAGGAGGATATTCTTAAGGAAATTTGATAGGCATGTCTTATTTCTTTTTTCCACTATCTACATCCAAACAGCACAGCACAGAGATGGCATGAGACGTAGAGCTGGCCAAGCGGAATGAGGAGAGACTTGAAAGGTAGCAGAGTGGGGCTCAGATCTTACCTTTTACTTCCTGGTTCTTTCACCTTGCCAGCTCTCCATTCTCTGAGTACAATATGGATCATAATATTTAATTTTAGGGTTGTTTTAAGAATCAGAGAGACAATGTGTGTGGGTGTGTATGCACGCACATATACACTTACAGAAACAGGCATTCAGTAAATAGTAATTGTTACTAGTATTTTCACACTAGTTTTATTCAAATATGAATAATGAATGCTAAGATAACATTATGAAAGTTCTTTGCTTCCATACAAAGTTGGTTTTGAGATGAGACTTTCAAAAGGCTCTTCCTAAAGGGCCCACTCCCCCCTTTAAGAAGGAGCAGTTATTAGGTTCAATTCTCTAAAAACATTATTTTGAAGGTTTATTTTATTCTGAGAGATGTTCAGTGAGAGTCATTTGCAAGTAAATATCTTAAAAAATTCCAGGAGAAAAAACTACACTAAAAATGTGAGATACTTATATAGTAATTTATTATTCTAGCTTCATAAACCTAGTAAATTTTCTCCTCAATCTATCCTGCTAAGTTCACATCTTCTTACTAAAGGCTACCACATTTCAAGCAATATAGATGCTAAATAAGTAAGTTAACTGAAATGTACATCTACGTTAAGTGTTCAGTAAGATCCTGATTAACAATATTGTTCAGTGGGTAGATCAAAGGGTTTAGAGGGCCTAAGTTGGACTGATAAAGGAGAAAATCAATGTTATTTGACCACTCTATCTTCCAAATACACAATGAAATTAAAAATTAAGGGTGATTCCTTTGACTTTTGAGAAACATTTGAGAAGGTCTCTTCTAACATTTGTAAACAAGCAAGTTTCTTCAGATAGCACATGGCATGGCTATAAATTCTAGAGCCCATCAATGGGATTGTCCTGTTGTCACTAAAAAGTCCCAACATTAAAGAGTGGCTCATGTGCCCTCCACTTTGAGATGGAGAAAATTGGGTTTTCTTTAGGATCTTCCTCTAACCTCCTCCAAAGAAGGCAACCTTTGAAGGGCACAACAATTTGTCTTACCTCGAGGAAAATATCTCCAGACTATGGTTTCATTTCCAAAGCAGACCTGTGCTGAATGATGGATTTAGTGTTAACTTGGAAATGAACTACCCTGAAGCAGTAACTTAGGATCTATATTCTTTTTGAAATGTCTACCTTGTTGGGTGTTTTCCTCCTGTTTGATTGTATTAAATACACAGCATTAAAAAACAGTATGAACTTCACAACGTGTTGGGAGGGAAAAAAACTTTGGCACAGTCCAAACTCCTTCAGTGTGGATTTTTCTACGAGACAGGGATTTAAGTCTATCTTAGAAAGAAAGCAGAAAGATAAGCCGGTTTACTACCAATAAACTTACGAAGACAATCGGGATTTTCAATATAAATCAAGGAAAATGGTTTGAAAACCTACAGGTCATCTGAAAAACACTTCGTTCTCCCAATAGTGTGCTGAGTGGAAAATCTCGTCTGTGCTGCCCTTTATCCCCATGTAAAGCAGAGTCATTGACATTTTAACGTAAAATCCAAGAACTATTTCAATTCTGCTTAAGATTTTACAAGTCCTCTGGGGTCTAGAAAATCGAAGGCAAACTTTATTTAAAGTCAGGTTGAATTAAATAGAGTTTCTTTTAAATAAATTATCATGTCTAAGAAAATAAGTTTAACTATAAAATGAATAGAGTTGTATATTGTTTTAATAGTCCTTCAGCTTACAGCTTGTTAACACAGGATAAGGAATTAAAGCAGCTTCTTACTTGACCTTTTTTTCTTGAGGAACATTAGCCCTGAGCTAACATCTGCTGCCAATCCTCCTCTTTTTGCTGAGGAAGACTGGCCCTGAGCTAACATCTGTGCCCATCTTCCTCTATTTTATGTGGGACGCCTACCACAGCATGGCTTGACAAGTGATGTGTAGGTCCGCACCTGGGATCCAAACCGGTGAACCCCAGGCTGCTGAAGCAGAACATGTGAACTTAACTGCTGTGCCACCGGGCCAAGCCCCCCCCCCCCCCTTTTTTTTTGCTGAGCAAGACTGCCCTGAGTTAACATCCACTGCCAATCTTCCTCTATTTTTTTGTATATGGGGCACCTCCACAGCGTGGTGGCTGGTGAGCCGAGTAGGTCCATGCTTGGGATCCAAACTCGCAAACCCCAGGCCTCCAAAGTGGAGTGCATGGAACTTTAATCACACAGCCACCAGGCCAGGCCCAATGTTTTGTTTTAATCTACTGTTTACCATAGGAGATATGTATATCAGCCTCACGCTTTGACAATTTTTGCAATTTTGCAACAATCGTGAGAATGGTAGATATAGAAATGTTTTCTTCACCTATACTCATAAAATTGGGAGTCATCTTGCTGAGGAACAATTTGTCAATATCTATTTCAAGTTCATCCAGCAAACATCGTACAAGCATTACTTTGGGTCACACAACACTGTACTATCACATAAGGAGAATACAAGCAAAACTACCAAAAACATTGGGGAAAAATGACTACTTTCCTCTAAGAGCAGATGTCAACTGCCATGAGCATTCTACTGCAACATCATTATGCCAAAATTAGATTTCTAAAGAAACTTTTGGAAGGATTTCTATCAAAATATGATAAATATCTACCCTCTCTGACCTCTCTGCAGAATACGGATTTGTTGAAATGGCCATAGGCAATGTTAATTCACAGGGAAAGAAAATGACTTACAAGAAGATAAGACTTGATGACCTAATTGCGAAAGTACTGGAGGAAAAAAAAATAAAGCGAGAGATGCAGCGGGCGCTTCCTGTACGCGACAGACGTGACCCCCAGAGAGCTGGAGGTAACTCAAATCAGGCTTCAAGCTCAACTCACAGGAGGGTGTTGAATAAATTCCCCTCCCTACAACCTTCTCCCCTTTCCAGGCTGGAGATAAACTACCCTACAAAGGCAAAATGCAGAGCCACATTAGCCCAGATTACTGAGTTGATTAGTTGATAAAATTAAACAATGCAAATCTTGTTGGCCTGAATATTTCTGCATAGATTATACAATGGGCCTGGATCTGATTTCAGTCCTCAGCATCAGACAGTGCCTCTAGGTTGTTACTTCTCATACATACCTAAATAGTAAGATTTTAGTGACCAAAGGGCAGGGCCAAATTTCTCACTGATCTTCTCATGGTCAACAAATCTATGCTGGAAGTATCTATGTAGGTGAGCTAGGTAATACTAACTGCAAAAGATTTTACATATAGCGGTTGGCCTGGCAGCGTAGTGATTAAGTTCATGCACTCTGCTTCAGCAACCTGGGATTTGCAGGTTCGGATCCTAGGCACGGACCCAGCACTGCTTGTCAAGCCACGCTGTGGCAGCATCCCACATAAAATAGAGGAAGATTGGCACAAAAAGAAAAAAAGATTTTACATATAATTTTTTAAAAAGACCAAAAAAGCTATTTTCCCTTTGTTTTAAAGGGAAAAAAAAGGTCATATACATTTTTAAGCTCCCTAGATTGACCCTGTACTAGAAACAGATCAATCGAATTGTAGGACGCAGCTCTCCACTGCCCTGAGGACAGCACTCAGTTTCTCCCTTACTTTCCTCTCTTTACTCACTCTCTGTTGCCCTGAAGCTGCCATGACAACTTCCTTCTTCCAAAGCACTGCTGCTTTTTCCCCTGATTTCTTGTAGTGGTTCTACATCAACATCTGCACATTTCTCTAGGGAGAGAAAGCTTTCCTGGTTTACATTCTCCCTCTAATAGTCCTGCCTTAACATCCCAGGGCACAGCAGAGAAGGGAAGGGCAGAGATGGCGCCTTGTTTGAGCCTTTCCTGAAACCCTGTCCCAGCAGCTGCTTCTGTGAAGGCATCAGCAGCAGCCTTTGATTTCCGTTGACCTCATCCCAGGACTATAATTGTCCTATGATGCAGGATAAGAAATTCAAGAAAACAAGAATAAAACTGGTTTAACTAAGTGTGGTGATGGATGTTAGCTAGACTTATTATGGTGATCATTTCACAATACATATATCAAATCATTATGTCACACACCAGAAACATATAATGTTATATATCAATTATATCTCAATAAAGGAAATTGAAGAAGTCAATTAGAGAGTGCTTATAAACAAAGTGGTATAAAGCATATGAATACACAACCTTCATTTCTAGATTCTTCCCTAAGATTGTCTTCAAAGGAATCCTGTCTCTTTTGTTGACTGATTTTACTTTTCTTGTTGTGGGAGACAATTACTAGCTGCTATGAACTAAAGTTCCTGATGAAGACTCTCTGCCTTTCTATATGCCTAGTAAGTTAAGAGATGACCACACATCTCTAGTAATACAGGCAGACCCAACTTTTAATACCTTGCCTAACGGATTTGCCCAAGAGAGTAACTCCAAATGCTTTAAATTGGTGTCTATCAAACTGAAGGATGCATATCCCTCAGGGAATACACATGACAATGATGGACCACATAAAGCCAATGAGTAAATATTGTAGATATTTAGGAAAAAACATTTTTTGAGTCAAGTAAACAGTTATATCATGGGACAGAATACAAACTTTCGTTAATTTTTAGGATAAAGCTTAAAAATTCAAATAAATGTTGGAGCCAGTCTGGTGGCATAGTGGTTAAGTTCATGTGCTCTGCTTTGGCGGCCTGGGGTTCACCAGTTCAGATCCCAGGCACAGACCTAAGTACCACTTGGCAAGCCATGCTGTGGCAGGTGTCCCACATATAATATGGAGGAAAATGGGCATGGATCTTAGCTCAGGGCCAACTTCCTCAGCAAAAAGAGGAGGATTGGCAGCAGATGTTAGCTCAGGGCTAATCTTCCTCACCAAAAAAAAAAAACAATTTAAATAAATGTTGAGCTTACTGCAGATGCCTTTTGCTATGGTACCCAGGCCCCAAAAGGCCTGCCTCTCTCCACTCACCTTTGAAGCTAATTGGCAAAACTTCGAAATAATTGCCTTAAATAATTATGTAGATCTCTCTGAGGTTTCTACCTCTGTCTACATACAAGTCATGACTCTATTACACATCTATGCAGCACGAAACAAACTAGGAAGACAAACCATAAGAGACAAACAACAAAATGATGGGAATTATACATATATTATTTTGTACTCAGATTTGCTCTTAATTCTGAAAGTAGTAATTGTGTCCCTACTAATTCCAAGCTTAGGCTTGGCAACCTGGGATGAGTAAAGATGAATAGTTAGCTCTTACTGCAATGTCTTAAAATTCTGGTACAGGCATGCTTTACAGCTAATATCAAATCTTTCAAGAGATTAATCTGGCCCACTATATATAATTTTGCACTTGCTATTCCCTCTGCCTGGAACACTCTTCCCTTCAGTTCTCTACACTGCCGATTCTTTCTCACCCCTCCAATTCAGCTCTTCAGAGAAGCCTTTCCTAACCATCCCACCTAAAGTAGCCCCTCTACAAATATGTTATCATCCTATTCATTTCCTTCAAAGTGATTACCACAATTTGTAGTTACCCTGGAATTATTTACTCTTTTATTTATCATTCATGTGCCTCTTCCCAAGAGAACAAGCCAGAACCTTGTCTGTCTTATTTATTGCCACATTCCCAACTCTACTGAATGTCACTCAACAAATATTTTTGAATGAAAATACTGCTGCATAGTATTTAGAAATTAAAAAACAGGCGTTTCTCACAGACTTTCAAAACTCTAAAAACTCAAACTATGAAGCTGTTATAATCTGGCTCTCTTTTCCTATAAAGCTAAAAAGAAACAGAGGCTCAGGGACTCCTCCCAAATTCTTTTAGATTCACGAGTCAGGGGTGGAGCTAGGACCAGTCTTTCATTTCTGTCTCCCACTCCAGGGAGCTTTCCAAACCAAGCTGTTGTTTCTTCTACTCTCACTTTATTAGTCCTACAGGATGTATAAACAGTGTTGAACACACATGAAAACCAACTGTTCACTTCTTTTAAAACCCATAAACCGCCTTCTTTTTTTTTTTTTTAGCACTCCACATGCTAAGGAGGCTGACCTGCATGCCACGTACAGAAGAAGTGATGGAATCCCATTACAATCCAATCCTGTTCCACAGCACGGCCTGCGAGCCTCGCCTCTGCTGCTGATGTGGCCAGAGCAGCCACCGTATTCACTACATAAGGTCATAAAAGGTATTTTGAATCAGGAGAAGTAAATGCCCTAGGCACTGACATCTCACACATCTAATAAATTAACTAACTTAACTAAGACAGACTTTAGTAGTTATGCCTATTTTCCTCAAAGAGGTCAAATTTAAACTCAAGAGACCAAGGAAAAAAATCCCACAAAAAGAGAAAGGCCATATAAATAAGTACCATCACAGTAACAAGTCATAAATCCACTAGAAACTCCTAGAGAAGGACGTGGCCTGCTGATCAGGAATCAGACCTATTTGGCAAGCTCACAGGTAGCAGGTAACTAAGCCAACATGTCTGACGAGAAAACATTTCTCCCTAAAAGAAATGGCAATCTTATTGAACAGCTTCTTTCTAACCTCCTGGAATATCTGAGTATCCTGTGGTGACTGGTCAAGGTTCTTCCCGCCAGGCAGCTGGACCCCACTGTTCAGAGTCCCCAGGCTTGAAGTCACGGCTCAAAATTCACTTTTGTCAAGATCCACGGACCAATTAACCCAGGTCACTCTCTAACCCTCCAATGCAATGGCTGGCTCGTCTTCTCTGGGCCAGGACATTTGTATTATTTTGAAGTTAGCTGTTTCTTCATGTGTATTTGTCCATCTAGCCTAGCATTTTCAAATGTCAAGTGACTGAGGGCCAGGACCCTTCAGGTCTGCTAACACAAGCCCTAGCACTGGTCTCTATTTTCCAACTAAACTGACACAGAGTCTTGCCCCTGGACATGACAATGCTGAAATAAAAGTCATACTTTGCAGAGCATGTTTTACTGTGATTAGATTTCTCAATCATAAAAAT
Source organism: Equus quagga (assembly GCF_021613505.1). Classification (NCBI taxonomy): domain Eukaryota; kingdom Metazoa; phylum Chordata; class Mammalia; order Perissodactyla; family Equidae; genus Equus; species Equus quagga. The sequence continues at coordinate 26,595,908 of NC_060267.1, read as the reverse complement.
GAGGCCCCAAATTACTGGTGCCATATAACACTGGCAAAACTGTCTGTGTGCATTCATACCATAATGCTATTAATTCTGTATTTTTAAAAAAGAACATGAAATTAGTTTTAAAATTAAGCAAGATGATAGTACTCAAATAATACAAATCCAGAAATGGATAAATTTTTAATCCCATTAGTTACAAAATTTAGAATATTTAGCCAAACATGAGACAAATCGTATTAGGATTCAGTGGATAACATTATAGTATCTTTAAAAACTGGGCCAAATGTATACATGAACCAATATTAGGAAATAGGTAAATCACTAAATATTTTATCTATCCCCAAGAAATAGTGCCCTATTTAGTTGAGAAGACTTATGATTAAAACTAAGGCAGATGCAGGTAATTGCAATCCTATGCACAAGTTTCTAAAAAAAATAATAAATTTGGTTATACATTCCAAATAGTCACAAAACTCAAACAGTGTGCATCGTCGACAAGTGCATGGCTAGACCAGTCACATAAATTTTTTTAAGGTAGTCAAAATGAAGCTATGTGCTCAATACTTTGTAGCAAAATCAGTGGTATCCCCACCTCTAAACAAGAAGGCTTTTTTATTAAGTTGTCTTATCCTTTACATAAATTAACAAAAACTTATTTCTAAATAGCATTTAATATAACCTAATACGTCCTCTGAAAAGTTTTTCTACTCACACATTATTAGCACATGGGTTTCAAGTGTACTGATTACCACAAAAACAACCTCATACTTCATTCAAGCTACCGCTGAGAGGAATTTAGACAAGAGCGTAAAAGAAGTTGTCATTTAAACAGACATTTAAAATAGCATGTTAAAAATTAACACAATGCTGAACTTAGTAAAAGTGAATTATTTTGTTATAGCAAAATTCTCTTTAATAGTTGTGTTAATGTGCTACTCTGGAAATGCTGACAATACCAAGAACGTGGTATATGGTCAAAAATCATTTGTTAAAAATGACCTTGACCCAAAACGGGCTCACGGTTAGTAGGGCTTTGGTCTAAGCAAGAAGATAACATCGCACTACCGTGCTGCATATATATAAAGTGAAGTCAAGCCAAATGTGGCTAAAACAGTGACCAGCTTCCACAGTGTTTATTTTACTGTTTCAGGAAAGCAGAACCTTCAGCTCCACCAAAAATGGTAGGAAAGGGCGAGTGCACAGACCTTTTAAGACTTGTGTATGAATATATTAGTAGAAGGGTATACGTGTTTGGCATTTTCTCAGGTATGAAAAATAGACTAATGTAAGTCAGCATCTCCATTTGAGCTATCAATTAACATAGAAGCAAAAGGAAGGTTGAGAGAAAATGAGACAACTTTGAGAAACGTGAATCCAGAAGGGGAGCAGTTATTGCTGAAATGAAGTATTATAAAATGTCTACCTTTTCTCATTAGTTGTATCCTGCAAATTGCTTACCCAAATCAGACTATCAAGATTATAGATCCTGCCTAAAAATTTGTAAATCCCTACATGATTTCTTCTCCGAAAATGAATTTATCAACATAAACTAACCAGAAACTTCCCTTTTTTTTGGTTTTCTGACATGGCAAAATTTTTATTAGACAGTTAATTAAACGTTTTAATGAAAATAGGGAACCACAAAATTATCCCAAAACTAGTAATGTGAAGGCATTCTTACTCTTTATAAAAATTATTATGGAACTTAATGTAACACATGTAAGCAGGTATTTAATTTTACTAAAGTGATTTGTCTTGACAATAGTTCACATTATGATTTTAGTTAATATGGAAGGTCAATAGTGCATATATATCTTTATATGGGATATATTTATACATAAAACATACATATACTCAAAAAAAATACCCACACAAACAAAATGATGACAACTATGTCAAGTATATCCAATTTGGAAAGAAGAAAAGACTAAACAAAAACAAAATTATTAATTATGTGAGGATAGGAGTCATGGGGCTGTTTTTCTTCATTCTTTTATAACATTATCATTGCTTTTAAAACTAAAATGTATTTATTTTGGTTTGGTTATACATATAAAACCACTACATGATTTAGAGATATTAAATAATTCTAAAATATAATTCCTAGATAAAACCACTACGTAGTTTAAAAATTCACGTAAGTACAAAATCCACATACCTGAGCCAACCTCTTTTTCCTCTTCTTCAATGTTGTTTTTGATGCTATCATACTCCTCATCAATGGTCTGGTTACCACGCATCTGAGATAAGATTCTACGGGCCTTCTGAGTCTGTCCTTTCTGAATAAGCCATCGAGGGCTTTCAGGTAAAAAGAGAAAGCCGAAAAACTGTATAACTGCCGGAATTGCTGCAAGTCCCAACATGTACCTGCAATAAGAAATCCACATATTAGTGTAAAATTTGGTCTTATTTGCACTGAGTATGAATGAAAGGTTTGTGTTCAGCACACTGGGAATAATATCAACGTTAAATTAATCAGAATGATTTTCTTGTTATTATATGTGTATGTGTTTGTCACCAGAAAAAAAGGATATTTTTAGGCTGTAGTGAAAAACTGAAAAGTGAGAAAAATTTGATTCTTCTCTCTCTCTCTCACACATAAATTACAATGAAAAAGAATGGGCAAAAGTCACAATAATTATGTATATGTATCCTGAACCAAATACATCATGCAAAACACCAAATCACCATCCCTATCTATGTAACATAATTCTGTATTTTACAATACAAAATGAGGCTAAAACAAAACTCTCTGATATCTGTTTAAAAGATACACTTTTCATTAAAATAAATGCCCACATTGACTTCTTTACAGCTACTTATGCTCTGTGAGTGATTAGTCATGATTTCATTTTGCCATCGAGCATCACGTTCACCCTCATTAACTGAGGGAAGTAGAAGCCCTTGGCAGAAAAAAGGTGGAGCCGGAAGCAAATAATCGTTATTAAAGTAATAGAAATACGAAAAAGCTGCCATATTGTTTTTAAGTTATTTGTCGTCTTCTTTAAACGTCTATTCTTAATGGCTGGCAAAATTCCAAACAGTAAATAAGCATATTATTTTAAATCTATCAAAGAAATAACAAAAACACCAACATAAGTATAGTAATATCAAGGATCTCTCCAAATTATTCTGACCACTGGACTGATCTCCTAACATCTTTAGGCCTCGATCTTTTTGAACCAAGAGGTTAGATCAGATAAATTTTAAGATTTCTTTCAAACGGAAACTTCTCTGAATCTAGGACACCTGGATGTTTTCTGTTGATTCAGGTCCCTGGGTATGTCCCATGGTCGATTCACGGTGGCAGAGCTTGAAGGCCAATTCCAATCATAGGACAACCCATACTCACTGGGATTCATAAATTGACCAGAAGCCACCGGACTCAATACACTTTTCAAAGCTTTTCTAACTTTTAAGCTATGTTAAACCTAAAGTATAGCAGCCTTGAAGGCATCAGAGACATACCATGAAATATGCCTATTATTTTTCAGGCAATTCCATTTTAATTCTGAAAAGAGTAAAAAAAATTTAAAAATACAATTTGTCATGTGAGTGTTAAGAATACCTCCTACTCTAAACAGTAGCTAAAACTACACAAAGAAACAGAAAAATTAAGATTTAGAAAGTAAACAAAGTGTTTATGAACGACGGACTAAATGAATCACTCGGCCTACAGTATTAAAAGAAATCTTATCAGAAGTGTTTTACACTTTCATCCATGGGCTGTAATAATTACACCAATAATTAATCACTCCTTCCTCTGCTCACCTACAGAACACAGTGTATTAAGCTTCATTTTTGTCACCGTACCTTGTATTATAATAAATTATTTACCTGTCCCACTTGATTGCATATTTAACTTTATATTTGGCACAGCAGCTAATAAAGTATCTTGCACACCACAGGCACTTAGTAAATGTTTTATGAAATTATACAAAAGCAGGTATATATTTAAACTTTCTGTATTAAGTAAACAGAAAATAACTGTGCTTTACACTCATCCAGCAAAGTTTTACGCAGCAACTCTCCTGGATCATTTAACTCTGCAGACTTACTTGCACAGTAATTCCTTCCAACGAAACCATTCATCGTTCTGGATATAAACAGACCTTCTCTTCTGAGGACGACCACTCATCTGAAGACTTCTGAAGAGCCTAGAGAGGTCAGTTCACACAAATGCCTATCTCTGGGCTTTTCCTCTTAAGGTGTTAACTTGTATAACCAAATCTGTTATTTAAATGTATGTTTTATTGTTGTAAAAGAACAAAATTTCTCTTCAGTTGTGTTCTCTCCTAAAGAAAGGTTATCCTGTATTACCAATTATTTGAAAGAAAAGCGATAAAAAGGTAGGCACAAAATATACCAGATTAGGAAATAAATAAGAAAAGCTGTAAAGATGAAAGCCATTATGTTTCATTTCTCTACACCTTTCATGATCTTTCCTTCTGGTCTCCAAACCCCCTTGGTGATGAATTAAGATTAAAGGGCTGCACAGCAAACTTCAAAGACACGCTTGAAATGAATATAGAAACTGAATAATTTTCAGGCCCAAAGATGCTCATATAATACTTTGCACTTTACTACTCACTATTTAATCCCAGAACACAATGTTTCTAAAAACTGAAAGAAAAAAGAAAAGGGAAAAGACAAAAAGAAAAAGAAAATGCAGACAGACATAGCCTGTGCTTGTTAAACTAGCTACGGAAGAAAATACTTTCGCCCTCCAGTCGTTGAAATCTCTAAGCCCCAAGAGTCTAGGTCTGAAATTTACAATTCAATGCCCTAATACTAGAGTGTGGAAAAGGAATTTGTACCTTGTTGCCAACCTTTAAGGATATTAAACCTTGTTTCCAGAGACTAGTGAAGATAAAACATGTTTTATACATTTATATGGTACCATTTCTAAAAGTAAAACAAAGAAGCTTATTTTACTATCTTTTAATTACCTTTCATGATAACAATATTTTGATAGGAATAAATTTTCATGGCTTTGTAGAAACCTAATACACAAGATCAGGAGTAGCTGTGGTTGATGATGGAGACAGCACAGGAACAGAACTGGGTTGTGCTTCAGCTCTGGGCACACAAACCACAAAACCCTGGTGAAGTTATTTAACGTTTTAACGCACAGGTGACTGTCTGTTTCACAGAGCTGCTGGGAGAATTAAGTGAAATCATTCTGCCAGTACCTAGCACTGAGAGGATGCTCAGTAAAAAGCTGTTCTCACCTCCCTGACTCCCTCCCCCATTAAACAACTCATGGCAACTTGTCTATCCTGGCTGTATCATCCACCCAAGCTTTCAGGACGTAGAACTAACCAATTTCTTTCTTGAGGAAAAACCGTTCCTCTGATGATGTGCAGAATGGAGAACAGGAAGGATAAATACAAGGTTATTTTATTGTGGTACTGATGAAAATTTTCTCATGAGACTAAAAGAGCAGGAACTTTATAGGCTTAGTTAAGGGACTCACCATCAGTCCTCTAAATCCAAGGAAATGAGGAACCAGATAAATGACAAAGAGTACACTGATATGACAAAGAATATACTGATAGACCATGGCAGGCAATGCCCAAACAAACACGCAGTCTCCTATTGATAGAGGAGATCTCATTATTATAAGTTAAATCAAGGGTACTAAACCTGGGCTTCACATTAGAATCACCCAGGGGGCTTTTAAAACACACCAGTGTCCAGGCCTTACTCATCCCCAGGGATTTTGATTAATTGGTCCGGGCTCAGGCCCAGGGACTTCTATTTCATTAAAAGCTCCCCAGGTGGTGTTAATGTGCAGTCAGAGCTGAGAACCACTGATCTAAGGGTTTTAAAAACCCAGGGGGTGAAAGCGAACAACAGGCACCCAAGGTCCACACCTTAAGGCAAAAGCCATTTATTTTCTGGAGGCGAGACAGCACACCAGGCTGACAGAAAGGCAAAGTACACTGACTTAAACAAAAATGCCAAGCTTGCATGAGTTCTAAAAATCTTCAGAATCTTTCGTTGGCATCATGATCACTCCCTGAAAGATACCTTTTTACCCTTTCTAAACTGAAGTTAACAAATGAGCTATCTTCTAGTCTGACTAGCAGTACCAGCACCTGTCTATCACAAAACTAAGGAGGGGCCCTCAAACGGTGAGCAATGCTTTCAGATGGTGTGGCTGAGCCAGCTAACACAGGAGACAAGCCCAGCTACTCCACCTCAGGTTAAGCCTTCTTCCCAGGGCCAAAAACTGAAGCTCTGTGAATCTAAGCTCCTGTATTCCTGGGTGCCAGCCCTCCCCACTGTGGGTAAGCAGACCTGCAGCTGCGGCTGCCATCACAAGAATCCAAACCGGTCCTTTACTGAACGGAACATTCACCACCATTCTTGTTTTAAAAGAATCATATTGCTCTCACTTATGAAACTAAAGACATGTACCTTTAATACATGGCCATTTAAGATAGAAAATTTTGCAGTTCATAATCGCCCCTTTCTCTGAACTGATAACACAGATATCTGATAAATACGGTCAACTGATAACATGATAAGCATGTTACTTATTCTCTAGTAGTTCCACAAGGGTGACGATTATGTTCCAAATACATGAAAAGCTACTTGAATGTACAAACTCAGCTTGGACACGGACTCATTTAACAACAATAACAGCAACAGTAATAGCTAATACGCAGCACCAGTTACTATGTGCCAAGCTCTGTTCAAAGGGCTTAAGAGACCTCAACTCATTTACCTTCAAAACAACCCTAGGAGGTGGGTACCATTATTATCCCCATTTTCAGGACAAATAAATGTGGCACAAAAAAGGCACAGAACTAGTATGCGGTGGAACCAGGATTAAAACCTAGGCAATGTGGCTCCTATAGTAAATGTTTATTGTGAGTCAAGCTATAACAAATGTTTAATGATTAGTTGATCATTAATTCTGCAGAATTCATCAAAGGAAACACTAATTTACCTTAGTCTCCTGTTTAAAGACTTTTGAAGATCCCTTTAAAAGTTTTATTGTTCACATCTCTGTTAGACGCAGAAAAGCACAGTGGCAGAAACAGGGCAAAGGGGCTTGCTGGGGGCTTTCGCTCCCAAGTGTGCCGAGCACAGTACTGACTCAGAAACGCCCGCTGGCTGGGGAACTGCAAGCTGGATTTAAAACACAGGCATGCCAGTGGCAAAAGGAATATCCTGTTATTCTCTTGGCACCAGAATGTTACTGCGAAAATAGCTGACAATTAGTTAAAAGAAAATACCTCATTTGTAAGGGTAAACTTGTACTGCTTGCTTTAAACACTGTGCCCAATTGAATTTTTATTTCATTTTTCTTTAACATACACAGGTAAATGTTTTGGGGAGGAAAAATATAGGTAACAAGAAAATAAAGAGTTTAAAAGATGATTGGGAGCAAAAGAATTTGACTTGAGATTTAATCCCTTTAAAATATATTATATAATGGACACGACAGATATAAAGTGGCTTTTCTCCACACTTTGGTTTTCAATCTCTAAAGGCCACCACCCCAAACTCTCCCCTTCCAAAAGGAATTGTGCAGGAGTGAGGAACTGTAGTCTGTATCCACATTCTGTTGATTTCTCTTCTCCTCTCTGTTCTTTTCCCTCAAATTCCCAAATGATGTGAAAAGGTTGCTAGTGCCTTACAATGGAAGAGCTATGTGATTTATGGTTTTAATTGTAAGTCAAGCTATAACAGAAAAATTACCATGGCTAAGGGAACATATTGTAATATGTTACATTTAAAACAAATTGTATGCAACTGTGTTTATTGCTCTTGAGGCACTGAATGCTACTAAGGGAAGATGCTTTTCATTCTGAGAAGCACAGTAAAGGTTTCTGAGACACTGCAGTCACTTAGCCAAATTATTCTCCTAATAGGCCATGAGGGTGTTAAGGGACAGTTAAAAATCATCTCCTTACTTGTCTCCCAACCTCATGTTGTCAAACATATACATTTTCAAACCAAATCTCCACCTTACATTTTTCCAGTCACAGAGAATCTTGCTATTTTTCTAAACACTAAGATTAGCTCAGTGACAGTCTCTGAAACTTTGAGTACAGTGAGGGTTTTTAGCAATATTCCCTAGTAATATCCAATACTGTCTTACAATAAACTGAAAAAAATCAAACGAAAAACTGTATTTGTAATTCCAATAGTTTTATTTCCATCCTCTGCCTTCTAGCTTGCATTCTATTTATATTTACTTGCTATCGATTTACATCTCATGTCCATGTTAGCCCATTTTAATAGCTCAAATAAGTTAGAGGAATATCATAAATATTAAGATGCTATGCCTTACTCTTTAAGACTCTACAGTTTCAAATTGGCATCCTTCGACATATAACTATGAAATAAACTCTAAACTCGTTTTTTTTCCTTGAAACGGTTCACTGAAAACAAAAGGGTTAGCAGTTAGAACTAGTCAATTATTTGAAAATGTTATCTAATGAAGATTTACTGTGTTTGCTTGGAAGGCTAACGCTGCATTTCTTGTGATCTCTCTGAGCTATTATTCAGCTGTTTACCCAGCAAACATCTCCTGAATGTATGTTAAGGGCCAGGCTCTAAGCCAATCATTGAGCATCAGGAGTAAACTTAATCAGAGACAGTGCAGTGCTGTGTAAATCTGAAAATATTCCCCGAAGCTGGAACTTTCCAATGATATTTACCATTATACCTTATTTAGAGTAGTGAAACATTTTCCCCTTAAAAAGGCATAATCCAATGCCTTCGAACCACATTCAAGAACACTGCTCCTTCAGCCCTACATCTAGAGCTACCCGACTTCATTGCTCAACATTCTTAAGTATATAAGCATATGAAAAAACTCAAAATCCGTAAGAAATAATCACACAAGTGATGCATTTACTAAAAGATCTCTATTCTTGGATTTACAAAAGAAATGATCATCATCCTATATAAATTACAAGCTATATACGTGATAGTCACCAAACATAAATTATGATTTATGTAACGTTTCTACTTAATGCAAAAGTTTTAGATGTAGAAAGATAACACTGAATTTAGCCACCTGCTATAGTTAGAACTCACTTGATAACATATTTTTCAGTTTTAGTTCATGACTCAACTCCATTTTAGCAGATCAGAAATTAAAATAATAAAAACTGCCAAATTGAGACCCCAGGCTGATAAGTTAATCTTCCTCTGCCATCAAGGACCATGTACATGATGTACTAATACACCTGATAAACTGATGACAGGTAGAGAGTAAACATGAGACCATGACTGGAGGTACATAAGAAAAAAAAAAAATCAATGGGTCACAATTGGAATCTTTCAAGTAAAAAGTAGCTGATATATGATCAGCAAATGAGCAGCTTTTGTGTTTCCTGGTGAATGATTATGTGTAAACTGTTAAAAAAAAAAAGTAATTGCCAAATATGTAAATGTAAGAAAATATTAATTCTATACATGTAGCGAGGCGAAAACCCCTCAAAGTAATTTGGTATCAGTATATGAGGTAAGTGATTTGGCCAAGGTTATTTAGAGTGTTGTGATTATAGTAGAAGAAGCAAGATTACTTGCTTTGACATAATAACGTGATATTTTTCAAACAAATGAATATATTTTGCACAGACATTAGGTAGATAGTTTTAAGCTACATGGGAAAATATACTGACTTGCACAAAATTCACAGCGCTAGTACTGAAAACAATGCACACACGGCCATGGCTACACACATATCCTTTTTTTCAAACTGAGAATCTTTCATTTGCAAAGCTCTAGGCTAGGGATTATGGTAGCAGACATCCCTTGCTTCAAGAAGCTTATACTCTAGTTATTATCAAAGAAAACAGGATCACTCATTTAATTGCTATGATTGAGGTTTAGGTAGTGTAGGAGTAAGGAGAAAAGTTATTTCAACAGAAGCTATCAGAAAAACTAACACAAATTATTCAATGGGCAATGCAGAAAAGGAATATAATGGAGGCAGCCAACATAAATTCAGATTAACTTTTTTTTTTAGGTAAAATTTGCATACAGTAAAATTAAGAGATCCAAGGTATACTATTCTATGAGTTTTGAGAAATATACATATCCTTGTAACTACGATCTCAATCAAGAAACAAAATATTTCTGCCATTCCAGAAAGTTCCCTTAATATCCCTCTCTTTCCAGTCAATCGCCACTGCCATAGACAATCAATGACTGAATTTCTGTCCCCACAGCTTATCTTGCATGTTGATGAACTTCATAGGGAATGGTGGAGACTCTATTCTTCTGTGTCTTGCTTCTTTAAATCAGAATGTTTTTGAGATTCATCCACGTTGTTGCTCCATCAACGTCACTGATTTTATCTATTCTTATCAGACTGTCCTAATTACTTTAGCTTTATAGTCCTGAAATCGGACGGTGAGTCCTCCAACTTTGTTCTTCAAGGAGGTTTCAGCAATTCTAGGTCCTTTTCTGTAAAAAGTTTGGAATCAACTTGTCCATGTGAATGAATAGGAAGTGGTGATAGCGGATATCTTTGCATTGCAACTGATCATAAAGGAAAGCATTCAGGCTTTCAACATTGAGTATAAAGTTGGTTGCAGGTTTTTTTGTAGGTGTGCTTTATTGAAGTGAGAGTGCTTTTCTATTCTAGTTTGCTGAAAGGTTTCACCACAAATGAATACTATTCTGTAAAATGTTTTCTCTGCATAGACTGAAATGACGGTATAGGTTTTCCTCCTTTGAATAATTTCAACATGGTGACCTGCATGAATTAATTTTCTTATGCTAAACCAACCTGACTTTCCTGCGAAAACTGACTTGGTCCTGATTTATTATCCTTTTATACATTTCTGGGTTTGATTTTACTAACATTTTGTTAAGGACACTGTGAGTCTGTGTCCAGAATTTTCTTTTAACAATTTAAGCCATAATACTAGTGTTATGCTGGCCACACAAACCCAGCTGGGAAGTATTCTTTCTACTTCTATTTTCCTAAAGCTTTTGTTTCAGTTTGGACCCACTTCTTCCTTAAATGTGTTATAGAATTCACCAGTAGAACCATCTGGACCTCGAGTTTGTTTTGCAGATAGGTTACTACTACTAATTCAATTTATTTAATAAGTATAGGGATACTCAGATTTTCCATTTTTTGGTAAGTTGTGATTTTCACACAACATGCCCATTCCATCTAAGTTATCAAATTTATTGGCAAAAAGTTGTTCATTATCTTGAGTTGCCCTCATTATCTTTATAATGTCAATAGGAATGATTTGCTCTCTTTTACTTCTGATATTGATAATTTATACTTTATCTTTTTTTTCTTAACCAGTTTAATCAGTAATAAGCAGTTTATCAGCTTTATTAATCTTTTGAGGATGCTCAACATCACTAATCCTCAAGGAAATGCAAATCAAAACCACAAAGACATATCACCTCATTAGAATGGTTAATATCAAAAAGACAAGAAATAACAAGTGCTGGCGAGGATGTGGAGAAAACAGAACCCAAGTACGCTATCACTGGGAATGTAAACTGGTGCAGCCAAGACATGGAAGCAACCTAAGTGTCCATCGATGGATGAACGGATAAAGCAAATGTAGTATATACTCACAATGGAATATCATTCAGCTATAAAAATGAATGAAATCTTGCCATTTGTGACAACGTGGATGGACCTTGAGGGCATTATGCTAAGTGAAGTAAGTCAGGCAGAAAAAGATAAATACCATATGATCACATTTATACATGGAATTAAAAAAAAAAAAACAAGCTCACAGATGAAGAGAACAGACTGGTGGTTGCCAGAGATGAAGGGTGGGGTGTGGGGAAAATGGATGAGGGAGTCAAAAGTACAAACTTCCATTTATAAAATAAGTAAGTCATAGGATGTAATGTACAGCATGGTGACTATAGTTAATACTGTATATTACATATTTGAAAGCTGCTAAGAGAGTAAATCTTAAAAGTTCTCAGCACAAGGAAAATAATTTTCCAACTATGTATGGTTCTGAAGGATGTTAACTACACTTATTGTGATGATCATTTTTCAATATATACAAATACTGAATCATCTTGTACATCTGAAAGTAATATAATGTTACACATCAATTATACCTCAATAAAAAAATATATATTTACTCATCTTTTCAAAGAACCCACATTGTTTTTTTCCCCATTGTTTGTCTATTATATTCACTTATGTTCTTTATTATTTAATCTCTTCTGTTTTCTTTGGGTTTAATACACTCATATTTCTCTTTTTTTTTTTTAAAGATTCTATTTTTTTCCTTTTTCTCCCCAAAGCCCCCCGGCACATAGTTGTATATTCTTCATTGTGGGTCCTTCTAGTTGTGGCATGTGGGACACTGCCTCAGCGTGGTTTGATGAGCAGTGCCATGTCCACACCCAGGATTCAAACCAACGAAACACTGGGCTGCCTGCAGTGGAGCGCGCGAACTTAACCACTCGGCCACGGGGCAAGCCCCATATTTCTCTAGCTTTTTAACATGAAACTTAGATCATTTGACTTTTCCTCTTCTCTAATATAATCACTTTAGCCATATATTTTCCTCTAAGCACTGCTGAAGCTGCATTTCACAAATTTTGATATATTGTATTTTCTTTCAGTTCAAAACTATTTTCTAATTTTTCTTCTGATTTCTCCTCAGACCCATGAGTTATTTAGAACATAATGTTTTAACTTCCAAATATTTGAAGCTTTTCTGGCCATCTTATTGTTATTGATATCTAATTTAATTCTGCTGTGATCAGAGGACATATTCTGTAAGATTTCATTTCTTAAATTTATTAACATTTATTTTATGGCTGATGATATGGTCAGTTTTAGAGACTGCCTGATTTGAACTTGAAAAAGAATGTATATACTATAGCTGCTGGGTGTAGTAGTCCACAAATGTCAATTATGACAAGGCAGTTAATAGTGTTGTGCAGTTTTTCTACAACCTTACTTATTTTTTGTCTAGTTGTCCTACCAGTTGCAAGGAAAGAGAGTTAAAAATTCTCCAATATGAGCTTGTATTTGTCTATTACATCTGTTACTTCTACTAATTTACTTTCTGGAAAAAAATACATAAAATAAAATTTACCATTTTAATCCCTTTTTTTTTTTTTTTTGGTGAAGAAGATTAGCCCTGAGCTAACATCTGTGCCCATCTTCCTCTATTTTATATATGGGATGCCTGCCACAGCGTAGCTTGATAAGCAGTGCGTACATCCATACCTGGGATCCGAACCTGCAAACCCCAGGCCGCTGAAGCACAGCAGTGTGAACTTAACCACTATGCCACTGGGCCAGCCCATTTTAATCATTTTTAAGCATGCAAATCTGTAGCATTTAGTACATTCACACTGTTGCGCAACCACCATCTGCTAATTTTGTTTATGCATTCTGAAGATCTCTTCTAAGGTAAACTACACATTTATCATTATTATTTCTGATGAACTGGCTCTTTTATCACTGTGAAATGTCCCTCCTTATCTGTGGTAATACCGCTTGTCTTGAAGTCTACTTTGTGTGATTATTAATACAGCCACACCAGCTTTCTTATCCTTACTGTTTGCATAGTATAGTTTTTCTCACTCTTTGCTTTTAACCTACAGCATTATACTTAAAAGTTTGCTGCTTTTACACAATACAGATATATGTGTCATGCATCTTGTGCACAATGACAATTAGTTAGATTTAATGTGATTGTTGCTATAATTGGCTTTTAAGTCTACCATTTTGCTATGTGGTTTCTATTTGTCCCATCTGTTATTTATTCCATGTTCTTCTTGCTTGCTTTTATTCAGCTTATCCAAATATTTTAACTACTCTATTTTAATTCTTATAACAGCTTCTTAGCTGTATCTTTTTATAATATATTCCAGTGGTTGTTCCTGGAATAAAAACACTCATCTTTACTACCTAGAGATAATACTGTAATTCTTCACTAACATGATAATTCCCATTTACTGCCCCCAACCTTTTTGCTATTGTCATCATATACTTTACAGCTACATACATTATAAATTTCACAACACATTTAAATGTAAACAGTTATGTATCTTCCGAAAAGCTTGTGAGAGGAAAAAAACAGTCCTTTCTATTTAGCCTTCTATTTATGACAGCTGCTGCTCTTCTTCCTTATTGTAGATAAACTTTTAACTAGCGTCACTTCCCTTCAGCATGAAGAATGTCCTTTAACCTTTCTTACAACGCAGGAGGTTGGGTGGTGAGAAATTCCCTTAATTTTCGTTTATCTGAAAATGTTTTTATTTTTGAAAGTTATTCTCCTACTAGGATACATTTTTCTTTCATTATTTTAAAGATGACATTTCTTGTCTCCTGACCTCCACTGTTTCTAATGTAAAGTCAGTCATCCTTTGTATTGCTGTTCTCCTTCATGTAATGTGTCCTTTTTCTTTGGATCCTAATTTTCTCTGTATCTTTCATTTTCAGCTGTTTGATTATGATACGCCTGGGTATGCTCATCTTTGTATTTATCCTATTTGGGATTTTCTGCACTTCTTGAGCTGGTAATTAATGTTTTCACCTAATCTGGGAAACTTTCAGCCATTATTTCTTTACATATTTTTTGACCCATTCTCTCTCTTTCTTGTATTCCAATTACATGTACATTAGACTACTTTATATTAATTATATGTCTATAAGATGACACAATGTTGTACTCTAGGTCACTGAGGCTCTCTTTCTTTTTCAATCGTTTCTTTCAATTATGGGTCACATGTTCTGTTTACTCACATGTCTACGCGACTGCTTCATATTCTATATTTTGTACAGAGCCAAACGCCACTGATCTATTAGCTCTAAATTATAAGAAAACTTTGCCCAGCACAAATTTGTTTAGAAATATCACCCTCTTTTACATATCATTCTGAAAAGCATCTTATTGACATGGTTTTTAAAACTGTAAAATATTATGGGAGAGGGAGGCTCATTCATTTTTTCCAAAGTAATCTCAAAGTAATAGAGATTTAAAAAATTATTTTATGAGACTTTCAATAAACAAACCCAAACTCAACGTACTGTTAAAGAGAGTGCAATGGATTTAAGTTCTCCTGGTACCCACTGAAGACTGGCCTCTCCACGTCCCCCTCAAACTCCAGAGCAATCACAGCCCTCCACTCAGCTGCTCTCAACTTAATCACTAGAGCCCAAATTAGTGCTCTTTCACACTACATGGCTTTAAAAAAAATATGTTTTCACCTAGAATTTCCCTCTCCCTCACTATGCCTTGAATTCTTTTATTCATGAAAGATTCAGCTCAAATATCTTTCCAATGCGAAGCTAAGCTATTCATTCCCTCTGAGAGCTCCCATAACGCTATCCATCATTTAATTAACATGTGATGAAAGGTCCCTCCCCCTCATTAGACTGAGGTGCTTGAGGACAAGTATGTTTCTTATCAATCTTTCTATCTTTAGTACCAAGCACAACAGTAGTATACAGTAGGTGCCACAATTTCTTTTTTTGAATGACTGGATTATTTCCATAATAACTCATGTCTCCTAGAGTATCACCTCACTACTTTGCACCTTTTTTCCAGCAGCAGCCTCATAAATAGGTTCTCTGAATCCATCCAAGAGCCAAGAGTTCCGATAAATTCGGGCATCACCCTCATATTAATCTTTGACTCACATTGTGGCATGCCCTGCTCAAAAAATAACAGTTTCACTTTGCCAGTAGATAAAGTTCAAAATCTCTAGCCTAGAATATACAGACCTCTAGAACCTGGCTCCAATCTATTGTGTCCATCATCACTTCAGTTTCAAGCCTCCTGACCCTGCCCTCACCTAGCCTATAGTCTGGCCCCATTTCTACTTCTGTTCACAGGAATGCCACCAACTCTTCAAAGTTCAGCACAAGTCTCACATTGTCCACGATTTAGAAGATACTCCAAAAAAATCTCTTATGTAGATGTTGCTAGCACTAAGCCTCTGGGTTTCTCATTCAACACTTACACTACCCCAAATTTTACTTCTTTGGCAAAAAGAAAAGAGCATCGTGTAAATGGCAGAATGTGAAAATACCTAGCACACTAAGACACTTAACAAATGGCTGTATATAGGTTAACGAGGTGGAATAAGATAACCCTAGTTTTAAAAATTAAATCTGAGAATAAAATGAGTATAACAATCAACATAAAAGAGAAGAATTTAGCCCCTCTATAAATACACCATTCTTATTAATATAAATAACATGATGGTTTATGTAATTATAAATAGAAGAATACTCATTTGAAAACCAGCTCTGTTCAAGAGAGAAGGATAAAAAGTGTTCTAGGGCCCAGAGAGGTAGATTATTTTGAGAGACAGAAATGCTCATGGGTGCAGAAACTAATTTTCTTTCTCTGATTTTTATGCTCAATAAGAAACACTTATGATTAATAATTTAGTTTTTCAGCTATCTATGAAGTATATGTATTCCTCAGGGTAAATTAATGAATTGGTAGTTTGGTTTATAATCAATATCTTTTTACTCTGGTTAAGAATCCCTTCCCTAGGGCCCAATCTATTCAGCTCGGTTCAATAAACACTTCTTCAGCATTTACTAAGTTCCAGGCCCTTCCTAGATCTAAAAATGAGCACAAGGTCAATAAGATGCAGGCGCTCCAAAGTGAATCAGAGGAGATACACAAATAAGCAACGAGTTCAAAATAATACAGTGAGTATAAATGTGATGCTATGTACAAAGTATTAAGAAAGAACACAGGGACAAAGACAGCTTCACAAGACATACAAGCAGAGATTTAAAGGAGAAACAGTAGTTGGACCAGTAAACCAGGATAAAGTAGGAAGACATTATAGGTAAAGTGAGCAAAAGGAGAAAACCCAGAAACATGAAAAAGCAAAATGCGACTATGTATAGGGTATACAGGCATGGTTCTTGTACAAAAGAGGAGGGAGGGAGGCAATGATGAGTTAAAAAAAATCTAGAAAAGCAGGCATGGATTGGATAGTGGGAGACACTACAAGCCATGATAAAGAGCTTGATTTTTTTCCTGTAGGAAATGGGGAGGCTTTGAAGCAACTTAGCACTGGCATGCCCAGATAAGTATTTTAGACAGATCATGTGGTGGCTTTAAATTCACTTTATTATATATTTGCTGAGGGCTGCTATGTGCCAGGCTTTAACTCAGCAGTTAAAAAAAGAAAATCTTTGTTTGCTTGAGGTGTAGCAAGTAAATCCCACCACGTTCAATAAGCAAGATTAAAAAGTATTAGCAGCGAAAAGGGCAAACCATGATAAAACTTTCTATCACTAATATTAACTACCAAAATGCCTCTGCCATCTTTATATGCACTATAATACATCAGGTACAAATAAAGTCCTTCTCAACATCATTAGTCATCAAGGAAATGCAAATCAAAACCACAACGAGATGCCACTTCACACCCACCAAGATGACTATAATCAAAAAGACAGATAATAACAAGTGTTTACTAGGATGTGGAAAAACTATAATTCTCATGCACTGCTAAGTGGGAATGTAAAATAGTGTAGCTGCTTTGGAGCACAGCCTGGCAGTTCCTCAAAATGCTAAACATATTTACCACATGACTTAGCAATCCCACTGCTAGGTATATACCCAAGAGAACTGAAAACATATGTCCACCCTGAAAGTTGTACACAAATGTCCACAGCAGCATTTTTTATAATAGCCAAAAAGTGGAAATGACTCAAATGTCCATCAACTGATGAATGGATAAACAAAATGTAACATATCCACATTTTATTTTTTGCCAATAAAAAGGAACTAAGTACTGACACATGCTACAACACACATGCTAAGTGAAAGAACCCAGTGACAAAAGACCACATACTGATACACAAAATATCCAGAATAGGTAAATAGATAGAGATAAAAGGTAAATTGATGGTTGCCTGGAGCTGGAAGGTTGAGGGGGTGACAGCTAAGGGGTGCAAAGTTTCTTTTTGGGGTAAAGAAAATGTTCTAAATTTGATAATAGTGATAGCTGCACAGCTCTGCGAATATACTAAAAGCCATTGAACTGTACACTTCAAATGGGTGAACTGAATAGTATGTGAATTATATCTCAATAAAGTTGTTTTAAAAAACCTAAGCTTCAACAGTGTGTTCAAAATCCTTATTTTCCTTTCCTCATGAAGCCAGATGACATCCTTCCCAGCACAGAAGGTATTATAACATTAGAGGGCTAGAAAAATACCAACATTCAATCTTCTACTGGCAATTCTTTTTTCTAGAAAAACTAATATTCCAGTTGTTCAGTAGAAAACAATTTATTTCTACGACATCCAAACAATAAGAGAACATAAGCTTTGACCCATCTGGCAGAAAAGGTGACTTAGTCTTTCAACAACATCAAAATCTAAGTTTTTCTGTCTGATTAATCAGTTTCATCTTCTGTATGTCTCAACCTGATTGCTACTGGTAAAAATTACCAATAATTATATTTTAGATGATAAGCTCTTGGAAGCAGAACAAGAAAGAAAGTGGTTAGATTTCAAGTAAGAAGAACTGGCTTTATTCTCTGTCATGTAACAACCATGTGGCCTTAGGCAAATATTTAACTTCTCTGAGCATTTTTTAAATCTGCAAATTGGGAATAATACCAGTTCCACCAGCCTCTTAAGCTTTCGGTTAGAATCAAATGATATTCACTAACAGTCTCTAAAATTGTTCATCACTATAAGGTGAGCTAGGAAATCTGGGACCCTGAGTACGTATCATAACATCAAATGTTTAATAACATGAAGTGGAGTTTCAGAGCAATAAAAGTCAAAAAGGAAAATAAAAAAGACACAAAAATTAAAATACTCAAACTCTTGGAAGGTAGGGGACATCATTATGCTACATGAAAATACAAGTATGAGAAAGAAATTTTATATGAAACATTAAGATCCACATTTTCCTTAGGATTTCTGAAATATACTGCCAAAAAAATGATGAATTGTCTATTGTTATAATTATGAATAAGTTTTAATTGCTGACAATTCTACAGTTGATACTAAGGTAGCTTTATTTGCTTGGAACCACACTCCGATGAGCCCAGGAGTGAGAGGAGGTAAACATACTGCTAAGAATACTAAATAATGGAAGAGAATAACACACGGAAAATTCACCTGTGAAAAAAGTGAACGTGTTTGCATGTAGACACGAGCAAATGTGTATTTGTGCAAACAATAAGTGGGTTCAAAGTGACGTGCTATGTTAATGTGTGGGTCTCAATACCAGCCCAAGTTAGTTTTCTCATCCTCGTATTTTATTTTTTCACCCCTGGGCTCTCCAGTATTGCAGTAAAAATTCACACAGGCATGCTATTTGGTTTTACTGCAAATATATGGCTCCAACATCAGCTGGGATCCCATGGTTATTTGGAAAATCGTTTTCATCTCCAGTCTTTTCCTCCTTATGCTTTTTACGGCAGCTATGAGCATTTAACATTTTTTCTCTAGGTCTCGCCCATCACCTACAAGCCCCATCTTTACTGATAAAAGAAAACAGAGGCCAAGGAGGTTTTCCTTCAACCTCCCTTACAACTTTATAGTAGCACCCACTCTTTATTCATTCCTCAGAATAGTCGATAATGTGATTCATTGTTTATTGAGCATTTCCCATGTACCGAGCACTGGGCTGAATACTTTACCTTAATTTAAATCCCACAATAATCTTACAAGATAAGTATTTTTGGTCCCATTTTTTACAATGACAAAAGTGAAGCTCAGGGGAGCTAAGTAACTTGTCCAAGGTTCGTAGCTAATGAGCGGTAGAAAACGGATCTGAATCCAGGTCTGTCAAAAACTATGTCACTCTGCCTCTGAAAACTGTTCTAATGTCTGACCCAAGACCTTCACTTCTACACAGGGACACCACATTCATGAATTATTTTCACTACTGTATGATCTTTCTCTCTTTCCTAACCAATACTGAGAAAAGATAGCTACATGGCTATACTTAAAGTCAAAAACAGGGCTTATGCATTTTATATGTTTTCATTTAAAAACATATTTAAAATAAAAGCATATATATTAGTTATATTAATAAAATTTTTAACAAAATGTCAATATATAATTTAGATCTTCTTAAACACACATGGGGTTAAAAGACTGATTTCCAATGAGCTTCCAAGAAAAACTCAAAATATCAGGTCATGCTGATAACAATGTCACCTCCTTCTTTCTGTTCATCCACAGAGTGAAAAAGAAAAATGAAATTTCCTGCTCCTTCAATTTTCCAGTAATTTCTCAATCTGACAGAGATTCATTCCTTCAAAGGTAGAAAGTGTTTTAGCAACATCTTCCGACAGAGTTAATGCTTTTAAGGACCATGTTCTCTCTTTAACGGTCCTGACAAATGGAGCCCTTAACTGGCTTCAATAAGTTTTCTCAAATGACTTTTAATAAAACTTCTTCTAAGTCTTTAATGGCTCATTCTAAGCCATAATTTATCGTGCTGCTTACATAGAAGTTTAATTCTCTACATCCGCATTGCATCGAACCCTTTTTCTTCAGCTGTTAAGAATCAACCTCAACACTGTAAGCCCCATGCAAACAAGGACTAGTCTGTCTTGTTCAATATTTTATCTCCAGCACCTACACAGAGGAGATGCTCGATAAACATTTTTGGTAATAAATGGTAGCAAGAAAACAAGTTAGAGAAGACTGTGTAAGCTGTTGTAACTTGTAATGAAATTTCCTTGGAACAGTTACACGAATCCTGTTGTTTTGTATACTACAGAGCATGACATCAAAATCCAGAGCCAACAATATCATAAGCTTCGACAGTAGTTTGTTTTTACAATATTCAGTTTGAAAATATTTTAAAGTAGTTTTAAAAACATTTTTCTCGTCTCTTTTGATTCAAAATAAGCCAAATAGTGATCAGGGAATCATTTGTGTATTTTAAATTTACATATATAACATCTTTGTATATAGCTAAATCTATATCTTTAAGGACTGGGTTTTCTTTCATTCAGATGGGAATGTGGCTTCCTAAATACAAAAAAGATGTTAGTTATATCTGCAGCTCATTAACAGCTTGTTTATCACTGGTAAATCACTGATTTGAATCGAATCAATGATACAATTCAAGAACTCCATGCATATTTATTGCTGCATTCATTTTTAAATAAATATTGCAAAACATTACATGCAGTGTGAGAAATGTGACCTAAATGCTAAAAATCCCTGTAAATATCAATTCTTAATGGTAGGTTTCTTGTCTATCATTAAAGTAAATATCAGCTTCTTGTCCATTTTCAATTTTGCTGAATGCTACCCCTTATAAATTAGCTATAATGATTCAAAATATCTAGTTATATTTTTCCTATCATTTCTCCATTTTTCTCCCATCCCCTAAAATCATGATTTGAAAATTAAATGTAAGAACTATTTACAGACCTCCATCCATCCTTTTGGAGATAACTGAAGGCTCCATCAACAACACTTGCAAAGAACTGCCCTCCTGTGATGAAGAGGGTATTAATGGTGACTAATCGACCTCTTAAGTTGGGTGGCGAGACCTCGGCAATGTACACTGGCACTGTCATAGAAGCAATGCCTGCAAAGAAACAACAAAAAGTAAACATAAGACATTTATTTGAGAGATAGATCTCTGCTGCTGTTATTAATGCTAGCTTAAGACATACACACACACATACGTATATGGGCTTGGTTTTCTACTTTGAACAAAGATTTCCCACACAGTTAAAGATCTGGTTATAACTAGTGACTGCTGCAGAGAAGTAAGGACGTACCTGAGATATAAATCTCTGAGCATCATTTTTTCATATTATCCCTTGAAAGCCTACAAACGAACATACCGCTGGAGATCCAAGATAACTTAAGAATGCATATAAGTATGCGTTATAATTTCTTGAGGACTGAAAATAGGAAAATGCTCTCCAGACAGAATATAATTATTGAAATATTTTTAGTCTATATGGAAATGTAATCAGACAATGGTAAGAAAATTATCCCGGAATACATATTAACTATTCAAAGCCATCACTTACAGTAGACACACCAAAACTTTTAATTGGTTTGCTAATAAGAAATCTACGCATTAAATCACCTTATTGAATTGGGTAGGTGTACATTTCAGAAACAGCTTACAATGGATAGTACTTCGGGCACTTACAGTCCTCAAAAACAAATGGTCTTAAGCATAAAATAGATAGTTTTATGGTTAAGGCATATTTGGTTACATCTGCTTTAAATTTTTTCTATCTAAAATCAACGCAGCATAATCTATGGTAGTAGTTCTCAAACTTCATTCATCACTGGAATCACTTATGTGGCTTTTTTAATAAAGATGCCCTCACCTCACCCACCCCAGACGTACTAAACAAAAAACTGCAGAGGTGGGAGATGGGCCTGTCTTTTAAAAATCCCTGAGGTGATCCTGATGCTCAGCACATATTTTAAAAAGTACAGTTATATGGTATACAACTTTGAGCCAATCCAAAATTATTTCTTTAAAAAAAAATTCTTGGGGGCCGGCCTGGTGGCATAATGGTTAAGTTTGCACATTCTGCTTCAGCGGCCCAGGGTTTGTGGGTTCAGATCTAGGGTGTGGATCTACATACTGCCCATCAAGCCATGCTGTGGAGCCATCCCACATACAAAACAGAGGAAGACTGGCACAGATGTTAGCTCAGGGCCAAGCTTCCTCACCAAAATAAATAAATAAATAAAAATCTTGGCCCTACTGGCCATATCTAGCCCATTTCCTAATGGTACTTCCAATTTCCAGATATATCTGATTATTTAACCTAAAACTCATAGCTAATCAATATTCTCCAAAAGCTCAGTGATAAAATTAAGCAGGATTACTTAAGAAAATTTAATCTTTTTATATCTGTAGGTACCATAAATCAATCCTGAAATTAAGCCAGCACATCAATGGGCTGCATAACAGACCCATGCAGAATTTCTTTGAATGAATTGATCTTTATGATGCCAAAAAATAGCCTGTAGTGAAGGTAGCCACACCAAGAAAGCTGTTGTTTTTTCTGTAAAAGGGATGTTGGAGGTGCTATTTACCACATTCTAGACAACAGAAGACACTTCTCTCTTGTCTCAGTAACTGCAATAGTTGTGCTTCTCAAAAACTGCTTTGCATTGTTTACTGGCACTATAAATCACACAGCTGTCCTTTATTTCCCTCTCTATGCAGGCAGTCAGAGAGGCCCACCTCTACCAGGTGTTTTGGACTTCATGGTATTCTGTGAACTCCTTCCTGATGCCACAATCATCTCTGATGTCACCTATTTTAAATATATTTTTTGCTGTTTTCATTTGTTTTATTCTATCTTTGAACAAAGCAAATAAATAAATGGATAGATAGACACGGTTTATTTAAGTTGTATATATCTGCTTCTGAACATTCACTGCACTGTTGTATAACTACTGGTTACTAGTTAAGTTTGCAAACAAGCCAACCATTAAGTCTCAGAACTATACACTCTGTCATTTCCAACAATGCTACTAGCTACTGTAGTGCCTGTTAATACAGGGTGATACATTCTAACACATGAAAAGAATCTTACAATTTCATGAGTTTCATAAAATAATCATTTGTTAGTAGAAAAAGTATGAATAGCCTTTACGATGAAATCATCACCTAAACGGCTCAGAGTTTCCATCTGACTGCTAATCAGTTTAACAGCACAGACCATCCCAAATCGGCCTTCATCTAACTTGGGAAGAGGAAACACGTGCTGCAAGTGTTGACAAGTTAATTGTATATATGTCTCAGTTCTTTTACATAGAACATCTCAATAAACTTTCAAGAATTAGACAACAGTATTGTCTGTCTTTGATTGTTTGGATTTCTTTTTCTGCTTTGGTCTGGCTGTAAATAGGAATTCAGTTGCTCTCTTTAACCAGACATCTTTATTCGGCTACCAAGTCTGCAGATTTGAGTAGGGGAAATTAGGACCGTGGTTTTAGGCAGCACATGCTTGTCACAAAGCCCATAGATTTTACTTGATAGCAATGCAGAGATGTCCTCGGGTCCTCATAAAGGTAGACTATTAAAAATAAACACCAGAACATTGAAAAGCAACAGGTAATGGCAAAGGGAAAAGATTGACGAAAAAGACAGACTCACTCAATTTAGAGTTGGAAAGAACCCCAAAAGATCCGTCCAATGAGTGCTCGCATTGACTCAACACTGTTACAACTGCCTACATTTTATTAGCTATTTCACTCGGACTAATTAGTTTATTTAATCAGAACATCCCTATAAAGGACATGTAATTATCCCCATTTTGCAGAGAAAGACTAGAATTTGAACCAGTCAGCGAGATTATAGAACCCAATTTTGAAAGCACTAGACTACACTGACTGATCCCCCACAGATGAGAGTATGCTCTGGAACCAGTGGCTTTAAATTCCAGCCTTGCCACTGACAACTTACTTAACCTTTCTGGTCTCCGGTTCATCTATGTAATGGGAAGAATAAAAGTAACTCCTTCCTAGGAGTTGAGAGAATTCAATGAACTAATAGAGTGAAAGCACTTAAAATTGCGCCTAGCATACAGAAAGTAGTCAATAATTACTTCTGCTACTATTATAATAACTCTAGGTATGAGGCATTCTAACTTTTTCGACCCAGTTTGACCTGTGTTAGGTGCTGGGATTATCGGGATGAGTAAAAGTAAACCAAATAGGGTCCCTACAAGAAAGGACACCACACACAAGCTCTACTCACAAAAATATGTAATCAAATAAATAATTTCAAAATACCATGGTAAGGGTCACAGTGCAGCCACACACTGGGTTCTAGTGATGTTGACAACGATTAGGTGGTAGCTAGGAAAGGCTGGGCAGACAATTCTGCAGAACAGAGCATGAGTATGGATGGTGCACATAACCGAAACCACGGGAATGGATGAAAGAGCCCAGAAATGGAAGATGAGAAGAATGTCTAGATCTGAGTCCCGAAAAATTCCAATATTTAAAGAACTGTTGGAGGAAGAAAGTGAGACGAAGCGAACAGCAAGAATCTATCTTACCCTTGAATACTACGTTATTTCTGAAGTCTTTTTACGTTACCATTTTGTATTATCAGGTAAGGTCATCCCATCAATAGGTACAACAGATATCGTTTATCATCCCGTCTCGGAAGGGTAAGGAAACCCAGCCTTAAAGATAGACGAGAAGAGATTTTCAGAACATCACAAAGCAAGTTAATATCAAAGTGGGCCTCACAGATTCAGGTCCCCAAGTCTTCGTAATGTACCACTCGGGGACTGAGGGCCATGCCTCTGTTCAGAATGTAGCCCTTTGGAAATTTCTCAGAAACATTTTATTTTTGGCCCTATGACCTTAACTGGCACACATGAACTTCTGGGGGCAGGAAGGTCTGATCTCTTCCCTGCCCTTACTGCCTGTTATGTGACTTACTGCCACCAGGTGTCACATTAAAGAGCTCAGACAAATTAGTAAGAAAAATGAGAACTGAATGTGATTAACTGCATAATTTCAAGTGAGACACATTTAAACCCATAAAAATGCTTTAGGAAAATGAAAATGGAGAACTATAAAAGAACGCTGATGATCAGGAGGAGGCTCTGTGTTCACTATACTCACATCTGTCACATCTGTATGCTTGTGTTAAGCACAGGCCCTGTGAACTCACTTTCCTATCAACAAAACAACCCAGGCAAACCAAAACGTATGGATTTCTAAACATTATCCCCACTTTTGAAAAACCTTGGACATTAAGGCTACGGCACCCCAAAATCTCCTTCCCACTTTGGAGAAGCAAATTGACTTCTGTCCCTAGATAAAGCTCGCTGCTCTAATGAAGGACAGTTAAGTAACAGTGTATGAGACCTCCAAAATTTAGAATTAGGTGCTTCATAAATGAATGTCATTAATGATATTTAAAGTTCAAAGAGAGTTCTATGAAGAGCTTTTGATTTCTTCTCTATTCCAACCACTAGTTAAATAAAACAAATGCCTGATAAAGAAAGAACAAATTCTAAATCATCCATACTAAACTCATGAATTGAATTAACCTAAGGGAGTGGTCCAAGTTCCTGTTAAAGGGCTTATCAGAGTAAACGCAACCACAGAAAGCTGTGTTGGTATTGTTTTTGAATAGTTACAAAGTTCGATAATGGAAAAGTTTGTTTCTTGCAAAATAAAAAGGTGTACATCAAGGAAAACTCATTACCATGCTTGGCTTGAAGAATTTCACCAGAAAACTTCCCCTCAGATGCTGTAGTGCAGCCCAACGCATGCACCCTCACGCTGCCAAGCTGATTCACCACAAACAGCACAAAACACTCCTGAGCGCAGAAGTTGGCTTTCAAAAACTGCTGGAAGCCCTTTTAAAGCCCTGAGTCAGAAGTATAAATAATTTCATAACCAAATAGCATTAGAAAACCCTGTTGCGATGGGTAAATACCCATGAATCACAGCGGCCTCTCAGCATGATAAGCCAGGCTGCGACTAATTAGCTTCTTACAAGCACATGATGCTACCTTTTAATAAGAATGCTTCTTGAACAAGACAGATTAAGATGTCCTAATTTCATTTTGTAAATTATTGCTCTATGATCTCTGACGAAAGAATTTTAATAAAAAGAAAGAGAACCTGTCTAAATAAACAGTATCCTTCGCTGTAGCTGTTTCAGGACTGGTAACGTTTGCAGTCTTCGAAACAGTCAAGCTTCTACAATTACCAGGCTGTTAACATCCCAGAATTCAGTTTTAATTTTTTTCTAACAATAAGGCTTCACTCACTCACAAAATCGGCTGGGCAACTTCAAAGAGCAATAAGCCCCAAAGTGATGAAAGCATATACAACACAAAACGCCTATAACAGAAGAGCCAGGTTATGAGAAAGATTCTATCTACGGGGATAATTAGCAGAGTTAATGTCGCGTGGTGTTTAAAAGCTCTTAACAAAGCATTACAAACATGTTATCAGCATTTCAACTCAGTGCAGCCTCTCACAAATTAAGTGACGTCTCCCTTTCTATTACTTGAGAATGTTCCATCCATCTATCCACACCCTTTTTTACTGGTAACATCTCAGTAGAGTCTGTAGCATATTGTTTCTCCAAGCAGGACTATAAGCCTGTTCATGATCACATCCCACATACCTTCTGAACAGCACAGACCTTGTTGATTAGTACTATGGGATGCACACACAAAACCATATCCTTTCAAATTAATGTTAATTGATTGGCTTTATACTAAAAACATTATCCGTTGAGGAAAATTTAGAAACAACAGGTGAGAAGTAAGGTAAATAATCACCTCTAACCACACCACCCATAGATAACCACTATTAAAATTTGGCTATAACTTAAAGTATTTTTTCCATTAAGTCTATAGCATTCACTGATTGTATCGTGAACATTTTCCTTCTCTTTAAATATTATTTTCCAAAAAGAGGTCTCAAACTTCTTACATAAGCTAGGCAGGTACCATAAATATAGAAGCCAACAGAGTATAAGATATAAGGTAACAACTAAGGTACAACACACTCTGTAGGGCAAAGAAAACAAAACATATCCCCACACAGCCATATACAATAATCTGGACACTGATGTGGCCCCCTGCAGTACAAGACCATTTTAAGGAACAGTATAATATGCCAGTATTCAGATAAAGAGAAGAAAGAAGTCTTCCCAGAACACACAGATGGAAGAGGGCAGGAAGAGAACAGAGAAAGAAAGAATTTCTTGATTCAGAGAGATGGCGAATAAAGCAATTAATAGACATATAAGAAATCTCTTAAAACAGTTTAGAGGTTATAAGGGAAAGACAGCTGTATGAAATGCTACAAAAGCAGAAGCAGCACGCTTCACACCTGACAAATGGAATGCATAAAGGTTAATAAGAAATCAATATGTTTTCCTCGAGGCAGCGAATTTAGCAAACAGGAACCTAAGTGGTGCTTTGTCATATTTAGCTTTATGTGACATCTAGAGGTAAATGTTCTAAGGACAACAAACAATGTGGATCTAAACTGGAGCTAAAAGGGTGAATCACCTGAATATAGATTGTAATTGAATAGGTACAGATAAAATACACAAGAAATGTGTAGTGTACAGAATAAGATAAGTCCAGGGCCAGAATTTGGTTGTAGAAATATTCATGCAATACACATAAAGGATTGAGGAGTAAAATAGAAGGAACTGTCAAAGAAAATATTAAAGTAGCCAAATAATAAAGGAACACACCCCCCAAAAATGTTTTCATCTATTCTTCAATAGAAGGTCTGGCCTTGCCTAAAACAGCAGGAACAGAGAGCCATGAGGAGGGAATTGGCTTAAATAAAAAGACAACAGGATGAAATTAAACAGGAAACGGGTAGGGTAAGGAAGTCTTGCAAGAACCCTAAAAATTTAATAGAATATGTAAATAATTACAGAAGTAAACACCATATTGGAGGCAGTAAATAACAGAAATGAAGCTGTGTGAAATTTGAATCCGTGTGGAACATCAATTTGAGATGCTCTCCAAGAATGGAAAGCAAAGGAAATTAGAATGATAAAAGATACTGTTGAAAAAGAAACCACTATAAAAGAAATAAACGGGCCCAGGGGTAGGCAGTAACAGGTAGACACATTCTGGGACATTTTCCAATTTGCAAGGTTAACAAAAATTGATCAATTTTTTTATGGATAGGGCCGAAAGAAAAAAAAACAGCTTACTCACAAAGTAATAACAACCAGGCAATATGAAATTCCAGAGCAACAACGCAGGCATTGAAGGGGAAAATGCTGTGATCTAAGTAGTCCATAACTTGCCTCGTTGTCTTTCAGGTATGAGAATGTGAAAGCCATTCTCAAGGAGGAAAACTCTCAGAAGATAAACCACTCATTTACTATTTTGAAACAACATCTAAACCAACCCCACAATTAACAAGAAAAACTTTAAGGACAGGGAAGTTTCAGTGTAAAGGGCTCAGAGGATCTGTCTTTCACTTTGTGTGGAGCACAGTCAGTGGCCCAGTCAACGGTTCTTCCTATGGCTTTTCTCCGTTCCCACTTCTAAGTAACACATTTTTGAACTACATAGAATTTCTTGGCTTGTCTGATAACCACTTCAAAGCATTAACTGGTCTTTTTCTGTTTCAGCACTTGGCAACAATGGCTAATTATTTTACTTGTTTAGAACGCTATGCCTGAATAATTATTAAATAAAAATGTCTACTTATTTTTTTAATGTTCAGAGGCATAGATTCATAGAGCAACATAATGTCCAATTTCATTACCAAAGACCTCTATTAATGATTTCCTGTGTCTCTAAAAAGTAGACTGAATGACCCTGGTCTTTGAGTTTTTTAAAGTGGTAAAAATCATATAAGCCACCCACCAACTGATATAATCTTTCTCAACCTTTTCTAATATTATCTTTCCATCTGGGGCTTATGAATATCCCTATGCTGTGTCCACTTAAAAATCAGTATAAGTAGCAAAATCATAAACAAGTAAAAACGCAGAGGAAAAAGGCACCTTTTTTTTAAGATCTACAAACAATGACATACAACTTACTTCCCCAGACTCTTCACTAATAACCCACAGTAATCATGAGAATCTAACAATAGAAAATTTTTAAATATTTGATGAGTAACATAGCCAAGTTAGCTTTCGCTTCCTCTTATTTTATTACTATAAAATAGGGAATTATTTTCTATGTGTATACTTTTTGCACTTACATTCTAAGATTCTTTGAAACATAAAATGGAAAAGTTTGTTAGAGAGCAATGGTAAAAATTAGAAAGAGCCACACCAAAATCAAACCAAGTCTGCTTTCAGGAGCTCTCGTTCTGTTAGCTTATCTGGCTTTAAGAAGCTAGATCTCACTAATGATAAAAGGGAATGGAGCAAAGGAGAGAGAACATCTTTAGGTTCTCTTTAGCCTAGAGTCAAAATTATTTTAATAGACATAATCAGCTCTTTACTTTGTTCTTTAGTATACCAGGAATGTATACAGAACTCAAAGACTGTTGCATTGATTCTTTGAAATGGTAGGTACCAATCATGGTGAAACATTTATCAACATTTTACAACACTGTTTTCTCCTACAGGGTCTAAAGAGACTCTATGGATCCTTAACATTTACGAAATGTGATAAGCACAAAGCTGTAACTATGGCTGAGTAACACTCCAACTCCAAGTGATATGACAAATATGAACAAGCCAGACGACTGTGAAAAGGGCAGTATCATCTCTTAAGATAGCTTTAGAAAGAGATGAGTAAAATGAACCCCTGTATTACTCTCCATGGCTTATAAACGTCTTTTCATTCTACTTATAGATCTAGTGGCAGCTGTGACTCAGTCAACGAAGCCTAGCTCTGGCACAAATTAGCCAGCACTAACATTGGCATTATCTCTTATTTCTGCTCCAGCAGCTTTGAGACTGGGACACAGCCAGAATGGTAGGGATTTCCAATTCTTGAGGTAAAGTAACTTTCAGCACTGCTTCTATTCACAGTTTACCTTAATGATTTAATTGTAAAAATACTTAGCTTGTTGTCTTCTCCTTTTTGATTTGTTTTGCCAAATTTCCATCAACAAGTATGCCACTGGCATAAATCAATAGGCCTGTATTTCAATGAAGTCAATTCCCTATTCAAGAAGAGGCAGAGTAGGAAGAAAGATGGATGACAGACAGACTGATGGATGAATAGATGACAAAGAACAGATGATGGAGGGGGCCGGGCCCAGGGCCAAGTGTTTAAGTTGGCACACTCTGCTTCGGCAGCCCAGGGTTGTGCCAGTTCAAATCCTGGGTGCAGACATGACACCGCTCATCAGGCCATGCTGAGGCAGCATTCCACACGCCACAACTAGAAGGACCCACAACTAAAAATACACAACTATGTACCAGGGGACTTTGGGAGAAAAAGGAAAAATAAAATCTTTAAAAAAGAATAGATGATGGATATATAGCTTAAAGATCATGTATATTCTTCATTTTCAAAGGACTCATTTCAACTTGATGAAAATTTTTAAATAGGTAGCTTTAAATGCAAAAAATTTAAAACTTCCTTTGGTACATTTGTCTTGGTAAGGTGGAAAGAAACTCCCAAATCCTGAGGCTTCATTTGGCCATCTCCAATCTTCTAATCGCTGTTAGAATTTCTCTGTTAAATGACAGCTGACTTCTCATCAACAACAATGGAACCCGGAAGACAGTAAACGGTATCGTCATTGTGCTGAAAGTAACTATCAACCCACGTTTCTGATCCAACAGAAAAAAATCTCTTTCAAGAACACGAACAAAATTATTAAATAAGGAAATTCTGAAAGCATATTTCAGATAGACAGTGATCCCAAACGGACAACGCAAAAGGAATAAAGATGCAAGAAGGAATGAAGAGCACAACAGTGGTAAATACACAGGAAATCTAAAAAATGAAAAACCATTAGCAACATCTTCTGGTATATAGATGCAAACTCAAAATGAAAATCAAAACACATGACAACAAGAGAATTAAAGTCAGGAGGAGGTTAAAGGGAGTTAAAGTGCTGTAAGTGGCTTATATTATTCAGAAGGAGGATAAAGACATTGTATAACTCCAGGCTTTGTAACGTTAAACTTCCATGAGTAAAATTTCACTGGGAACTACTAAAAAGTATATACAAAAAAATATAACTTTCAAATTACTTGAGAGAAAGCTGCATGAGAAAAAAATTAGATACACAGTGCAATTCAAAGAGAGAAAAAAGCACAAGTAAGTGGGGGTGCAAAGCTGGATAAAAATTCAATTACATAATTATAATATGTGTAAAAGGATCAAATGTACCAAGTAAAAAGGAAAGCAATCAGCCTGGATTCAAAATTTATTCTTTACTTATTTTAATTTATTTAATTTTTTTGAGGAAGATCAGCCCTGAGCTAACATCTGCTGCCAATCCTCCTCTTTTTGCTGAGGAAGACTGGCCCTGAGCTAACATCCGTGCCTATCTTCCTCTACTTAATATGTGGGACACCTGCCACAGCATGGCTTGCCAAGCGGTGCCATGTCTGCACCCGGGATCCCAACTGGGGAACCCCGGGCCGCCGAAGCGGTACATGCACACTTAACCACTGCGCCACCAGGCTGGCCCCTATTCTTTATTTTTATGTTAAAAAAAAAAAACCCACAAGTTAAACGGACAAGAACAAGATTGAAAGCAAAATAATAGAAATAATAAATGAGGAAAAGTCTAAACAAAAGGTGGCTGAGGTAGCCATACTCATCCACACAAAATAAACATTAAAGCAAAAGCATTACTAAAGACCAAAAGGGTCATTTGATAATGATAAAGGGTTCAATTTACCAGCAAGAGAGAATAGTTAAATTACAGATTGACCTTAAAACATGGTTTCAAATATATAGAAAAGTTGACAGAAATACAAGAAGAAATAGACAAATCCACAATCACAGCGGCTGATAATAATACATCTAAATCAGTAATTGATAGATCTAGGAAACAAAAGCTCAGTAAAAGTACAGACAAGGTGAAAATACAATGAAAGTGGACCTGCATCCACTTTATGAATTCTACACTCAACAAGTGAAAATTACACTTTATTGTTACAAGCACAGAAGGAGCATTGATAAAAAGTGACCACCTACTGGTCCATAAAACAGTCCTCACCATTTATCAACGGGCCAAAATGATATGGATCATGATTTTCAACCTCAAAGCAACTGCACAGGAAACTGATTTTTTGAAAAAAGATAATTAACCAAAAAAATTTAACCATGTTTGAGAATTAAGAAATATACTTTCATATAATCCACTTGTCAAAGAAGTAATCACACTGGAAATTTAATATTTTTGAATTGAATAAAAATAATAAACACTACATATTAATAGTTCTGCGGTTCACCAAAAAAAGGTATTTATAGGATGAGGCACTGAAAATAAATCGTCTACATCCATCCAACGGATATAGGGAAAAAAGAAAAAAATTAACTTTAAAAAGTGGAAGGAAATAAATACCAAAGAACAGAAATTAATGAAACAGAAAAAAAAAACATACAAGAGAGGATTCAAAAGCCAAAAGCCAGAAGTTGGTTTTTTTAAAATATTAAAGTTCACAAAAATCTAGAAAGACTGTTCAAGAAAAAGAAAACCTAAGTAACCAATATCAAGACTGGAAAAAGAGGACATTACAAAAATTAGACACACAAAAAAGATAAGAGGGCCACTACAAACAGCTTTATTCCTATAAATTTGAAAACTTAGATAAAATGGACGCATTTCAGAGAGAATTAGAAAACCTGAATAGTCCTGTAACGATAAGGAAATTGGATCATTGGTCAAAAAAATATGCCCTATGGAAAATTTCAAATCTAGGTGGCTTTAATTAGTTCCACTAAACTTTCAAGAAACTCCAATCTTACACAAACTATTCTACAATATTAGAAAAAGGCAGTACTTTCCAACTAATTTTATGGGTTAGAATAATGATTTTTTGCCACGTTGGGAGAGAATTCTCCATAGATCTCTTGCGTTTTTGCATGTCTTCCAAGTAGGTACCGACTGCTCTTTTTTCCAAACTACATTTTCAAGGATGTTTAGCATAGCTACAGCCGTGTAGGAGAGAGATAGTGACTCCCTTCAGAGCAAAGGGCAGTTTTGAATACAGCCTTGAAAACAGAGTACCTCCCTCCAGAGCAAGAGGCAGGCATGCTCACTGCCCGTTACAAAGTCTGTATTCCTTAAGCTCAGAGATTTTCTCCTGTCACAGTCCACTGTGTGTCCAAGCGTTACCTGGTCCTCTTCACATCACCATGTATGAACTGAGGCTCAGGAAGCAGATGCAAAAATGCTGATTGTCTGGGCATTGCTATTGCTCTGCATAAAAAATGTCCTTCATCTCTGACCCAGGAATCTTGTGTCTTCTACTGGAATCCATGATACTATGGCAGGTTAACTTTTAGTTTACAAACAGAATAAAACCTCACACCCTTCACAGTTCTTGACACGCTCAAACCTAAAAAGGCCAGCAAGAGACCTATACTCAAAATGAGCAGAAGAACAAAAAAATCCTAAAAAGATATAACAAACCAAATCTAGCAATCCACGATTGCATAAAAATGCATCATGATATCCCAGGAACACAAGATTAGACTCTCAATACAATATCAATTAATGTATTTACTTTATTAAGAGATCAAAGAGGAAATATATACTTTTAACAATAGATAAAGAAAATGTGTTACATAAAATTCAATATCCATTCATAATAAAAAGAAGAGCAGGGGCCGGCCCCATGGCCTAGTGGTTAAGTTCAGTGCGCTTCACTTTGGTGGCCCAGGTTCAGATCCCAGGTACAGACCTACAGCACTCATCAGCCATGCTGTGGCAGCAATCCACATATAAAGTAAGGGAAGACTGCTGTAGATGTTAGCTCAGGCTAATCTTCCTCAAGCAAAAAAAGAGGAAGGTTGGTGACAGATGTTAGCTCAGGGCTAATCTTGCTCAGCAAAAAAAAGAGCAAATTAAAAACAAATGAAGAGTACATTAATTTGATAAAGGGTTCCATAAAAAATCCACAGCAAATATCATATTTAACAGGAAAATGATTAAACCATTTTATCCTAAATCGGGAATACTTCTACTCAACACTAAAGGTCCTAACCAGTGCAGTAAGACAAAAGCTATCATTATTCCCAAATAATATAACTGTGTATTTTTTAAAATCTATAACATACTTCAGATATATTATTGGAATTCAATAAAAAGAGTTTAACAAGTCACTGGATTAAGAAAAAGTACACAAAAATCTATAATATACTACACATTAGCAACAGCTTGAAAATAAAATCTTAAAATATATCATTAACAACAGCATCAAAAAATATAAAGTACCTAGCGTCAATTATTTAAAAAAAGAACCTTTAAGGAGAAAAATTATAAGACTTTAT
Organism: Equus quagga; assembly: GCF_021613505.1. Taxonomy (NCBI): domain Eukaryota; kingdom Metazoa; phylum Chordata; class Mammalia; order Perissodactyla; family Equidae; genus Equus; species Equus quagga. Next base: position 26,561,051 of record NC_060267.1, on the reverse strand, counting down.
TTTTACAACATTAAAGAATATCTCAATAGTGATGGATAAACGATGTTCATGGATTAGAAAACTCAATATTATAAAGACGCTAATTCTTTCCAAGTTGATATATAGATTCAATACAATCTAAATCAAAATCCCAACATGCTTGTGGGGTTTTTTTTAACTTAAGCTGAAAATAAATTGGAAATTTGCAAGTTGACACTTTGATGGGAATCAAGGGACCAAGAATAGTCCCTACACTCTTGAGAAAAAATAAAGGACTTGTCCTCCCATATGTCATGACTTATTATAATGCTATTATAATCACACAGTGCAGAGAGGAAAAGACAGACCAACAGAAAATAATACCCAGAATGAAATATACTCATATATCAACACTTGATATATATCAGAGGAGGTATTATAGATCAAGAGGAAAAGATGGACCTTTTAACAAATTGTGGTGAGACAACTAGGTATCAACATGCTAAAAAAGGAAATGGACCCCCTACTTCTCCCTATATACAAAAGTCAATTCAAGCTGAGTTCAAGACACACACGCCAAAAGCAAACCTGTAAAGTTTTTGGAAGACAAGATGGGTGGTCTAGAGAGGCTACTGCTTTAAGAGGCTGCTGTTTTGTCATGAGAAAATCTGCAAATCTTCAATTTAACCGAGCCTAGCCGATGGAAGAGGGTAGCACCCTGACCAGAAATTGAGATTACTGTAGTACAGATTCACAAATAACACTAAATTTCTTGTTTTCTTACTTTTGTAGCTTCAGAAAGGAAAAGCAAAAGATCCATAGCTTGTGAACATGGAGACAATGTAAACAAGAAAATATTGAATATTTGCTGATAATACAAAGCAAGAAAAAAAATTATCTGATTTTATATATTTGAGGATTTCCAGAAACAAATGAGAAGGAGACATTTGTAATTAAAAATCAAATTAAAAAGTCAACTCTACAATACCTTAGCAGTACTTTCAGAATAGAAACCAAGGGCTACACTTTACTGAACAGTATAATCTTTCATACTACTAAAAAGAAATTAAATTGGGTTTCCATGTTCAAAAAAAGTACTAAGCTGTTAGAAAAAAAAAGAAAAAAACTTAAAGAGTTTAATAGAAACATTCAATTTTATCTTGAGTAGGAAAAAATTTTCCTAAAATCTTTGAGGGTAATAACTAACATTAACTATACTGTACATCTAGAAAAAATTCTTCCTTTGAAAGCTTGAATTATTTATTTTGCTTTATATACCTTTATGAGAACTTGGTGATGCAAGAGTAAGAAGTCATTATATCCATTTTTAAAATAACATTTACTAAAAATGTTAACAGCCAGCTAGCTACATGCACATGTAACTACCATTTTTCTAGTATATATTTTACAAGTGCTTTTATATAGACATTCCTTATGAATCCTCTGAACAACTTTTTACTTCATCCCCCAAAATGGGTAAATCTATACATTTCAATAACTAAAAATCTTCTAGCCAAGTTTTGTAGATTACCGACTGTTCCACCATTTGTGACATTTCAGTTTTAAAGCGAAAAGACAGAAAACTCAGTTCCAGGACTACTTTCTGGAACTTTCACAAACTTGCCCCAATATTTACTTGAAACCTAAATTTGTTTTCCCTTTGACAGACAGGAGAACAAGAAGATACTCCTGCCAACAATTCATTGAAGCATAATGTCTACATCTAAATTAGTAAAAAACTGAAAAAAAGCAGCTGCTGTGTCTCTATTCAGAATCACACAGCAGCTGTGAAAAGGGTTTTATTCTTCCACTTCCAAGTCAGTACATCAAAACCCTCGCCCAGGAGCTTGCCAGCAACTTCTGCACTAATTGCAGAATTGCCATAGCAATGAAACGACAATAGCCACACACTGTCGTTTGGACTACCAAGCCTGGGCTATTTATAACTGGAAGAATAACTCCAACAAGAAAGTCATAGAGGACAGACTAATTAATTAAGGTATTTAACTCCAAAAATGTTAAAGACTTAACTTCACTTTGCTTTATTCAGCTTACCCCAGAAAAATAATGACTACGTAATTTCATGAACTATTTTTTCCCTTTTGTTAAAACCAAACATCAGTGCTTATCAAACAATACACATGAAACTTGGAGTTATTTTTGTCCAGTGCACTTTGCATGAAAAATCTTCAGTATCAATTATAAATACACTTTAAAATATGAGGTCCCATTTCTCACAACTGAGTGGTCTTAAATTTTTAACATACTAGTTTTGAAAATAAGTAATAAATGGTATTTTGATGTATTTCAACCTAAACAAAATGACCTAGTGTGGAGTAATTACTTATTGATGAAAGAAGGAAGGAAAGACTAGAAATGACAATAATTCTAAAAAAGACTAATGGACTCCCACAGTGCAAGGAATTTCTTTCCATGATCAAGACTCTTACCCCAAGTAAGTGACCAACAGCTTTCTGCCTTATTAAAACTAGCAAAATCGGAATCCATTACAAGCCAGTTACATCTTATAGGAGTATCTCAGTATATGAAGTTTCCATCACAACAAATACAGCAAAACATTTAATCAAGACTATTAATATTCCATCAAGGATGCTATTCAGGGCTATTGTAAAATATTGACATGCTAGTAGTGAGAAAGAACAGCAGAAATCATAGTGAATAATTAGTCATATTACTAGAAATCCTTCAAAAACCTGCACTTTGATGGTTAATTAAATAAATCAAAACTTATTAAACTTTAATAAAAAATTTTTTCAAAAAAATTAAACTTCTTTCTTAATAGTGATTAAAATAAACACTTTAAAAACTACACGCTGAACAGTGTTATAATCAAACCACACAACAAAACAATCCCCTACATTTTATTTATAATATAACTTAGCAAATATTATGTATGGTCTCTACTGACAATATCAGGAAGTTATAATACCCAATCTTGAAAAGCTTAAGGTTGAGTTATTTAAAAATCAGTAAGTGCAGCCCTAATACTTAAGCGAGACCAGAAAGAAAAATGAAGATAACTCTAGTCCATGATAGGCTACACGAACAGGATGATCAAGATGAAGACAAATCGCTAAGATTACACAGTTAAAGATCCCTCTGGCTATTTTATTAACATACTCAGACCTCTTTGCCACCCCTCAAAACCTGACCGTTTAGAAAAATGTTGTTAGCTGTCTACTAGGATTCTCTAAAAATCCTGTATGGCACAGACACCTTATAACTTTTCCACAGCAACCTGAAGGGACCCAAAGGGCCAAATTACTTTAAGACGATGGGAATATCTGATTGTGATACTTTATTACAAAATTTAACCACAATGGAGACAAGGTGAATCAGGAGATGAACAATAATAATTTCTTGAACACCTCCTATGAGCCAGGTTTTATATACATGTTTTCTTTTTAATTCTCACAACTGCACTTGGAAATAGGTATTGAGAGCCCCATTTTACAACTGGCTAAAGATCATGAAGCTTGAATGAGTTAGACAAACTAGTCAAGGTCACACAGCCAGTAAATGACAAGACCGTCTGATTTGAATATTCATGCTTGTGTAGCCAGTCTCTCTCAAAGTATTTATACTTGGCCCACTTTTCAAAGAGTCCTAGGAAACTTACACATTAAAAACAACTTAAGAAAGCTCACATATGCATACACACACATAAAAATTAAATGGAGCTGTCTAATGGATGCAACTAAATATAGACACGTGAGATTAAATATTTATTAAAGTAACTTTTAGCCCCTAGAACCAGAATCTCCAGGTAAAGAGGTCTGGCTAGAATGCTTTAGGCCTGTATTTCATGATATATAAAGCAGTGAGTAGAAAGACAAGCTGGACTGAGTATAATACTCAGTTAATGACTCCAAAGCCAGCCATAAAACAAACTCAAAGACATTTCTTACAATCTTGCTAAAATTTAACTACTCGAAAGGAAAACTGAGTATTACATGAGTGTCTGGTCAAAGAAATAACACATACTTTTTTTCTTCCTTTTTTTTTGTGAGGAAGATTGTTGCTGAGCTAACATCTGCCCATCTTCCTCTATTTTATGTGGGACACCGCCACAGCATGGCTCGAAGAGTGCTGCTAGGTCCGCACCTGGGATCTGAACCTGTGAACCCTGAACCGCCCAAGTGGAGGGCATGAACTTAACCACTACGCCACCAGGCCAGCCCCAACATGCACTTTTTTTTTTTAATAAGCTATTTTTTTTTTTAAGATTTTATTTTTTTCCTTATTCTCCCCGAAGCCCCCCAGTACATAGTTGTATATTCTTCGTTGTGGGTCCTCCTAGTTGTGGCATGTGGGACGCTGCCTCAGCGTGGCCTGATGAGCAGTGCCATGTCCGCACCCAGGATTCGAACCAACGAAACACTGGGCTGCCTGCAGCGGAGCATGCAAACTTAACCACTCGGCCACCGGGCCAGCCCCCGCAACATGCACTTTTTAAGGAAATGACAGAGTAGCAGAGGCCTCTGTCATTTCCTTGAATAAGTAATATAAAGGTTAGAGGGTAATTTAAAGCTTTGAAACTTCAAACTCCTCCTAATGACCACTGACTATGAGAAGGTGCCCCATTGTGTTGTAGAGGTAGAAACGAGATATAAATGAGCAACAATAATCCATCATTCATTCAGAAAATATTTAACACATACTACAATAAGGTGCTATGCATAGAAATAAAGATGCATAAAATACAAGGAAGCTGTAATATAGCTGGAGAGACAAAATATACAATGAATTAATAATAATGCATAATAATATGTATGAAATGAACACCATCGATAAGAAATGCTCCATTTGCAGTAGGGAAAGATCGCTGGGTTTGTCAGGCACTATCAGGGAAGAACTAGGCTGGCAAGTAAAAAGGAGGTAAGTTAATGAAAGGAAAATTCTTACATCTTAACGAATAGTTACCAGAGCAATCTAACTGTCAAAAGCTAAATCCCAAAATTGGGGGGAAGGGGCGGGGGAGGAAGCTTTTTCTAGAACCATGAGATTTAAAAATCCTCAAGACTTTGTTTTCAAATTCCTAGGGAAATTAAACTAACTACTAAAGTAAACCACATATGCTATACAGCATATGGAGAGAACAAAGTACTTGGATTTCAGTGACAGACAATATTCAATGCGTAGCTCTGCCACTTACACTTCATATGTAACGACTGGCAAATTATTTAACCTATTTGGTTTACCCATCTCTAAAATGTGGGTGATAACGCTAACTCAGGAGGCTTTAGGGTTCCATTAGATAATGTATGGGGGAAATATAAGTGTTAATTTTATTATCTAAATTCTTTAAAATCAAATTCTTAGTCTAAATATATAAGCTTTTCCGTTTTTTGCATCTATAAACTGTTTCTTTGAAGGAACCTTAATCTTTAATAATGAACTGGGTCTGTTATTTAAATATAGTAAGCATGGTCAGTATTATTTTCAATCGGCTTTTTTATATACACAGAAGTACTAATGCTATAGACATAACAGTAATTTCTACGATCATTCTACCATCTCTTGAAACATAACTTTCTTTTTTCTTCTTTATTCTACTAAAATTAACAAGTATTACCAATTTATTACATGTCTATTCAGATCACCAATGGGTTGTTGAGTAAACTGCTAATATTAAAGCGCATATGCTCCTTTTTCTCCCTAAACTTTATCTTACTTACTCAATGAAGATTTGTCATAAATACCACTTTTTTCATTGACTTTCTCTCTTTCTCTCTCCTTCTTCACTGTTTAGCCTCATACACAGGTTGCTTCAAGCAAAAATGTTTGTTCTTATCATGATGAACAAGTAGTTTGTTTCATAGAAAGTTTAACCTTCTGAATTTTAGGTATTTCTCATACATTTAAAAATAATTATAGAAGTACTGCGCAAGATGTAAAGTTAGATATAATGAATAAATATCAAATTAATTCACTTAATCTGAGTTCTCTTTTTTCTTGTTCAAATGTGAAATGGCCTAAAGACAGGACAAATGACTAAATAACCAAGAGTTGACCACAGCGCTCACCTGCGAGGAACTGGGGGCCTAGGGCGCCAACAATTCATGACCAGCTGTGTTTAGGGATGTCTAGATATACAACGGGCAGAGGAAGACGGACTTTTTATACACTGATGCTTCTGATGTATGCTTAATGGTTAAATAATTATATACTTCATAATCATATAATAGTAGTCATAAAAACAAAGTATAAGGAGAACTTAGTATAAGTTTGTAAATACTAGGTACTTAATATCTGTTGAAGGGAAGAGGGAGTGGGAGGGAGGAAAGGAAGGGAGAAAAAATAGAATTTATCTGAGATCTCAAAGTCTTTATGGTATCCAGTAGCAGAATATTATATTCAGAAAAGTGTGTATAGCTTAATGAGAGAAATTTCATATTATACTTCTTCATTAAACGTTTCTAAACAATCCTTTTGATGGTATTCAGTAATAAAGTTAATGCCCTTTGTATCCATTCAATAAGGTGAAATATTAATTTTGTTAACGATGTGGATTTTACACGTGGTAAGCAATACGAAGAAATGAAGTCAGAGAAAAAACAAAGGTCTCCTAAACTAATCTCCAACATAATAGCTTACATTTCTGTGACAGTACATCTTATTTTAATTCCTTTAGCAACTACTAAACTGCAAGTATCTAAAGATGCTATCTTGCTACCATGGAAATACAGAATATATGAATTAATTAGGACTGTGGTGAAAAAAAGGGAGAGAACGATGCCTACCTTCTACATAGACCAAGTAGTTTTTTCCCATAGTTTTCTCATCCATTTAACAAACACTCCATGTTTTAAAATTTCCTAATCATTTGTCATTTAAACTTTTTTTCAGACAAGGCATCAGTCACACATTATTTACCAGCTATGTCTTTTTAAGTTTTGGATTTTCATCACCGGTTTCACATTAAACCACTATTGTACACCCCTAATTTTATACTGTTCATTATTTCTTAAGTGTAATCCAGTTTAATACAGCTATTGGTAATTATTATAAGACAGCTACTATTACTATGGCTCCTTTCCGTAAGAGGTGGTTTATAAACAAATTCTTGATTGAAATTTTCTAAACACCAAAGCTATTATAAATCAAGGTAATAAGAACATGCCCTCAGGAAGGCACGAATGGAATATGATGCAAACTAATCAGTCACAGTTTTAGTTTGAACAACGAGTATGTTAATTGAAGGCCAACTGGTCCATGTGAAATCTAGGTTGGAAAAATAAGCCAAAGTGAGAGACTTGTCAATGTGTCTCAGACACTGAAAGGGGAAAAACTTCCTGACAAACCAGTGAAAGACTCTACTTGATTTGGCAGATTTCTTTGTATACTGGAAATAAACAGAAGGAAACTGAATGTTTATCAATCACCAACTATATTCCAAGCATGTTACTAGCTCCCTTGGTACTGACTGCAAGGTCACCAAGCAACTTTCCATAAAGGTGAGTGGGCTGGAGGAGAGAGAGAATGAAAAACCCCAAAAGAGTGACCAGCTAAATCGAGCACTTCAGTCCACCTGGCATTTATTCTTTCTCCTTACTTCCCAACAGGCATGCCAGTTCTTCCTCATTCTGTGCTGCATTGGGGTAGTGGGAATCAGCACCCCTAAACCTAATCAACTCAGTAAGAACAGGGGAAAAAACCCAACTTTATAGACTTGGACATTGACAGCCAGCACCAGGACTTTAGTGACCTCATTAAAGTCATACCATCCACTGAGGTCCTGTCTGAACAGCCATTCTACAGCTTGCCTTAAATGTCAACCTTCTCAATCTCTATTCAAAATATTTTTTTTTCTTTTTTTTAAAAAAAGATTGGCATCTGAACTAACATCTGTCGCCAATCTTCCTTTCTTCTTCTTCTTCTTCTTCTTCCCAAAGCCCCTCCAGTACATAGTTGTATATTCTAGTTGTGAGTGCCTCTGGTTCTGGCATGTGGGACGCTGCCTCGGCACAGTTTGATGAGCAGTGCCATGTCTGCACCCAGGAGCTGAATCAAGGGAACCCTGGACCGCCGAAGCAGAGCTCGTGAAAGTAATCACTCCACCACGGGGCCGGCCCCCAAAATATTTTTTCTTTATTTATCATCATAGAAGGTATTTCTCTTCTCCTCTGGGCATCCTCCCCCCTTCCTCCCGAATTTTATTTCTTATTTCTAACAACCTAAAATGAAAAAATCTATTTGGAGCTTCACATTTGGCAAAAGCACTTTCACATTATTATCTCATTTGATGCTTAGGATCACCTTCTGAAATAGGCAGGACGAGTTATCAGCCATTTTCATATGTGGGAACCAAAGATCCAAAAGGTTACAAGCAGTGACTCAGTGTATGGGTTACAGCAGTGGTTCTCAAGTGGGGACAACTGCTCCCACCCTCAACACCCGGGGGGAGGGGGGTGCATTTGGCAACATCTGGAAAATTTCATTTGTCACGACTAGGGACAGGAGGTTTGCTACTGGTATCAAGTGAGTAAAGGCCAGCATCCTTTACAATGCACAAGATAGCTCCCTATACCAAAGAATGATCCAGCCTAATATATCCACACTGCCGAGGTTGAGAAATCCTGAGTTAGGAGGAGTAAAATGAATCCTGTCTCTACCACTTATTAGCTTAAAAAATTTATTAAACATCTCAAAGTTTCAGTTCCCTCATTTGTATGAAAGGGAATAAATTTATTTTTAAATTTATATACTGTAAAATTCACTGCTTTTGGTACACAATTCTATGAAGTTTGACAAACACATAGTCATGTAACCACCACCACAATCAAAATGCAGAACACTTCCACCACCATAAACCTTCCTTCATGCTGTCCATTTTCAATCAAACAGCAGCTCCACACCTAGTGACCGAATGCTCACCAACCCTATAGTTTTACCTTCTCTATGATGTCATATAAACATAATCATACAATACGTAGTCTTTGAGGCTGGTTTATACACTTAACATGTTTGAGATTCATATATGCTGGTGTATGATGTATCAGTGCTTCACTTCTTTTTATTGCAGTGTAGTATTCCATTGTATGGATATACCGCAGTTTGTTTATCCATTCATCAGTTGAAAGCATTTCAGCTATTAGCAGTTTTTGGCCATTATGAATAAAGCTGCTATAAATATCTGCATAAAGGTTTTTATGTGAACGTTAAGTTTTCATTTCCCTTGTGTAAATATCTAGTCGTGGGACTGATGGACTGTATGGCAAGTGTATGTTTAAATAGAATGAACTGCCAAGATGCTTTTCAAAGTGGATGTGCCCTGCTCCCTGCTGTATTCACAACAGCAATGTATGAGCCAGCTGCACTCCATACTTAACTTGAACTTGGTATTGTCAGATTTCTGATTTTAGCCATTCTAATAGATGTATAGTGGTATCCAGTGTGGTTTTAATTTTCATTTCTTGAATAACAAATGATATTGAACATCTTTTAAAAAAATTAAGAACTATTTTTTGAGCAGTTTTAGGCTTACTGAAAAATTGGGCAGAAAGTACAGACAGTTCTCACACACCCTCTCCCATTCACTTTCCACTCCCCCACCTCCTCTCACCAGATTCCCCTATTACTAACATCTCACGTTAGTGTGGCACATTTGCTACAATTGTTGAGCCAATATCCACATGTTACTATTGACTAAAGTCCATAGTTCACACTAGGGTTCACTTTTTGTGTGGTACATTCTATGAGTTTTGACAAATGTATAATGATCTGTATCCACCATTAAAATATCATACAAAACAATTCCACTGTCCTAAAAATTCCCTGTGCTCCATCTATTCATTCGTCCCACCCTCCTTCCCTCAAAACTCCTGTCAGTCACTGATCTTTTTACTGTCTCCATAGTTTTGCCTCTTCCAGACTGTCATATAGTTGGAATCATACAGTATGCAGCCTTTTCAGATTGGCTTCCTTCACTGAGTAATATGCACTTAAGGTTCCTCCATGTCTGTTTTTGGCTTGATAGCTCATTTCTTTTTGGCACTGAGTATACATAAGGATTGTATGGATGTATCACAGTTTATCCATTCACTTATTGAAGAACAACAATGGGAATTTTTCCTGTTTGAAGCTATGTCATCTGATAATAACAGAGACATTGAATTTTCTTTCACTCACTGTTACTATATCTTTTTCCATTCTTTTAGCTTTTAATCTAACTTCATCATTATATTTAAAATTACTTTCTTATAGAGAGTACATATTTTTCTTTTTTTAATCAATTTGATAATGTGTGTCTTTTAATTGCTGTGTTTGGACCATTTACATTTAATTCAATTCTTGTAATTAATGTATTAGTATTTGTTTTCTGTTTGTACACTCTGCCTTTTTCTCTTCTGTTCCTCTTTACTGCCTTGTTCGGACTTTTTGAATATTTTCCAATATTCCATTTTAACTTATCTATTGGGTCTTTTGACAGTATCACTTTGTAATAACTTTTTAGTGCTTGCTTGAGGGATTATAATATACATCCTTAACTTTTCACAATCTATTTAGAATATTTTACCACTTTTAGTAAAATACAGAAGGCTTACAATAATAGAGATCACTTTACCTCCCCTTTTGTTGTAAGTGTCATATGTATTACAACTACATACACTCAAAAACCAATCAGTATCATGAATATTGCTTTCAACAGTAGACATACTATAAAGAACTTAGTAAAAAACCAGAACATTATATTTATGCACTTATTTACTATTTCTGTTGCTATCATTCCCCTTCAGTCTGATGAAATTCCTTTAGTATTTTAGAGCAAAGCTGCTAGCAATGACCACCCTTAGTTTTTCTTCACTGAGAATGACTTTCTTTTGCCTTCATTCCTGAAAGAGAGGTTTTACTGGATATCAAGTTCTGGGTCAGCAGTTTTTTTTCAGCACTTTAAAGGTTTTCTTCCTCAGTCTTCTAATCTTCATTATTTCTGATGGGAAACCCTTTGAGTCATTGATCCCTTCTGCATACTGGGCTTTTTTTCCCCCCCTTACTGCTTTCAAGTTTTTATCTTTAATTTTCAATAGTTTGGTTATAATATATCTGAGCATGGCTTTCTTTGAATTGATATTGCTTGAAGTTCACTGAGTTTCTTTAATCTCTAAGTTTATGTCTTTAATCAAATTTGAGGAGTTTTCAGCCTTTCTTCAATGATTTTTTTCTGTACCCCACTCTTTCTCCTCCTCTTCCTGGATTCTGATGTCATAAATTTCAGACCCTCTAATATTGTCCCATAGGTCCCTGATGCTTTCGTTCATTTTTTCAATTTTTCCTCTTCTTTTGGATAAATTGTGTTGTTTGAATAATTTCTATTGATCTACTAAGTTCACTGACTCTTCCGTTTCTCCCTTCTGCTCCTAAGCCTATCCAAAAAGTTTTTAATTTCAGACATTGTATTGTTCAGTTCTAAAATGTTAATTTGATTCTTTTTTAGAGTTTCTATTTTTCTGCTGAGAACTTCTATCTTTTTATTTACTACAAGCACATTCAGTTTTATCTCTTGGATCATAGCTATAAAAGCTGCTTTAAACTCTTTGTCTGATAAATCCATCATCTGGGTCATCTTGTAGTTAGCATCTATTCATCTTTCCTTTGAGAGCTGTCAGATTTCCTGGTTCTTTATATGTCAAGTAATTGTGGGTTATATTCTGGATATATTGAATATTATGTCATGAACCTCTGGATCCTGTTAAAATCCTTCAGCAAATGTTGATTACTTTTTGTTTGTTTGAGTAATCGACCTAGTTAAGTTCTTCCCTGCATTCTGAAGAAGATAGTTCAATGTCAACTAAGTTTTCAATAGTTTATGTTGAGTTATTTAAAGGATAGTCTGGGACTTGAATGACAGTTTCTACTATAGTTCAGTCCTCAAAACCTTGTAGTGTCCCTTTGGGTTTGATCTACACATGGGCAGCTTAGAGGTGAGCTTGGGACTGGTGTCGATTTACACACAAATTAGGGAATCCCTTTTTTCAGTTCTCTCCTCTCCAAGATTTCCCTGGGACTCTCTGGCTCCCAGGGTTCCCTTTTCCCAACATATTGCCTAGAAGTTCAGGGTTTCTCTAAGAACTTTAGTCTTCTACACTGTCATGCAGTTTCACATATCTGGGACCGCCCTTGGGGCTTAGTGGCAAGAAAAACGAGAGAGAAAAACAACAGTGATTCCCCCACACACTCTCTAGAACCCAGGGACCCCTTTCCTGGTTCCTCAACCATCTTGGTGCCTGTACCACTGCCACCATTACTGCAACAGAGCAGCTTTGTGACTAGGGCTGGCCTGAAGGTAGGGCCAAGAGAGGAATAAAGATAAAAAAAGGGAGGAAATCTTTAGTTCACAGGGAGTCCTTTTTCTCAGTTCTCTGGCTAGAAATAAGGGGTTTCTCTTGGAGGTTTTTTTTTTTGCTGTTGGTTTTCACTGAGCCGTCCTAGGACTCAGCCCATCCACAGATCAAAGCCAGGAGATTAAGGAGAAAAAAACACAAACAGTGAATTCACTGCCATACCAGTTAGTCTTCAAATTCTGACTTCCCTCCACAACCTGCCTGCTCTCATTTACTTTTCAGAGTCCTGAGCTGCGTTGTGCATTATCTCCAGAGTTTCTACCTGTAACCGGTGGAGAGACAGGATGGAGATGACTTACTGTTGCATTTTAACCACCACCAGGTATCATTCACCACATCTTAAAATGCAACTCTTTTCCTTTAAGGCATACAGTATAGATACAAATATGGATTTGGGAGGCAGTAAAAGGCATTCTGACAATATCATTAAGTGCTCAGAAGATTGGATATTGTACCAAATGCTCTTTAACTGATATATTTAAATGCACCTAATTAAAGATAAATGCACATCTGCCAAGGTAACAGCAAAACAGCAGCCTATTCTAAGACCCTGTAAAATAATCAAACAAGAATCTCCAGACCTGGTTCGTGCTTTCTTCTCCATCTTTAATACTTACAAATACTTCAAACTGCTAGTACCAGGCTCTCAAGTACTTATCTGTGTGTTCTACCCACCAATAATTATTTTGAAACCATGTCAGCTGGCTCAGAATTGTGTGGCCTATGAAAACACAAGGCCACTTTTCAATGCAACAGTTTTCCATTTAAAAACACTTTCAAAGAGTGTACTCTTCAACTTCAACAAGATGCCTTAAATAACAAGAAACACACAAATAGCCAGCAAGGCAAGCTGGCTCAAATAACAAAATTCAACCTAAGTCAGGTCCTTCCACTGAACTGAGAGCTGTCCAGAACTGAGCACCAAGTCTCAATGGAGGAAACAGAAGTCTATTAAAAGTTAAAATGTTTTAGAGTGAACACGAAAAGACACACGACAGGACAGCACTGGACCTCAAGCCTTCAGAATGAATTTAGCTTATCTATTTAGCAGCTTGTAATTTTATGATACTGGGATTGAGCTCTCTCTCCTGTTAAGGCCTGACGCACCCCGTTTTTGTGTTCGTTTCACATTGAGGAAGGGACCTGAATAGGTGGCAGTTCATCACAGTACTTTTTCTTTCCACTTATCTGGTTAAGGAAGCCCTATATTAGAAGAAACTTTACCCAGAACCTAATAAAACTCTCTTACTTTAAAGAAGGGAAAGCAAGCTCAGAGGTATTGACTTGTCCAAAATCACATATTTAAGTAAAAGACAAAAGCAAGATTATAACATTACATTTTCAATTTCACATCACAAGTTCCTTCCACTAGTCCATGCTGCCTTCCGAGCAAGGGCAAAAACTGGGAAACTTCTGAAGCAATGGCACCTGGGAGAGGCTGATCCAGGCACCAATGACAGATGCACTGGCAGTCAGAATGTAGGTGGCCTAGGGACGTGATATTTTAAAAATCTTTCTGCCCCCACCTGATATTACCTCTCTGAAAAAGAGCTGAATATAAAGACTTCTCATTTTATCTATTCATAAAAATAAATAAAAGTAAATGCTCATTGCCATGACGCAAGAAAACGTGGTCTTTTCCTTTGGTGCCACTTGTTTTCTTAACCTATGGTCATCAATAACATAGCAGAAGTACACCTGAACTGAAGAACAAGAAGACAGGCCTTCAAACAAGAAGTTACATGTTTGGTCTCATGTTTCATCCCTATGGGGAAGAAATATTTTATTTTTCCCCACTGGTGAAAAACACCACATGCTTTTCCTGATTACATCAATAGCAGAAGGTAATTCAGACACGTCAGTCTTAAAGGCTAAACAGGGAGAAATTAAGAGGAAGAAACAATGGAGGCACTGTTGTCTCTTGTCCACAAGCAGAAAGACCTGTAACAAGAACAGGCATTCATAAGTGCCAGGACCCAACTGATGGGCAATGTGATTAGGTGTGCTTCTAAAGCTAAGGACAGATCCTGATTTGTTCCCTTGACCTAACACTGCATTACATTTCTGGAGAAACCTCCCAACTCAGGCAATGACCTGTCATATTAGACTTCTCTCATGCAGTTACCAAAGGTCAGTCCCAGGACATAAGTTTCACTACCTCATCCCAAGAGGCATAATGAGGCCTGGAGATAGGACATCATAACCAACCCTGGAAATGGAGCACCTTCCCTCCTCACTGCTGCCTTAGCTCGGACAGTGGAGGTGGAGGATATATATCCAGTCCTCAGATTGATTTCCTCAGAGTCCAGGCCATTGGCTCTGATTACTGGTGACACAACCACACACACACACACACACACCCTCCTCCACCTTCCCCCTCCCCTTACTATCACCTTTGGCTGCAGTTCATCCAGAAAGGACTCATCAAAGACATAAAGGCAACAGTAAGTGATTTTTTTTTAAATAAAGGCTAATCAACTAAACAGCTTTCCAAAGGTGCTAACACTCTGAAGCTACCGCTCAAGTGCGCACCTTGAGTTTTAGAGGGTAACACGTCTACAGTAGACTTACTCAGTCTCTTACCTTTTCTTTCCCTCTCCTCATTCTCTTCCATTCTTCAGTAAGTGGCCATATTAGTTGAATACGTTACAATTAAATATCAGGAGAGTTTAACCTTTAAATTTTTTAAAAAAATAAATTTTTAGATCCTTGTGAAATTCAAAAGACCTTTTTCCCCTAGAAGAAAGTTACCTCCAGGAGAAAAAACTCCACACAGTGGCCTTCCTTCTGTTCTTCCTCCTTCCAATGTTCTCACTTATTTATTCTACATGCATTTACTAAATGCCTACTGTGTGCCAGGAGCTGTGACAGACTCTGGGAAGGATACAAAAATAATAAAACATTGACCCTGTCCTTAAAGAACTCATATCTCACAAGGGAGAAGAATAATTGAACACTGCTAGGCATTTATATGTATCAGTTACCCTTTGATAACGCTACTTAATTTAATATTCATAAAATCACTGTGAAGTGAGGATTATTTTCTCTATAATTAAAGCTGAGAAACCTAGGGCTCAGAAAGGGTCAGTAATTTATATAAGTTCATGAAACAATCAGCACAAATATCCTTTACATTATTACTCGGAGGCAGATACATGATAGATATACTAAGATTAAAATGTAACAATGAAGGGTCGGCCCAGTGGTGTAGCAGTTAAGTTCACGCACTCTGGTTCGGCAGCCCGGGGTTCGCCGGTTTGGATCCCGGGCACGGATCTACACACCACTTGTCAAGCCATGCTGTGGCAGGCATCCCATGTATAAAGTAAGGGAAGATGGGCATGGATCTTAGCTGAGGGCCAGTCTCCCTCAGCAAAAAGAGGAGGATTGGTGGTGGAAATTAGCTCAGGGTTAATCCTCCTCAAGAAAAAAAAGCAATAATGAAAACAGCTAACATTTCCTATATATTTACTATATGCCAGGCACTGTTCTAAGAGCTTTGTACAGTTTGTCTCATTTACTTCTCACACCGACTCTGTAAGACAGGGGTTCCTGCTACCATCCTGCAGCAGCATGGTGTACTGGTTAAGAAATCAGACTCTGGGGTTAAACCACTGGGTTCAAATCTCACCTCCACAACTTACTAGATGTATGTCTTTCAGAAAGTTAATCTCCCTGTGTCTAGGATGCCATTTGTGTAAAATGAGAGATAGCATTACTGTATAGTATGAAGATTAAATGAGTTAATACATTAGAATACTTTGAACAATGCCTAAGGAAGACATATTTCAGGAAGAGGAAGCAGCTCAAGGTGGATGAATTAGAAGACATGATTCCACTTATATGAGGTATCTAAAATAGTCAAACACATAGACGTAGAGAGTAGTATGGTAGTTGCCAGGGGCTGGGGGCAGGCAGAATGGGGAGCTGCTAATCAATGGGCATAAAGTTTCAGTCAAGCACCGTAAATAAGCTCTAGACATCACTGTACAACACCGCACCTACAGTTAGCAGTACCGTACCATGCACTTAAAAATTTGTTGAGAGTAGATCTCATATCAAGTGCTTCACCGCAATAAAATTTTAAAAAATAAAATATAGACTACAGACAGAATACTGCAACCTCTTCCTAACCCTCCAGGTTTTTTCTTGCACTGCACTTCACTAAATTGTTTTATGAAGGAAGGAAAGGAGGGATAAAGAGAACGCCTCACTTTTTTAATGGCCTGAAAATGTTTAATCTATTTAGTAAAAGGAATCGGTGGTATAGTATTTCTTTTAGGACATGAAGTTTAAAAGTGGAAGAGTTAAAGATCTTAAGTCCCAAAGTATAGGCAGTTCTTACTCAAAAAAAAACTGCTTGATAGGACTTGAATATTCCATCAATATCTAAATTGAAAAACATGACATTTAAACACTGATTTTACTAGATCACTTTATTTTAAAATTGCTATCTTTCTGACTCACATCAACATCACACATTGAAAGGAATTACAAGTTAGAAGAAACTGCACCTCCCTAGTCATTCAACTGTTTGGGGGGCAGAATCAAAGATTCTTCAAAATATCTTTTTAACCCAATAATCAACAACGGCTGCCCTTTAAAGAAAGGTAAATATTACATAAACAGCCATGACAGCTCCAGAAGCTCCAAATGGGTGAGATTTGGGGGTGTTAATCTGGTTGGAGAAGAACTAGGGGTCTTGTCTTGAAGTAATGTTGGCATTGCAAGTACACTGTGTATACTGTATGTTACAGATCAATAAACACAGCAAAGAAATTCTAAAAATGCTTTTATTCACACTTTACAGAGGATTGAGAAACACTAACCATTTTATCAAAGAATAAAAACAGAGAAGTGTGGTGAGAGTCTGGGAGGGAATAAGAAGTTGAGGGGATGGGGGGGAGGGGGCGGAATCTAAGCTCCAGGAAAGACATGTGACAAAATGATTGACTTTTCTTTTTCTAAGAATTTCTTTGGTGTAATAGTTTTTAACAACAACAAAATTGAGGATGAATATTTATCCTAGCATCAGAAAATGGGTGGTATGGTGCCTGCACCTACTGGTTTTGAGTATTAAATAATCCTTATTAATCTTTGAATATCTGATCCAAATAACTCAATTACACCTAGAGTAAGTGTGGAAATAATTTCTAGTTTGCAGAAATTGGTAAATTTGCCAAAAAATTACTTAAGAGCATGAGATTATTTGCGAGGCAATCACCTCAGGAACACTATGTAACTGGTTTTCTTGAGAAGAATCATGCAAGTAGCAGAATGAATCATTTAAAGAGTCAGGAGAGAATTGAGGAGCTCCACAGAGGGTGCCAGAGGCATGGGCCTCTGTCCAGAGTTGTCATCTTCATATTTTACAAATTCTCTTTATAAAAAGAACAACATAAAGTAATGCCCTTGATTTCATAAAAACAGGCTCAAACTATATTCATGAAAAGTAAATTTGATAATTTAAAAGACAGGAGCTAAAAGTAATAAAGTAAAATGACTCAGGTATTGTCAGTGAGTCAACCAATGTTCACTGAACACTAACAGGAAGTTACAAAAAGGGGCACTGTCTCCCCTCTGAAGGAGCTTGCCATCTTGCATATCTTAGCTGATTTATTCCAGTTCAAGAGACAAGTTCCCTTGCAGATTTGATAAAACCATCTCCCCAATGTAATCACTGAAGAATCCCTTAGAATTGTAGAATCGGGTGGGACTACCGAGGTCCTCCCGTCAGCTGTGAACACATGCAGACTTCTCACTCAACTCCGGAACAGGTCTCTCTATACCGTATGCTGACTGCCTACTTGTACGGACTCCTAGAGACATTCCCTGGAGGAGCCTCTGTCACTGCTGGCCAGCTCTAGGTGCGGGTCAAAGAAATAATGCAAACATATTTGAAACGGAAAAAACAGATATAGATAAATGTAGACATATTACCTGCTACTTTTAATTTTTCTTGATTTTTAAGAGCATTCCAGTATCTCCAAAATATTCTGAATATTAACTCTGTTATCAAGCACAACAGCCATTTGGCTTGCTCTGGGTTCCCCAGATGTGAGAAGCATGGAGCATGAAGGACTGCGCTCCAGATTGTACCCCATTAGAGATCTCCTTCCAGGCCTACTCTTCAACCCTGACAGAGCGTCCAACTAGGCTATGTCTTTTTTATCTGCCAAATTTCAGAGATCATTTGTTCTCATTATTCCCCACAGGATTAATAAAGTTTATTTGGTTCACCACCTAGTACAAAGTCAATGTTCTACAAATATCTTCAATTAAGAGAAGACTATGTCAAATTCTTTATCTGCAGAATTTCCCTACTCTACCAACCCAGTAATGCTTTCAAAGAAGAAAACTGACATTTGTTTAATAAAACATATTCCTCATGAACCCACAAAAACCCCTAGTAATCATCAGACTTTTCTAAGTGTTTCCAAATCTTCATTTTAATAATATTTTATAATTTTGCTAGAAATTAATGTCATGTCTGTAGATCTGTAATTCTTAGAATTCATTCCCTTTTGAACAATTAAGGCACTGTTTGCCTAGATGTCTTATCTCTGGATAGCTCATCTTCATGACTACTTAGAAATAAAAAAAATTTACTGATGGTGGTTTTGAGTTCACATCGACAAATTCTTTTAATCCAAGTTGGTTTAAGTTCACTAGTTGCTCACTTAAAGCAAATAAAACTTAACCACAGCAGTAGCTATCTATACGCAAAGCTTTAAAGCTTATTAATAATTATAATTCTGAATGCTTAAGACATATAAATGGGTATTATATTTAGAAAACATAATTTTGAATATGCTCCAGAACACAGTGGTCTCCTGCACAGATCAAGACTGAATAAATGATTGTGCAACTACCAAATGAATATCACAGAATTATGTGTTTGTTTTCCAACATTCATGTTTTTCTTAATCAGGTTAAGAAATTCATTTTTTAAAAATGAGTTACTTTCCCATTCTCGACATCTGTTCATTCATAATAGATAATGTCTTTTATATTTGTGGCTATTTTATATTACCTTATGAAAAAGCAAACAAAGTTATTGTCACAGAAGCCTTAGTCAGAGATCCTTGGTAAAGATGTGCACGTGGAGATACTTTGTGTTGTGTAAAATAACATCCTCAAATTCCACTTTATGTAACATACTTTGTGCAGTAAGTTAAATATTGACAATATATTCATTCATCTGAGTATCATTAATTCTTTAAAATTTAGTTATGTTGACAGTATTATTAAAGTGTCATTTATTTAGTCCTATTTATTTCACAGGATGAGGAGGAAATCTGATCTAAAAATGAAAACATATTCTTAGAACCTTCCGTTGTGTTTTTGTATACCATCACAAAAGCCTGAACTTTCAAGTTGAAATTGGCCAACTATCGACAACAAAGAGTAATGGCCTGTCATATATTTGATGTAGTAAATTCCATCTCCTTCTACCCAGTCCTAAATTTCAAGGTTAAAACCACATTGTGAAAATTTCAACATTTTTCTCTCCATTTAGCCAGGAACTAAGGATGTGAAACTAGGGAACTCACCTGTTCGTACTCATACTAATATGCAAAGCATAGCTCTACAGGTTTTCATTACTAACATGCCAGGAAAACTTATTCTGCATAGTCTGGTTCTATTCACCAATCCAATAGATACTGATGTAGAGACTGATGTCTGTCTACAATAGAGATAAAATGGGAGGAAAAATTCAGATCAGTTAATCGAACATAGATGCCAGCAACCCATCAGGCACTGGACTAGACCACAGGGAGTAAAAGGAGGAGGGCGCAACGGACACAGTCTCTGCACTTTTAAAACTTACTTACATTGTGGTAGAGAACACAGCTATGTAAAAACACAATTACAACACAAATATTAATAGCTAATATTTATTGAGCATTTATTAAGTACTAGGAATTATGCTAAGCTTTTAACAGAAAGTACTTTATCCACTGACCCACACAAGAATTCTATGAAGTAAATTCTTTGTGAAGCCAAACTTGCTAGCTCCAGGTAGACTCTATCTGTACTACTGAGCCTTGCGTATTTTTCTATTTCCGTCTAGATAATGACATATGAATATCACATACGAGATAGAGGTGGGACAGAGAAAGGCACAAGACAGCGTGTCTGGGATGGCAACGATAGTTTCACAGGTATTAAGAGTTTAAAGGGTGTACAAGGTCAAACACTAAAATGGTAAACTGGCAATTCTGGCTTAAGCCAAGTCTTCATAGCATAAGTTGATTATTTTGTTTGACAATTGAAGTTTCCACATTTATCAGAAGCACCTATATTCAAATAAGTTTAAAATATAAGACTAGAGTTTTAGTTATCATAATTTGGACTAGTGATCACGCCCCTTCATTGCTGTGAAGAGTTACAGACTGGCTTCACTTGAAACAACCCCACTTTTCTTATCCAGAATTAAAAATCTAGATCATTTAAGGATCAGAGCAACCTCAAGATCATGATACTTGTTTTTCAAATTCCCTAGATTTAATACCATCTTTTAAAATTGATCACAGCATAATATACTTACAAACGGTTTGTCCCCTAAATTTATAACCAGATCCATAATGGAAAATAAGGGGGCCTTTTATTTTTTGAATCCCAAGCTACTAGCACTGTGCGTGGCCTAGCGCTCAGGAACTACTTAACGAAATCTATTATAGAGTCAGAAATACGGATTGGGGGCTGAAAAGAAAATAAGAAGGGATTTCAAACTCTATATCCAAGATTCTCCAGGAGCAAGATTTACTGAATTTTGGAAACTGGAGTCATCACATAGATGATCTGCAGCTCAGGGAAAACTGATCCTCAGGCCTCTTTACAGTCTGGGGAAAACACAACTCTCCAACGTGTGCCAACAACAACCTCCACCCTAGCCATTTCATCTTATTTCCACTAGAAAGATATAACTATTTTAATTGTAATCCCTCATCCCGCCAATCTCCCAGCCAGGAAAGAGCAGAGCCATCAGAGCATTAGTAGCATTTGGAAAGGACACACAGCAGATAATAAGTTTGCATTCCAGTTGAGTCCACTATTGTGTGTCAATGAAAGTTTATCCCTGAAAATCTGATCATTTTTCATATACAAATCAACTTCCGTTTTTTTGGACTTGCGAGACTGATGAAGAGATCCGCTTTTGTCCAAGGTACTGAGAACAACGTTAGATTTAAATGTTTTAATTAAACTTAAAAATAATATCTAATTTTTCCCAACGACTTTAGAAGTTTGAAACCACAGGCTTGAGTCAGAAGCCACTCTAGAGAATATTTAATTACTCTCACCCACTGCACAAATTCCCTGATGCATAGATAATCCGATCTCAGCTCAAAAATTACTCAACAGGTTATTGTTTTAGTTCCTATCTAGTCATTAAGTATTTATTGAACGCCTGCTGTGTGACAGGCACTATACTATGCACTGGTGGAACAGGGGTAAACAAAACAGAAAAATAAAAACCTGCCACATGGAGATTACATTAGAGTGGAGGGAACAACAAGTATCATAAATATCAGTTAGTGAAAAGCATCATAGAGAAAAATAAAGCAGGGAGAAAAAAATTAAGAGAGTAAAAAAATAATAAAAAATAAAAATAAAGAGAGTAGAGAGTACCAGTGGTGGGGGCTGCAACTTTAAACAGAGTGATCACAGAAGAACTCACTAAGAGGAGACCTTTGAGGAGACGTAAAGATGAGGGGACAATGTGGATATTCAAGGAGTGCTTTCCTAGCAGGGCAATCGGACTGTGCCTGGAAGGGTGACTTGTGTCTTCCCTGAGGCCAGGACAGCTGGAGCAGAAGCAAAGGACAAGTGGTAGGAAGTTAAGTCAAAGAAGGAGTGGGTGGGGCAAGAATCCTACAGGGCTGCGGGCCACTGGCTTTCACTCTGAGTGAGATGGGGAGCCAAGGAGGGTAGAACTTTGAGTAACACTGAACTGGCATGATCTGATTTTACAAGAATCCTTCTAGCTGTCATGTGGAGAAATGAAGGCAGAGGTGTCAGGGCAAAGGCAGGGTGAACAGTTGGGAGTCTTGCAATGCTCCGAGTGAGAGATGGCATTCTAGATCAGGGTGAGGGCAGTGGAAGTGATGAAAAGTAGATTCTAGATATAATTAGAAGCTAGATGCAAAGGATTTCCTGACAGATTGGATGGGAGGCATGAGAGAGTCAAGAATGACTCCAAGGCTTTGGACCTGAACACCAGGAAGGATGCCCTTACCTGGTATGCGAAAGATGGTGGGCAAAGCGGGAAGCTGGGTACCAGAGTCTGGAGACCAGGAGAGTGGCCTGCACTCAGATCTACATAGCTGTCAGCAAACACAAGGCATTCGAAGCCACAAGCCGGGAGACGGCCAAAGGATTGAATGCAAACAGAAGAGGAGAGCTCCCAGGAGTGATCCCTGGGGCTTGCCAAAATTAAGAGTTCTGAGAGACGAGGGAGAATCTTCAAAGCAGACCGAGAAGGAACAGCCTAAGGAAAAACAGGGAGAGGGTGACATCCTTAAAGCCAAAGAAAGTGATTCATGAAGACATGATTTACTGTGTCAAAAGTCTTCTCTGACAGATCAAGAGGGATTAGGACTGAAAACATTCCTTAGGTTGAGCGACATAGAGGGCATGGTGATCTTGACAAGAACCATGTTGGTGGAATGCTAAGTGGAAAGGGGTAACAAAAGAATGGGAAGAGAGGAATTGAAGAGAAGGAATAGAGGCAACTGTTTTATATAAGAAAAGGAGACAAATGGGATAGTCAGTGAAAGATAAAGCGAGATAGAAAGGATTTTTTTTAAAGACGGCAAAAATAACAGCATGCGGGGGCCAGCCCAGGGGTGCAGTAGTTACGTTCACACGTTCTGCTTTGGTGGCCCAGGGTTTGTGGGTTTGGATCCTGGGTGTGGACCTAGCACCGCTTGTCAGGCCATGCTGCGGCAGACATCCCACATATAAAGTAGAGGAAGATGGGCACAGATGTTAGCTCAGGGCCAGTCTTCCTCAGCAAAAAGAGGAGGTTTGGTGGTGGATGTTTGCTCAGGGCTAATCTTCCTCAAAATAAATACATAAATAAATAAAAATAATAAAATTTAAAGACCACTTTGCCATATGTAAATTATATATACAATTTTATGCCTTCTTCCAAACTCTGTCCAGCTACAATTTTTTAGATAGTTGTATCAGTGTGTCCATACAACTAGGTTCTACTCTTTGAGTTTATTATTTGTGGATTTATACGCATCTCAGGTCCACAGGTTTTCATTTAAATGGCAATGCAATGTTCTACCACATACCTAGTCTACCTAATCATTTCCCAATCACTAGGCACTTGGAGGTTTTCCCCGAGGTTTTTAAAAATTACATATTGTATATCTATAAATATCTTTATGCAAAATGAAATTTTCTTTTATCTCCTTATATTATAATTCCTCAAGTGAAATTTCTAGATGAAAGAATACTAGCAACATAAAAGTACAAACCTACCATACTAACTTCTGTATTCTAAGTGTTTACTTTGGTATCTAACACATATCAGTAATTCAAAATAGCTTTGTTGAATTAATGAACAAAATAACAAATGAATGAAAAGTGTTAAATACATGCCTGGCTATTATCTAGAATATTCTCTACAGAAAATTATTCCAACTTATTTTATAACCAGAAAATCTTTTCCTATGGTACAACTAGCCTGAGTTTTTTCTAATTTGCTAATAAGTACGATGTTATCTTAACTTTCACTTCTAATCACTAACAAGGTTTAACACTTTCCCAAGAGCTTATTTACTAACAGCATTTTCTCTTGCTGTAAATAGTCTATTTAATATGTTCTGAGCATAAACATATTTCCTTTTAGGTAAATAAGTGTACCACAATACTTTTCCAATCTGTCACCTTGCTTTTAAAATTTCTCGATCATTTTAAAAATCATAAGATAATGACCCACATCAGTGATATAAATAAAGAAAATAACTCCATTCCTATTTCTTTAAATTTTAGAGACCTTTAAGCCTATATTGCATTAATAAGAATGACATCTAAATTTCATTTACATTATTTTTATTCATATTATTTACTCTTCTCAATTATTTATTAGTAAGTATTTCTTTTCCCTGTTTTTTTATCTGATTTGTTCAATATTAAACTCTTACAAATAGCTGGACCTACTGCTGAAACTTTTATTCTGTTCCATTCATCTCTTTTCTGCTTTTAATAATATATTACTATACCATATATAACGTATTATATGTTAATATTTGGAGGAATTACTTTCTATGTAAGTAGTTCCTGTCTTTCATTACTGTTCCCCCAATCTCATCACTGTTCCCTCAACAATCATTTTTAAAATTCTATGAAGTATCTTATAGGGATTTTAATTACTAGTGCATTAAATATATATACTAACGTAGGAAGAGCATTGTGACTATATTTAGCTTTCACAATCAAGAACTGAATGTTATCATATAACAGAGAGAGAGAGCAAACAATAGTCCTTCATCAGAAACCTGGACTTGAATCCCAGCCCTAATCCCAGCTAACAGCGCTAATTTCCCTAACCTTCCTGCACTTCCTTTAATTCATGCAAACTAAGGAAAATACTCACCTTCTTAATTAACACGTGCATACACATACAACACATACACACACAGGCAAAAAGGATGGGCTTTGTTTTAGGGTCTACATATTTTGACTTGTTACAATACCTTTAATGAGCTGCCTTTAAATAAGTATTATATACCAGGAAAGGAAGATTAGAAATTTTCACAGATAAAGAGAAAATATTCCAGACAAAAATGACAAACAGAATTCTAAGCTCCTTGCAGGAGTGAATGAATTTTTTTTTTTTAAATTGTATTTATATATATTTTTTTTTTATTAAAGATTTTATTTTTTCCTTTTTCTCCCCAAAGCCCCCCGGTACATAGTTGTGTATTCTTCGTTGTGGGTTCTTCTAGTTGTGGCATGTGGGACGCTGCCTCAGCGTGGTCTGATGAGCAGTGCCATGTCCGCGCCCAGGATTCGAACCAACGAAACACTGGGCCACCTGCAGCGGAGCGCGCGAACTTAACCACTCGGCCATGGGGCCAGCCCCAGGACTGAATGAATTTTAAGATCAGAAATCACTTTAAAAAGACAAACATGTAGAAGAAAAAAATAGTAAACTCCTGAAAATTCTAAACATTTTCTTAACATAGGATAGAAGTAACTATTATGAAAAATTTTATAAAAATTCCCAACAAGGTTGCTTTCAAGAGGCAGGACAAAGGACTCCACCAGTTTTGTTTTTTGGTGTTTTTTTCGTGTTTTCCAGCCTCCCCAACTTCACTGCTGGTGGGCAGGAGGCCTGGGGACCTGCAGGACCTCTGAGATGGTCCACATGTCTGTGTCATCTCGTCTACAAAATCACAGAGGACCATGTTACACTGACTCCACCTGTCCACTCAGAAATAATGGAGGGAGGAGTTCTAGAAGCCATTTTCCTTACGACTTTTTGTATAGTAAATATTAGAATTAGGTAGACACAGCAGTAACTGCTTCAGATTTTATCCTGATATTAATTTCTAATGACACCTATATTTCCAGAATCCTTTTTATAACTGAGCTTTAATGTTTTTTTATTTTATTTTTTGAGGAAGATTAGCCCTGAGCTAACATCTGCCACCAATGCTTCTCTTTTTGCTGAAGACTGACCCTGAGCTAACATCTGTGCCCATCTTCCTTTACTTTATACGTGGGACACCTGCCACAGCATGGCTTGACAAGCAGTGTGTAGGTCGGCACCCGGGATCCAAACCTGTGAATCCCGGGCTGCCGAAGCAGAATGTGCAAACTTAACTGCTGCGCCACCAGGCTGGCCCCTCAAGAATCTTTGAAATCCACTGTTTCATGTGTCTACAACTCATTTTCAGTCATTATATTTTTCTTTCAAAACTACAAGCAGTTGATAACCCAACATTAAATGGTTAATGTTTAGTCCTTGAATACTATGCACACAACTTTAGTCTCCAATTTTCTATGTTGTATGGATTGAGTTTTTGACATGGAGTCATAAACTAAGCCCAAAAATATAACGGAGTTTTCTATGAAAGCTACCATTATTAAAATTCTTTTTATTCCAAAGCTATTACTTTGAAGTTTTTATTAAAACTATTCATTCTTTGCCTCTTAAAAGGCAGAGATCTTTTCCACTGGGAATTGAACTATTTTGTCTATAAATAGGCATATAAAATATTAGATTACAAGACAGATCTAACATCACAGCTTCAACTGGCTCCTCACTTCCAGCCAAGATTATACTCTAAGAAATCAGTTCACATTTTTACTACTTTATTATCAACTCCTCCACCTCACCAAGAAAAGCTGCTTGCTCTCCTCAACGCTTCACATTTATCACTCTGCCCTCCCCCACCAGAAAAGCACCCTTCTCTCAGACAACCCATGTTTTTATAACTTTCGTCAAGACTGGTTCAAACCTTCATCTGTCTTGCTGGAAGTAAATCTTAGATAATATAAACTAAAACCTTGGAAGACAGAGTACTGCCCCGCCTTTAAATGACTCATTCTGTCTTTCAAGTCTGACTGTTTATGTTATGGAATTTTTACTCATCTGTTACTAGGTACAATAAACATTAAAATC
Source organism: Equus quagga (assembly GCF_021613505.1). NCBI lineage: Eukaryota > Metazoa > Chordata > Mammalia > Perissodactyla > Equidae > Equus > Equus quagga. The sequence goes on along the minus strand of NC_060267.1, from coordinate 26,534,081 downwards.
TAACGAGAATTTTATTTCCCTTGATTGTAAAAAGGTGTCAGGGTGATGATCGAGATAGCTACACCTGATAACAAGAGCTACCATTTGTCCACAGCCAGGTCCCTTCACATGCATTAGCCCATTTAATTTCTACAACAACCCTATTTTCTAAGTGCGATCCTAACACTCATTGTAGAGACAACGGAAACTGAGACACATGGTGGTAACTGCCAAAGGTTACACAGCTTATGTGTGAATGCTTAATAAACACTGGTGCTTTTACTTTACCAGCTACTGGGGAAGCACTTTACAAACAGTAACTCATTTAATCCTCCTAACTACGGTATAACACAGGTATTATCCTCATCCTTCAGATGAGGAGACTGAAGCACAAGACTTAAGACGGTCACCGAGGTAGAAAGTGGCCAGCCAGGCTGCAAGCCCAGGCATGTGTATCCAGAGGCCTCAAGTCACCGGGTGACTTCACTTTCTGAAGTAACAGTGTAGCAATTAACTGTGAGTCTCAGGTTTCTAGTGTTCAAGGATAGCAATGTTCTGTTGAGTGTTACTTTTATGCATTCTTTGGTTTGCTACATATTAAAGAGCTTAATATATAAAAAGCATGCTACTGAGAGTGCAGTGAGAGGACATAAATACTATTAATACCTACTTAGCTAACACCATGAGTTTCTAGTCTACCAGAGGAGATGAGTCATGGCCAGAAAGATATATTGCAAGGCATAACGTAGTTAAACGCCAGGGGGATGGTTTAGAGAAAGTGCTAAGGCTCAGCAGAGGCCGACAGAGAAAGCTTTCATGATAAAGCTGGGTCTGGGAGGATGAGTAAACATCCCACAGACACTTCTATCGTAGGATGAACCACACATTACTCTGCTCTCATGTTTGTCTTTCCCCGCTAGACTCAGGTCTCTTAAGAACAGGGACTATTTTTATCTTTCTCTCTCCAGCACCCAACAAAGCCATCACTCAGCAAATGGCTGCGGGAAAAGGGGGAGAGAGAATGTTATGGAAAAGCACATTCCAAGCAGAGAGATGGTGAGCTTAATGGGAAAAGCAGAAAAAGCATTTCTAAAATTTTAGGTGCTGTATCACAGGCAGTACCTCTATGCTGTCCAACTCCGGGGGCCCCGTTTTCACTGTACTCTATGTAAATGCACCCCCTTTGGGGTGAATATGGAACCCCCTGGAATTGTACAACATAGCGGCCTGATCAAAGGCATCCTTGTTCACAAGTCCTCCGCAAAGTAAGGAAATGTCCTAACCAACTTTGCTTTCCTCATTGTCACTCCTTGATGTGTCACGGCCGTGCTCTTGAAAAACTCATTTTAAAAGTTTCTATTTTAAAAGTAATGTCCCTATAATACATCCTGGTAAGGGACAATTATGCTATTTTCAGGGAGAAGTAACAGTGTCACAGAGCAGCTGAGCATGGACAGACTCCAAAGCCAGACCTCTTGGGAGCCAACTATGGTTCCACCATTCAGGAGCTTTGCGACCGTGAGAAAGTTACTTCACTTCTTTCTGCCTAATTATCTTCATCTTACAAAGAAGATAATAGTATTATCCCACTGGGTTATTATGAAGATTATGTGAATTGATATCTGCAAAAATCTTCAGAAGAGTGCCCAGAGCAGAGCAAGCCCTGAACCAACGTTAGGTATTATTTTCAGGGCACTGGCCGCTAAATTAACCGCAAATTCACAGTCTACCATGAAGAGTGACTGCTGAGACTCCCCCCAGGGCAGGACAGGGAGATGATAAAACCAGATAAAGAAAACTGCTGGTCAGATACTCGTGACCCCATGACACTGGTTAGCCTTGTTGTGAAATGAAGTTCCTGCCATGTGGCTTTTGACACATATTCCAGACCACACCGTTCCAAACAGTGGTGCTCACATTACATAAAAGGCCTAAGTATAAAGCATGCAGTACTTGCAACTTCACTGTAGAAATATCTGTAAATCTTGGCTACTGCTACTCTCTACAGCCAGGGAAATTAAATTTTACATGTGGAAAAATGTTTTGGGGTTTTCCGGTGAGTACAGATTTTCCTCCTGACAATGGAATTTTTCTTTATAGAAGTGTTGCTACTATTTAGTCTGAAGGTCAAAGGAAAGCGAAAGCTGGAGACATGAAAAGAGTTGCAGACAGGAAGGATGCATAAAGGAACCAAATTTGATGGGAAAAAGAAAAGGAAAATTGTCTCATGTGCTTTTGAACAGAGCTGGCAAAGAACGCTTGCTATTGGAGATCTACCAGCAGGTTCTACTTCATTAGATGTGTTAAAGCCAAAGATCTCAGTGTGAAGTCAGTCAACTCAGACTGTGTTCTTACTCTGAGCTTAAAACACAGGAGAGGGAAATATCGATGGATGAAGAAAAGAAATGTTTTATACAGAAGTCACATGAACAACTTCATAGAACTCATGTTAACAGACTTCTGTCATCTTACTGACAACTCACTTGAGGAGGATGTTGCAATACTACCAGGCAAACATAATTAGGTCATAATCCTCACTGTAATTCTGCAACGTCAATGCCGCCAGATATAAAAGTGGAGGGGGCGTTGCACACACAAACTGTTAATGTGATGAAACACGGAAACAGAGCAAGTCCAGGTTTTACTTTCCACATCAGTTTCAGATCAGTAGAGAGCATAGATCCACCACAGAAATCCAACTTTAAAAGAAGATGAAACTGAAAGAAAAGGGGGGAGGAGCGGCACAGAAAAAACAAACTTGATCCCCTGAAAAAATAAATTACATTAACTGATTAACTATTTAAAAACCTGGGTGATTCTGGCTAACTATGGTTACCCTAAACAAAACTCTTTGATATTAATCTCAATATTGCATGATTTTTTGATCAAACAAGATGTTACGTTTGCTTTGCATTAAAGAATAAGAATTCAAAGTGCTATTTGAAAAAACAAGGTGATATTTTATAAAGTTTTTCTTAATAGGCCATAAATACCAATTACAAGCTGCACCATACAGCTGCAAATTACGTTCCAGTAGAGGGAGTACTGGAACCAAGGCTGACAGGAGAAACCGATGTAAATCTAAGATTAATTCAACCAACACAGTGCTGTATAAAATAAGTCAATTCTCAGTAAAGGTTTTGAATACTGGTGAAAATCTGAATTTAGACACTTCTTGATATTCCCTACACAGGCACTAAATCACCACTTATAATGAGCACAGAGTAGACGCCGACACCATGGGGAAACGGCAACAGTAAATTGCGTGCTTTTTGACTACATATACACTAACAGTGTTAACAGTCCTACATTCTTGTAATGTGCCCTTTCTAGACAACTTTTTGAGTGTGTTATGCATGAGAGATACAAGGTCCCACATAACTAAATGAAGCAAACCTGTGCAAACGCACATTCCTTCAGTCCTGCTGGACCTCACCATCCCTAAAAACTTTCATTATGAGTACAACACTGCTAAGCGAACCCTTGCAAAAGGTGACCGTGTGTAAAGGAAATAAGATTACTTACAAAATAAGATTACCCTGTAGAAGAGAGTAAGTTCTAGGATGGCAAATCTGTGTCCTATTTGAAATCTGAATCTTCAGGTTTAAGAAGTTTGGGTGGCAGTGGTATAGGGCAGGGACAACGGAGAAAGTCTGGTCCCAGAACTCAAGTCAAGTACAACAAGAAAATCAACCAGAGGAACTAAAGGAACCTCTGGTGAAAACCAAAATCTAAAATAATGCCCTGTGCAAACAGGCGCTCAGGACCTGATTTATCGTAACTTGTAAAGGAAAATGAGCCCTTAAACTAAAACGAAGACAAATACCCCTGATGGCTGATGCCTCTGTCTTTTACCATCTGACTCATTTAATACAGACTAACCACTACCCTCTACTGCTTGGTCTCTGTGTCTTTTTCAAAGGTTTCTGTTGAAGGCCTCACTGACTCTTCCTATTCCAGTAATTCACGGCCACACACTATGCTCCACCCACCCTGTAGTAACCGTCTCAGCAAAGGATTTCTAATATTACACAATTCAAAGAAGCAAGGTTCAGGAAAGAAACCAAGAGTTTAAAAGCAGAACAGGAAAAGAAGAAGGAGACCAGATTCAAAGAATGTTTAATCTGATCACATCATTTACAGCTAAAAACCTCCGATGACTCTCTCTGCACAGGCATGGCCAAATGAACCCTACACAGCCTAACCCACCACCACCAAGAAAATCATTGCAGTTTCATGATCACCCTATCGCCATCCTTCACTCAGTCTGCGCTTCAAACACTGACTTTTCTGTGCCTTTACACCTGCTGTTAACTCCACCCCAAATGCCCTGTATGGTAATAGAGCAAAAGGCTCTGAGTCTTTGTTTTTTTCAATCCTAACTTTGTACCAGTGACCTTGTTATTTAACTGCTGTAAGCTGTTTCTACATCCAGCAAAAGAGACATACTTCACACCTATTTTACAGAGGTGGAAGGATTAAGTGAGATAACATATGAAAGTAGCAGCAGGATGCCTAGGACATACTGAAGCACTAAAGAAATACCAGCTTCTTTCCAGGCTCCCTCTACATCTGTTGAACTCCTACTCGCCCTTCAAAACTCAGTTTAAATATGTGTTTCTGTAAAACTGCCTCAATTCTGTGTTCTATTTTCTTCCCCCCAAAAGAATCAATTGCCCATCTGTTGCTTCCCAGGGCACTTAGAGAAACCTCTATTGTATTTTAATTGCTTGTTGAAGGTCTTTCTGTTGCATTAGAGTATAAATACCCCCAGGGTAGGATTTTTATCTGTCTAATACTGTCTTACTCCAAATCTGACAATCAATAACAGAAGCTTAATTAGCATTTGCTGAATAAATAAATGAATGATTTCATTAAACTACTACAAACTAAAACCCTTAGTTGGCCTTTCAAATACTTTGAAAAAGGTTTTTTTTTTTTAAAGAACAATCCTAACTTAAAGTGGTACCCTACCAGCAATGGAATTCTCTCTTTAATGTTCCTGCTCACTATTCATTCAATCAAGAAGTGCCTCTTTTGGGCTAAGAATGTATCAGAGAACAAAATGAACAAAAATCCCTGTCCCCATGGGCCTTATATTTACCACAAGTAAATCTGTGGGAGAAAGAAATTATCATTGCAAACTTGTACAAAAAAGAGATCAGAAGCCCTGTTTTGTTATTCATCCACATTTACTAAGTATCAAAAAGACAAAAAAAAAAGAAAAAAACAAAGAAGCTCCTGACCACACATAAAATTTAACTACTTCAAAAAGGTAGTAAGAAATTAACTCCCATTTAGTATCCTAAACAAGCCAAAGTGATGTAGTGTCCCTAAAAAAGATGCTCATGTTAAGGACCCACATCCTTGTAGCTAGAGACCTATTTCCCTGTAGAAGTAACTCTGTGACTTCTCCTTTGGGAGGTTAGCAATATCTGTGAGTTTTAAGGATTTTACATGTACAATTACCTGCTTTCAACGGATCCTAACATCGTGGTGGTGGTCAATGTGGCCTATTCTAAAGCCTGTTTACGACCTTCGAACATTCTTCATTTTATAAGTGAAGAGGGGCTTTTATGAAACTTTGTGTCAGGACTTCTACTCTGAGAAGTGTTGTCCCCAGGTGAGAGAGAGAGAGGCCACACCAGGACTAAATTAGGATTACGTCTCAACTGGGCTGTTCTGTCAGCCACCCAGGTGCCACAGCACGAGGCTGTGAGACAGAGGTGTCCCCGGTTCCTGCACACCCCCCTTTCCAGGCTTCCCTCCAGCTTCAGCCTCTCTGTTGCATGCCCCTTGTTCCCCCAAGCACACCCTATGCTTTCCTTCCTTGATTCATTCCTCGACTCAGAAAGTCCTGTCCTCATTTCTGCTGTTAAAATACTACTCACGCATCAACATACCATTTCCATCAGGAAGAGCTTCCGGCTTCTCTCTTGGGGGATACCGGACCCTCTCTGAATTCATCAGCCCTCTCTGAGCGCCTTTCCTGTAGAGTCCAGCAAGTTCTATCTAGCTTTAGTCCCACCCTGTCTCTCTTCCTGGAGTATAAACTCCTCACCTTTCTGCTCACAACTTTCCTATCAGATCAAGGAGGAAACATAATATCCAAACACCCACCACTTGCCAGAGCTAAACACTCCAGGAAGCCTCAGGCAGAGATCTCTGCCAATATCATTCAATTTCAAAATCACAAATAAGGTTCCGACTTACTGAACAAATTTTGCTGCCTAAAATGATGTTATTTCTATGTCAGAAGAAACACAAAAGGCGGTCCAGGTGTTCCAAGTAGAGAATGCTAAGAATACTGAGAAAAGAAGCCGGATCATTGGACTTTACCCACAGGTTATTTGCTGCAGGGTCCTGAAGGCTCAGGGAGGGCCTCCACAAAGCGGTTTCATTTCAGCTGTACTTTTTGGTCATTTTGGACTTTAATGTGCCAACTTAACATTTTCCTGAGAGCCTTGCCCGGCTACACTAAATAACAGTACAATAAACAAACAAAAGGGAGGTCAGTGATGACAGATTTTGGATATAAAGTGCAATGAGCTGGGTTTTAGGCTCATGGTTCCCACATGTGGAGTGGTACAAACGGGGCTCGCTTCCCTTAGGAGTCTACAGAGAAGGGATGAAAAGCAGAAAATCAGACAAGCGGGGAACAGACAGATCATCAGGAGCCCCAGCTTTAAAGTGCTTTCATCAAGGCCCGGCCACAAGGAAGAAACACTTCAACAGCGCCCTAAAGGAAACAAAAAACTCAACTATAAAATGCAACATTATGAAAGCGTCAGCGGTGTGTCTTAGAAAAATTACTAGTGAGATTTCAGTCTCAACCCCACACTTTCCCTCAAAAGTGCTCTCTAATAATACTGAGCACATTCCAAATAGCTTTCCTCTGCCAAGAACTTGCCAATTCTATCTCCCCTGTTCAGCAGCCAGGGTGAAAAATCAATGCCAGGGGAACCTTAATCCCTTCGTTTTTGAAGTAAATTGCAAACATCTATCTTGCTGGGCATTTATCCAGAGGGGGAGTAGCTCCTAAACGAATTTAGGAAGTGAACATGACCTTTAATAGATAGTTTGGTTCCCAAGGAGAAAGCAGGAGAGACCAAACAAAGAGGAGAATGGGTGAATACGGATTTAAAGGAAAAAGTTGAGAAACAGAGGAGCAAGAAATTCACTTGGGAAAAGGATGAAAGCAAAAGGCAACACAAAAAGTAAAAGCAAAAGGAGAGAAAAATAATATTCCAACTACAGATCAATGACTGGAGAAGGAAAGAGAGGAGGAGCAAAGAGCAGTTTTCGAGTCCAGAATTACTTGATTAACTTTTAAAATTCTCTTACTGTGACTTTAAGACTGACTGGGTTCGGAATTTGGAAGCCTAGAAAAGGAAAGGGACTAGCCGTGGAGAAACAAAGCAACACAATGCAGGAAAGAGACCTTCCCTCATAAGTTCTATCTCGGCATCAGGTAGGGGTGGATCAAGGAAAAGGCTGGTGATGAGTCGGGTTCCTGGAAGTGCTCAGAGAGGCAACCACCACGCGGATTTACTTGTCTGTGGGCGATCAAAGACTCCACGTGGGCTGGGAGAAACCCTCCCCCCAAAACCCGGGGGTGCCTTGGAAGCCGGACTAACAAACAGATGGGCTCTTGGAGCAAGAGATTCTTATGACCCGGCAAGACCCGACGGGGACCCCAGAGAGGCAAAAGGAAAGCAGCGATAAGAGTCAAGGGCGGTGACACCTGGGGACCCCCGGCCGCCCTTCGCGGAGCCCGAACTCACCGATGCCGAGCCCCACGACCAGGCGGCCGGCGAGCAGCGTCTCCTTGTTGGCGGCCGCGGCCAGCACCGTGGAGCCGGCCGTGAAGAGGGCACTGGCCAGCAGGATGGCGGCGCGGCGGCCGCAGACGCCGTTGAGGGCCCCGCCGGCCAGCGCTGAGACGGCGGCCGCCCCCACCGTGCTGGACACGAGCATCTCCTGCCAGAGCGCGTCCAGGCTGAGCTGCCGCTTGAGCAGCAGCATGGCCCCCGACACCACCCCCGTGTCATAGCCGAACAGGAAGCCGCCGAGCGCCGAGAAGACGGCCACCACGTACACGAAGGCGGGGGTCTCGTCCTGCTGGAACTGCCGCCTCGCCGCGCGCTCCAGGTCCCCGACGCCGCCCGCGCCCGCGCCCTGCAGGCTGGCGCTCGACTCGGCGGCCGCCAGCAGGCTGCGCTCCCCGGCCGCGCTCGCCGCGTCCGGCTCCTGCTGCTTCCTGCGCCGCTCGCCCATCAGGCTGCTCAGGCTCCGCAGCGTGTACTCCACATTCTCGCTCGCCTTGCGGGACATAGGGCAGGGGCCCGGGGCCGCCGGGGGGCGCGAGGCTCCGCGGGCCGGAGGGCTCGGAGGGCTGGACAGCCCCGCGCGGCCAGGAGCAGCTCCGCCGCCTGCTCCTGCCGCCTCCCGCTCCGCCGCCGCAGCCGCTGCGGGGAGAAAGTTGCTGCCCGCCGAGCGCCGGCGCTGCCGAGTTGGAGCCCGGCGGGTCCCCACTCCAGACTCACGCCCCGCGCCTGCCGAGCTGGCGCTGCGGAGCCGGCGGGAGGCGGGGCCGCGGGTCACGTGCAGCCCCGGGCCGGCGGGGCGGGGTCGCGGAGACGCTCCGCCCCTCCGTGGGCTGTGCCGGTCTTGGCCCGCCCCAGACCCCTAAATCCCACCCTCCCGGTCGAGGGCGATCTCTGAGCTAGCTCCTTCACGGAGGTCCGTGGGGTCTGTCGGGAATCAACCCCGGCCTGGGGCTGCAGCTGGGGAGCTGGCCAATGTGGGGATGCCAGGCACTAGGCTTCCAGACCGAAGAAACTACCTCCGATGATTGCACGGTGAGGGAGAGGAGAGACAGAATCCCTCAAAACGTCCTGAGCCGCCTTCTAACAGCCTGGGGACGGCCAAGGCTGGAAAGGGCCTAGGAACAAATATCCTGGTATGGTACATAGCAAGGACCCGTCCCTTCCTTTTATAATATTGTGACATAAATGCGTTTGCTCTGAAGCCATTTAGGACTGTGTTCTTCCATTTCTATAACCAGTTTCCTCTCCTGAGCCAGTCTCTCCTCGATTTATACTTATTTGAAAGGCACGATACATCCTGATTCTTTGAGGACAGAGATAACGGATCTCCCCAGGTGAATGAAAAATCTCCTATGGATGCCTGACGTGTAACAGAAAATTCACATGTACGCATTCCACTCTTGTATAACCAGGGCGTTCCTACTGTTAGAAAGTAAACCCAAGAATCAGATTTTTGATTTAAGAGGCCATTTCTACCTTCCTCCTCCTACACGCTCGCCAGAAGGAAGGATGTCTTCTGCCCTGGAGCAATCTGCACTGTTCAGGGGCAATTTTCACTGCCTCATTTGCTTGAAACAAAGCAAAGGTGGCATTACCTGCGATAAATTTTTTAAACGGTTGAGTTTAAAAAATTGCCACTTGTCAGTTCTTTCCTCTCTTTGATTTAAATCATTTGTAAATCATTTTATACAGTTCCACTTCAGAAGAGAAACAAGACTTTGTTCCTCTGATTTGCTTTCATTCTTCGGGCTGAGGGCAGGAGGTGAAGCGTCACATGATTCTATCCTTTACTATTTCAGTGTGCTTTTATTTCCCTTATTTGAGCAAAAGATTTCTTAGCGTGAGGCCTGTTTGTCATGCAGTCTAAAACTTTTTCCTTTTAGAGAAAAGGATTTTTGTCGTCCCTGTTTCGATAAAAAGTTATATTAGGATTTGTCAAAATTGCTTTCATTTGCATTATCAATCATGATTATCACCATAGACTTTCCTTTCTAGCAAGGAAAAAGGAGTTAATGAGCTCAGAGGGCTTAACTGTTTAAACTTATTGTGTGGCTTTAAAGCAAACCTCTGTCATCATTCCCAGGGATCAGTTATACGGAGAGAGCTTTTCGTTCTGGAACAATGAGCTCTTTAATATTCAGGCTTCAGAAAAGATTCTGGGGAGCGCGCGCCCCTTTCCGTGCCTGCTACTGTACGGATAGTAAAACTGCGCCACCTGGTGGTAAGCCGGTTCACCATTTCTGAAGAGAAGGCTCCCCAGAAGAGAATTAGCTGATAGTGTTGACAGTTTCTTCTTGCTGAGGTGAAACTAACTGCCTTTTCCTCCTAGCAGGTGTGGTGAACACCTTGGCTCCTGAGCATCCTTGCTGGAAATTCAGCTTTTCTATTATGGAACGCTAACCTGCTTAAAATGGTTCTGCTCCGTATCATCAGCGTATTTAAATACGTACGGTCACATTACATCTGAAAAGAAATATGACTTGGAAAAAAGGCATCAGAGTTAAACAGCGTTCTGGGACCTGGAGGGGAGCCAGGTTCAATTTAGCACTACAGCGTGAGTCTAAAATGGAGTTCCCTGAAGCCTGCCCCAACTGCAGATTATGGTGAAATGGAAAGCCCGTTGGCTGAGAATCAAAAGACATGAATCCCATTACCATCACTGTTTTACTGTCCAACTTTTGACAAACCACTAGATTAGTTTGTGCCTTGTTTTCTCATTTGCAGAGCAGATAACGGTGCAGCAACTACTCATTGTCTAGAGTAAGCATGAAAAAGTGTTTTGGAATATAAGTAATTGCTATTGAGAATAAATAATAATTAAAAGCATCATTATTGATTTGCAAGGTGAGTTCAAAAGCCCCAGTTTTAAGTACATTTGCTTTACAATCTCCAGCAACACTAAGGACCCATGGAAGAACAGGGAAAGAAGAGAGAGAAGTTTCAGCTGTACTGCTACAGATCCTGAATATCAGGCAAAGACCTTGGTCATTAATTCAATAAAATTGTTGTTGTGATTATTTGCAGAGGATGGTAGGGCTGGAAGCAGTTTTGCCTTTATGTTTATTGGATGTTTATTTTCAATTTCACTAGTAATGCATCCTTGCTGTAAAGCAGTCTAACAATAAAGATAACACAAAAGTCCCTTCCCAATCATCTCTCCCGCCACAACAGTCCTCTTTCCCCAGAGATAACCACTCCTACCACTTCAAAATGCATCTTTCCAGAACTTTCTCTATGCATTTATATGTACACAGTAAAATATAGAGGTTGTTTTATTTGTTTGTTTTTGTGTTGTTTAGATTGCAAAAGAAAGAAAACTCAAGTAAAACTAGTTTAAGCCAAAATCATGGCAGAGAAGGAGAATTTATTGCCTCTTGTCTTCAAAAAGTTTATAATAGGCTGGTTTCAAGTACAGCTGGATGTAGAACTCAAACACCAGGATGTCACCAAGACAGACTTTGCTCCATCTCTCCACTCTGCTTCTTGCTACTTAGGCTCCCTTCTCAAATTCCACGTGGGGGCCAAATGGCTACAGCAAGCTCCAAGCTCTATATACTATTCCACTCAGGTATGAGGGGCAGAAACAGGGCTTCTTTCTCTGAAGCCCTAGCTTCTTATCGTATCTAATTGAATCTGTCAATTACGTGCCCATCCCTGACTCAATTACCATGGCTAGGAGGCTGCAGTTTGATGATTGGGGTAGGGCAATCAGTTCCCACATCTTGAGCTGTTAGTGGAAGGAAATCATATGGGCCGAGATGGGGGGGGGGGGGGGGGGGGTGGTTCCCATAAGAAATCTTGGGTACTATTTTGCCAGAAGATAGGCAAATAAATACTGAGCAATAAAACCAACAGATTTGGGTTGACATAAGTAACTAGTACAGTAACAAGACATAAAAGGCAAATAAAGTATTTCAAGAAGGAGGGACTGGCTAAGAGAATCACATATATTGCATAGAGATCAAAGAGAATAAAATCTCATATGAAATCATTGAATTTGACTGTTAGAAAGTTAATGGTAAAGACCAAATATCACCATGGTGACTATAGTTAATAGTTAATAATATATTGTATATTTGAAATTTGCTAATAGAATAGATGTTAAATGCTCTCACCACAAAAAAGGGGTAACTACGTGAGGTGATGGGTATGCTAATTAGCTTGATTGTGGTAATCATTTCTCAGTGTATACATATATCAAAACATCACATTGTACACCTTAAATATATACAGTTTTTATTTGTCATTCGTACTATAATAAAGCTGGGGGACAAAAAGAGAAAAAATGTCAATGGTGACTGCTGAGAATCAGAACATTGTTTTGATGGTATTATGTTCAGAAACCTAGTAATGCCAGAATCCTGCCCTACTCATCATTCCTCCTTTCTCTCCATATAATAGACAATAGCAGCATCAGAATAAATATATTATATTGTTAATAGGCACAAAGATAAAGTGTAGGTCCCGTGGCTTAGTTATGAAGTATAATAATAGGCGTTTAGCACTTCCCCTCAAATCTTGTCTTTCTTTGACTTGCTCCAAGGAGGAGGAGGAAAGAGAGGGGCTGAGGGAGGCAGGAAGGGAGGGTGAGAAAAAAAGATGGTCAGCATGTCGCAATGGACAATGCCCCATCTAGATCTACTTATTACAGGGAGATAGGAAGCAGAAAACACACAAAAGCATGAGGCATGGGTGATATTCTAACACACATTGACCCCGCCCACTAATAACCATGACTCATCTAGGAGAAGACCCTGTACCACAACACGACATAATATCATCTCTTCCTCCTTTGGGTGGCTAGGGTTGCAATGCCCCCTCCCCCTCAGAGACTTTTACGAGAGCAATCTCAATTAAGGGGAAGTTAGTGGAAATAGCAAACATAGGCTGCATTTTCCAGAAGTCTCTTGGTAAATGTAATAAAGGAGAGAATAGCTTAAAGAGTTATCAGGATCATGAGAAAGGGTGGAGATGTCAGGCATGACTTGAATTTATTCAGGTACTAAGTGAAAAGAAGAAACTGACAATTTGAGAAGCTGAATGATTGATAGAGCAAAGTGCCAAAGAAGACAGGGAGGGCGCGAGCAGCATCCTTAGGGGAAAGGTTAACCTAGCCATGGGGAGAAGGAGGTATACTTCTTCCTCTGAGGAAAAAAGCAAGCCCAGAAGAATAGCAGGAAAGAAGAACATGGTACTAACAAGAATGGGGAAAGAGTTCTGTTAAATGGATAACAGTTGGGAGGAGGGGGTAGGAATGGAGTGAACCTGGACACAATAGACATTGTAGGCAGGAAGACCCAAGTTCATATCTTCACTCTGCTACTTACTTGCCTGTGTGACCTTGAGCAACTCAACTTACTTATTCTAAGTTTCAGTTTTCTCTCTGTAAAATGGGGATGATAATACCGTATCAGTATTTATGTGGTTTTAATTCTGAGTAATAGAAAATCCATACTCAAACTGTCTTATACACTACAGAAATGTATTATTGCATAAATGTCCCCAGGTGAGCAGCATCAGGAATAGTGGGATCAGTCTTGGAAAAATGGTATCAAAGATCCAGATTCTATCCTTTTCTCCACTCATCTATTCTCAGCGTGTTAGTTTTTCCCTCTGCCGGCTTCCCCAAAGTGCCAAGAGAGCTCTAACATTTCCAACTATCACATTTTTCAAATGTATACAGAAGAGTACAGTGCCTAATCCCTATCCTCAAAAGTAATATATCCAAGTAGTAAGAGACCCACATGACCATGTATAAAAACACCTAAAAATACAAAGCGTTGTGTACCAAATTGTTGCTAGAGACAAAAATTTCAATGGAGCTCCACTTTGATTGCTGAGTGTCAAAATATTCTTTATTGACCCGGATGAGTAGCTGCAAATGGCAGCAGTTATAAACAGCAAAACTTGGCTTGCAATCAAGAAATCCCTTAATTAAACAGCAGCCAGTAATCTGAAATGAGAGCAATGGGATATATTTGTTTCAAAGTGGAATCGCTAATGAAACTAACAACTCATCTTCTTTAATTGAGAAGCGATGGGTTTGCTGGGGTACTAGTTCTTCAGCCAGTCTCAACCTTGTGCTAGCAGAGGAAAATACTTCTCAAATGTTTCTTGTAACCTGATGAGCTCCTTACTAATCACTTTGTTTTAAACAATTCAATAGGTTCTGTTTTGCATTTTGAATATCCAAATTGTAAACTCAATTGTAATAGTGGCTCTAAGTGAAGTTGCAAGCCTGGTAATATTGTGACCCTGATTTGCCAAATTGAGTGAATTTATCATATTAAAACTAAACGAAATATCCAACTGAAACAATTAACTTACGCTTTATAGTTGACGAATGAAGTTATTTAGATAAATTGATAAATTCCTCTCTCCGTATACTATCCTCTTAACTCAGGAGAACCAAACATTTTTAATTTGATAACACAAATTGTGTTAACTTATAGTCCATCTAAGTTGAATGACATTAACAAAAACTGTTTTGAAGGATAGTTTTGTCTTCCTAGCCAGTAGTACTTGCAATGCAAAATAAGATCGTTTAAACTAACTTATGCAAAAATATTTCAGCAAGAGTGGCCAACCTCTGTTTCCAAAAGAATGCTATTGTAATTTCCTTCCAGATTGTCTCTCACAACTTTTGCAATGTATACCATAGAACATTTTTATATTTCAGATATACTAAATGACACTTGAGTAATGCTGAACCCACTTTCACGTCTGATTTTCATGTTGAGTCAATAAGTGTGGGACAGAGAGGCTTTATGGTAGAAGTAGGAGCATTTACTACTCTCTTCCTCTGATTTTCTTAAACTGGGCACTCTTAGGAAATGTGTCTTCAAAAGTGTAGTTAGAGAGGTTTGATCTGCAACTCAGCCCACAATTAAAGAAGAATGTCCTTAGTAAATGAGAGCCCTGTTCACCACTATCTTCCCTGTGTCTATCACATTGCTGGCACATATAGGGGCTCAATAAATATTTGTTGAATGAATGCATGAATGAATGAACGAACAAGTGAGTGAGTGAGTGAGTGACGTCAGTCTGTATGCAATCTGTTTGGCTTGGGTCCATACTCATCACTTTCCACTTCGATACATAATATTATGAAATAACAATAATTTGAGATAATACAAAAAGTGCCTGTGTAACATGCCACCTGACATCAACCCTATACATAGCCCAGGTGGCGTCAGATTTTAACTGGTCAAATAAAGCATGTTTTTTCTTAAGAAATACATAGCATAGACTATAGATTTTAATAGAAGTATGTGAACTGTTTCTTGAGCATTTACTCAATGAAAAGCATTTTACTTGGCACTGTCCTCAGTTTTCATCCCTAGGGGCAAAACACTGCGTGCCCATATATAAACATATCTGATCATATAAATCATTATGTACCAAATTATGGAAAGTGACAAATTCTGGTTGAATTCAGAGGAAGAGAGAGAAGAGATTGATGAACTAAAATTTAAAATGGCATTTTTTTCTCCAGTTCAAAGCAATAACATAAAAAACAAAATTGTTACAATAGAATTATTCTTATTCCTAATTGGTACCAAAATTGTTGATGAAATGTCAACTGACTAAACTAGAGAGTAAATCATTTTGTTTTGCTTGGGTTTTATAATCTACTTCGTTTTTGCATTTGTCTGGCCGATTAGCGATCACTTGTCTGTTTCCCCATTAATTTGGGGAGCCCTAAGTTACAACCTTGTGTGCTCCCTCCAAATTAACAGCCATCTTACCCAGCTACTCACTAGGCATGTCATCACCCTGCTTATGACTCTGTGGTTTTGCATATTATTCTAAAGAAAAATTGTCGAACAAAAGAAAAACTGCCTAAATCCCAAAACATAGAATAAGAATACACACTTCGAGGGACCGACCCTGTGGCCGAGTGGTTAAGTTCTCGCGCTCCGCTTCGGGGGCCCAGGGTTTCGCTGGTTCGGATCCTTGGTGCAGACATGGCACTGCTCATCAAGCCATGCTGAGGTGGCGTCCCACATGCCACAACTAGAAGGACCCACAACTAAAAATACACAACTATGTACCGGGGAGCTATGGGAGAAAAAGGAAAAATGAAATCTTTAAAAAAAAAAAGAAAAGAATACATACTTCGAAAATCTTTGAAAAGAAAATCTTGACAATTTTAAAGCTGAAAGCTGTCAATATACTTATCACTCAATTGTCTGTCATGTTGGAAAATTACTCTGAACTCTATGGAGAACAAGAAAGACATGAACTATTTTAGCAGCTCTTCCCAATACCAAAGAGCAAAGAAATCTCTTAGATTACAATACAAAAACAAACGTGTTTCTGAGCTCAAGAGCTAAGATAATTGCATTATTTTTTCTGAGTCATTGAATTGTTGTAAGAGATGTTTGGATGAGTATACAAAAATTTAGCAAATACATTGTAGTCACTTGTTAGTGATGACAGATATTCATCAGGGAGTGATTTGGTAAGAAAATAAGAATGCAACAGTGCACTGATGCTGACGAGAAAAACAAAGTCAATCTCTTCTGTATGATCTTTGTTTTGTAAAATTGCCATGAAATTTCCATGCAAGAGCCCCAGGGTAATCACAGCTATTTCTCGTAGACCTACAGGCAAGCAGTCTCAGCTTTCAATTATCATTCTGATGGATGAGAGACTCACAGTGTGAATGATAGGGAGAAAAGCAGTCAACTATATATACTCATAATTTTATACTCCTTGTTGACATTGAAAAATAAGGCTTCAGATTTCTATTATAATTTAAGTATGTAGCAAAATTGCTTTGTGTCTTTTACTTTTAAAAACTTACATTCTTTTTAGATTTTTCTTTTTAAAACTGTGTTCTAATACCACCTGTGCTTTTTTTTATCTTCCAACTTTTTGTGGATGTTTATCATACTTTGTGATCGCCTCACACATTGGGACACTGTTTCTCTGTTTGGAGAATGGCCTGCATTATGAGTCTCTCTTTGTCAAAATAGAAGCCAGAAGCTCACTTTCCCAGCATTCCTTGGAGTTAGGGGCAGGGATGTGACCCAAGCTCAGCCAATCAAACACATGTGCTCAAGACTTTGATTGGAAGAGAGTATCATGAAGAGGAGGCTCTCCATGAAGTCCGTCCTACTAAGAGCGGCAGAGACTGGTAGAGGAAAGACACACAGCCTGAAAAGATGGCAGTAGCAGGCCTAGTGGGGTGTACCATGTCCAAACCTGGCAGCGGGAGCTGTGATGTCTTTACCCAGCAGCAGCAGCAGCAGCAGGGTCTGCTCTGCAGCAGCCAGGATGTGGTTGGAAGCATAGCCTCCAAGTATGATTCTCTGACTTTTGCAAAATTTTGTGATTTCGTATATGCATAATGTATGACAGCCATAGCACAAACACCAGGAAAGAGGAAATGAAAGTATACACTTGAAATGTTCTCATACTATACGTGAAGTGGTATAATATCAGATATTACAGATGTATACTATAAAACTTCAAGCAATCACCAAAACAACACAAAGAAGTTAGAGTAATTCAGTCAACAATGGAGATAAAGTGAAATTAAAAAAAAAAAAAAAAAAACCCAAAAGAAAGCAAAAAAAGGGAAATGAAGAACAGGTGGGGAAAATAGAAGAAAAATAGCAAGATGGTAGATTTAAGCCCAACCATATCAATAACCACATTGAAGGTAAATAGTCCAAGCACACCAATGAAAAGACAAAGATTATGAGATTGAATATAAAACACAACTCAACCATACGCTCTCTACAAGAAACCAACTTTAAATATAAAGGATATGTTAAATATTATATTTATTAATTATATATTGAATATAGAAGCATGGGCAAAGATACATCATGCTAACACTTTCCAAAGAAAGCTAGAGTGGCTATATTAATACAGACAAAAAAGATTCCAAAGCAAACAATAGGATCATTTCATAATAATAAAGGAGTCTATCCATAGAGATGACATAATCCTAAAAGTTTAAGTGTCTAAAAACAGAGCTTGAGAATATGTGATAGAAGTGCAAGAAAAATAGACAAAACCACAATAACAGAGATTCAGTACTCTACTCTCAATAATTGTTAGAACTAGAATACAGAAAAATAGTGTATCATAAGTAGATAAAAGATCTGAATAACACCAACAACACCATTAACCTATTTGATGGAGAACACTCCACCCAACAATAGCAGAATACATATTCCTGTCAAGTATACAAGGAATATTTACCCAAGGTAGACCATATCCTGGGCTTCAAAACTAGTGTTAATAAATTTACAATGACTGAAGACATTCAAAGCGTATTCTCTGACCACATGGAATTAAATTGAAACCAATACCAGAGAGCCTCCAAATATTTAGAAACTAAATAGCACACTTCTAAATAAACCGTGGTCAAAGAAGGAATCAAAAGGGAGATTAGGGAGTATTTTGAACTGAATGAAAATGTAAACACAAAAACTCAAAATTTGAAGCAACTCTTAAGAACAATTCGTAGCACCAAGTGCCTATAATAGAAACAAACAAACAAACAGAAAGGTCTCAAATCAATGACCTCAGCTTCAACCTTCAGATACAAGAAAAAGCAGAGCAAATGAAACTTTAAGTAGAAGAAAGAAAATAACAAAGGTCAGACTGGAAATCAATAAAATGGAAAACAGAGGATCAACAGAGAAAAATCAATGAAACTAAAAGCTGGTTCTTTAAAAAGATTAATAAAGTTGATAATTTTCTCACTAAACTGGCCAAGGAAAAAAGACAGAAGACACAACGTACCAGTATTAAGAATGAGAGAAGTTACATCATAATACATTCCACAAATATTAAAGGAATAATAAGGAAATATTATAAACATTTTATGTCAAAAATTTTGATGAAATGGACATGTTTCTTGGAATAGACAAACTACTCAAAAAGAAATAGATAATCTGAATAGTCTTAGATCTACTAAGAAACTGTAATTTAAAACTTTTCCACGAGGAAAATTCCAGGCCCACCTGGCTTCACTGGTGAAGTCTACAAAATATTTAAGGAAGAAATAATATGATTCCACACCAATTCTTTGAGAAAATTGAAGAGGAGAGAATACTTCAGCATCATCTGTATTCTAAAATCAAAGGCATTGTAAGAAAATTGCAAAGCTTTCTTGTACATAGATGCAAATGTTCTAAATAAAATTTTAGCATATCAAATACAACAATATATTAAAAAGATAGTACATCATGACCAAATGGAGTTAGTCCTAGGAATGCAAAGTTGGTTTTACATTCAAAAATCAATCAGAATAATTCACTATATTAAAAATTTATTTTAAAATAAGCCATATGATCATCTAAACAGATGCAGAAAAATCATTGGAAAAAATACAATGTCCATTTCTGATTAAAAATAAGAAACTCTGAGCAAGTTAGGGATAGAAGGGAACTTTCTCAAGATGATAAAGATCACCTACAACTAACATTATATTTAGCGACGAACGCTTTATTCTTAGAATCAGGGACAGCGTAAGGATATCCCATGTCATCAATTCTGTTAGGGGAGAAAGGATAGTCTTTTCAACAAATGATGTTGGACGTTTGGTTATCCACATGCAAAAAAATGAACTTTGATCCATATGTTGCATTAGATACAAAAATTAATTCAAAATGGATCATAGACCTAAATGTAAGAACCTAAAACTAAAAATCTTCCAGAAGAAAACCTAGGAGAAAAATCTTTGCTACCTTGGGTTAGGCGGAGTTCTTAAATACAGTACCAAAAACACAATCTATGAAAGAACAAAATGATGAATTGGATTTCATCAAAATTGGAAATTTCTGCATCTCCAAAGACCCTTCTTAATTAAACTTGTTATTTTTACATAATGGTAGATTCATGTGCATTGTAAGACATAACACAGAGAGATGCAATGTATCCTTTACCCAGTTTCCCCCAATGGTAACATTTTGCAAAACCACAGCACAATATCACAACCAGGATATTGACACTGATATAGTCAAGATACAGAGTGTTTCCGACTTCACAAGGATCTCTTATGTTGTCATTTTAGAGCCACATTGACTTAATGTCGGAGACCACTAATCTGTTCTCCGTTTCTATAATCTTGCCATTTCAAAATGTTATTTAAATGGAATCGTACACTATGAAAACTCTTGGTATTGACTTTCTTCACTCAGCATAATTCTCCGGAGATTCATCCAGGCTGTTGTATGTATCAATATTTCCTTCCTTTTTCTTTCTGTGTAGTATTCCATGGTATGGTACACCACAGTATGTTTGATCATTCACCCACTGAAGAACATCTGGGTTGTTTCTAGTTTTTGGCTGCTACAAATGAAGCTGTTAAACCATTTGTGAACAGGTTTTTTGTGTGAACATAAATTTTTATTTCTCTTAGATAAATGCCCAAAAGTGTAATTTCTGGGTTGTATGGTTGTTGCATATTTAGTTTCTCAAGAAACTGCCAAAATGATTTCCAGAGTGGTTGTGCCATTTTACATTTCCACCAGCAACATATTCATTCTCTAGATCCTCATTAGCATTTAGTGTTGTAGCTTTTTTTTTTTTAGCCATTCTTATAGGTGTATAGTGATATTTCATTGTGGTTTCAATTTGCATTTTCTTTTCTCTTTTTTACTCAACATTTTATTTCACTGGAAAAATCTATATAAAGAATCAAATCTGGTTACCTTGAAGGAAACATTTACTACAGCTTAAACGTGAAGTGAAGAGGTAGGGTAAGAGTATACTGCTTTGGACTAGCTCTGTCACTACTTTACCTCTTACTCCGAGGCTCTGTGCAGTGGAGATCACAGGTGTAGAAGAGAATTCTCCGTTAGCCCTCTGGTAAGGCCTTGAGAGCAGCTGTGACATCCGCTTTCTGGCCCACAGACCGCAGAAATCCTGAGAGCTGCCGTGGTAGCTACGGAAAATGTTTGGGTAAACAGAATGCAGAGGGGACTACACTGGAGTCTTCAGCTAGCCACACACAGGCAGGAACACTTCAGCTAGGGAGGAAAATATATAATTTATCAAAAATTAGTTCTACCATATATCTTAATCCTCTGGAGCCAAGACCTGCCCCTTACTTACATTCACAAAACCCCTGAGTGAACCCAGGACGGACAGGGGAGCAGTGAGATGGAGCCTCGTAGATAGGACGTTTCAGTCCCCTACTTGTACGTGAACGAGAAGTTAAAGGTGGAGGACAGCAGATACCTCATTTGCTCGTTTTGTGATAGGACAGAGAGGAATCACTGGAGGAGAGAGAAGCAAGACTTAGTCCTGAATTAGTCTCAACTCCTCACAAACCCTAAGAGATTTTTGAAAGCTTGGACCAGTGTCCTGCGTCCTTGAAAACCAGTGTTAACAAGTGGCTGATCTCAATGCTTTGTTGCCATGGAAACAATGTGGCTTATTTCTTTTTTTTTCAGTTTTCCTCTCAAAATCCATGTGGATAAAGTATTGGGTGGAGAAATTACCAAATAATTGAGGTATAGAGGAAGGGCCATATGGAGAGGACACTACACCAGCTTCTTGGCCTCAAAGAAGGTCCTGAGGTGACGCATCTGCCAGATACCAGTGAGGCTGAGGATGATGGTCTGAGTGGGGACCACCACAGGACCCACTTGTTGGTGCTCTTGCTCGTCAGACCGAAGCTCTCATGGCTGCCCCAACACCTGCCATAACGAGTCCTCCACCCACAATTTGCATTTTCTTAAAGGGTGATGATGTTCAACATTTCTTGTGTCCTTATTTGCCATCTGTACATTGTCTTCAGTGAAGTATCTCTTCATGTCCTTTGCGTGTTTTCTAATGGATTGTGTTTTTACTCTTGAGTTTTGAGAATTCTTTATATATTCTAGATAATAGTCTTTTTATGTTGTTGGATATGTGGTTAGCAAATATTTTATCCCAGTCTGTAGCTTGTCTTTCCATCTGTTTGACAGAGCAAAAGTGTCCAAATTTGGGGTGGCACGGTGGCATAGTGGATAAGTTCGCACACTCCGCTTTGGTGACCTGGCATTTGTGGGTTTGGATCCCGGGTGTGGACATACACACTGCTCATCAAGCCATGCTGTGGCAGCATCCCACATACAAAATAGAGGAAGATTGGCATAGATGTTAGATCAGGACAAATCTTCCTCAAGAAAACAGAGGAAGGTTGGCAACAGATGTTAGCTCAGAGCAAATCTTCCTCACCAAAAAAAAAAAAAGTTTCCAATTTTGATGAAGTCCAATTTATTACTTTTTCTTGTAGGGATTACGTGTTGGTTTTGAGTCTAACAACTCTTTATTTAGCCCTAGGTCTCGAATATTTTCTCCTATGTTTTTTCTAAAAGTGTTATGGTTTTATGTTTTACATTTAATCCGGTGATCCATTTTAAGTTAATTGGTGTATAAGATGTGTGATTTAGGTCAATATTGATTTTTTTGCCTACTCCAGCATCCTTTTATTGAAAAGGCTATCTTTCTTCCATTGAATTACTTTTGCACTTTTGTCAAAAGTTAGTTGAGCCTATTTGTGGGATCTGTTTCTGGGTTCTCTATTTTGTTTCATCGATTTACAGGTCTATGCCTCCCCCAATACCACACAGTCTTAATTACCACAGCTGTCTAATAAGCCTTGAAATTGGGTAAACTGATTCTTCCTAATTTCTTCTTCATTCTGAAATAGTTTTAGCTATTCTAGTTCCTTTCCATTAAATTTTAGAACAATTTTGTCTATATCTATAAAAAAATCTTGCTGAGGGGCTGGCCCTGTGGCGGAGTGGTTAAGTTCATGTGCTCCACTTTGGCGGCCCAGGGTTTCGCTGGTTCGGATCCTGGGTGTGGACATGGCACCGCTCGTCAGGCCACGCTGAGGCAGTGTCCCACATGCCACAACTAGAAGGACCCACAACCAAAAAAAAAGATTGGCAAAGGTTGTCAGCTCAGGTGCCAATCTTTAAACAAACAAACAAACAAATAAACAATTTTTTAAAATCTTGCTTGAATTTTGACAGGAGTTGTGTTAAACCTGCACGTTAATTTTGGAAGAATTGACATCTTTACTATGTTGAGTACGTTGAGTCTTCAAATCCAGGAGCACAGTTTGTCTTTCCATTTATTTAGATCTTCAATTTCTTGCATCAGCATCTTGGGGATTTGGTCATACAAGTCCTGTACATGTTTTATTAGATTTGCATCTTTAAGTACTTCATCTTTTTTGAGTGATTGTAAATGGTATACATTTATAATTTTGGTGTCCACATTTTCATTGCTAGTATATAGAAATATAATTGAGTTTTGTATGTTTATCTTGCATCATGAAACCTTGCTGAGCTGACTTATTAGTTCTAGATGTTTTGTCATAAGACATTTTTAAGAGAATAAAAAGACAAGTTACAGACTGGTAAAAAATATTTGTAAATTTTATATCTGATGGAAGACATAGCCAAAATAAAAACATTCTTGAAATTCAATAATAAAGTAAACAACTCAATTAAAAGATTGGCAAAATAACGGGAAAAACACTTCACCAAAGACTATATATGGATTTCAAATATGCATATGAAAAGATGCATAACATACACTAGTCATTAGGAAAAATCCTTTTCTTTTTGGTGAGGAAGATTGGCCCTGAGCTAACTTTTGTTGCCAGTCTTCCTCTTTTCTTTTTCTCCCCAAAGCCCCAGCACATAGTTGTATATCTTAGTTGTAAGTCCTTCTAATTCTTCTATGTGGGATGCCCCCAGAGCATGGCTTGATGAGCGGTGTGTAGGTCCATGCCCAGGATCTGAACTGGCGAACTCTGGGCCGCCAAAGCAGAGCACGTGAACTTAACTACTGTGCCACCGGGCCAGCCCCACCACTAGTCACTAGGGAAATGTAAAATAAAACCCACGATGAGGTATTACTACATATCTAATAGAACAGCTAAAAATAAACCTACTGATGATATCAAGTGTTGGCGAGGATGTGGTGGGCCTGGAGCATTCATCTGCAGGTGGGGATGTAAAATGATGCAAGCACTTTTGTGAAAATAGCTTGGCATTTTCTTTAAAAAGTTAAACATACACCTAGTATATGATCCAACCATTCCATTTCTAGATCTTTTCTATGGAGATGAAAGCACATGTCCATACGTTTTGTTAATGTTCATGGAAGCTTTACTTGTAGCAGATGAAAAAGGAAAACAATCCAAATGTCCATCAACAGATGAACAGACAAACTGTGGTACATCTATACATGGAAAACTAATCAGCAGTAAAAAGTAACAAACTATTGGTATATGTTACTACATAGATGAATCTCAAAATCATTATGCTGAGTGAAACAAACCAGACAAAAGTAGTGCATGTGGTAAAATTCCATTTATATAAAGTTATATTTAATACAAACTAATCTATTGGAAAAGAATATTGGTTGCTGGGAATGGTGTTGAAGGAGTGGGGACGGCAGGAAGAGATTTCAAAGGGTTTTGAGGAAGCATTTGACATGGGTGGTTATGTTCATCATCTTGATGGTGGTGGTGGGTTCTCAGATATACACGTAAGTCAAAAGCTTCCCAAATTGTACACTTTAAATATATGTAGTTTAGCGAATGTCTACTACACCTTAATAAAGCTGTTCTAAAAAGCTTAAATATTTATGTCATATTAAAAAAAGACAAATACTTTTTCTATTTTATATGCTGACTTTATTATTTTAAGCATCTAAAATCTTTTCCTGTGAAGATGGGAAGGTTAGGGGAAAGATAGAAAGATAGAAAATGTTTAGGTATCATCACGAAGCTGCCATATCACCCATTTTCTGCCAGCTCTGTATTCCTCATGTGTGAGAAAATTAAAAGTACCAATATTTTTTAAACCACTGATCTTTGGATTCTTTTTTTGTTTGTTTAGAAGCAGTTTAACTCAAATCCTGACTGATTTAGAAGTTGTACCTGAATAGTCATACTAAACCATTAAAATACTAAAAATTGAATTAGCATTATAATATCCAAAGAGTTGTGTGTCCTAAGAAATAGGAAGTATATATCTTAAGTGTAGAATTCTTTCCAGATCAAACATAACCAGAAAATCTATGTACAAATCTTAAGTGCTTAAAAATTATGAAACCCAATCATGTGACATAAGCAGCAGAATAGGGCTACGAGACTTCTATGAGTAGGCGGAGGAATCAGATAACTGTAAATTGAACCCAGTGATGTCATTTATGTAAGCTGTAAATCATATTGACAGAGGAGTACAAGCAATGCCAAACCTGTTCCATCAGTAGCTAACAAGAAATCAGTCACCATCAGAGCCAAAAGCTCTGGTTGTGAAACCAAGCAATGATACAGTGATGCTGAAATTTGCTTGAGATGACATAATTATTTCCTTATCAACTAACCATCTGTCAACTACTAAAAGAATTAGAATTAGTTACAGAAACGTTAAAGACAGTAAGAATCATATTAACATTTTCATGTTATGGAATCTGAGGGTATTCGGAATGTCCTTGTAATAAAAAAAAAAATTGGCCTTTTAGAGCAACATCTGTCAAGAATTTAATTCTAATTTAAAATGAGTAATTTTGGGATTGATTTAGAATTTGGTGTTAAATTCAGCCCCTATTAAATGCAATATCAAAACACTTAAGAGAACTTGAGTTAAATTATTTAGAAGTTTAATTTAATTTCTTTATAAAAATTAATTTTATACTTTATTTTGCGTAAGTTATAAAATCAAAGGACAAGAAAATTGAGTATTTCATATTTATAAATATAGTACAAAATATTTAAAAATATTAAATGGGACCTATCAAACATTATTCAGAAACTGCTAAAATTTACTAGACTTTAAAGTAGAATAGGTTTGTGTGTTCAACTTAAAACTTTAAAGAAGAACCTTGATAAATTTCAAATTTTAATATCAAAGGAAATCCTTGGATGATCTCTTTTGTACTGAAAAACTGTTCTTGAGGGTATAAAAATCTCACATTTAATAAGACTTTCCTGTTTTCATTATGAACTTTGTCCCACATTCATATTTGTCTCTTAAA
This sequence comes from Equus quagga, assembly GCF_021613505.1. Classification (NCBI taxonomy): domain Eukaryota; kingdom Metazoa; phylum Chordata; class Mammalia; order Perissodactyla; family Equidae; genus Equus; species Equus quagga. Next base: position 26,508,258 of record NC_060267.1, on the reverse strand, counting down.
TACTTACATTTTTAGCCTACAAATTACCCTGTCAGAGAAGTTTCAAGAACATTTTCAAATTCTCAAGGTTGCAGAAAACTCTGTCTACCTGGGTGTTTCTTCTATTAGACTCGGAGTTTCATGAACGCTGAGATTGCTTCTTATTCTTTGTCTTCTACTGACTTGGTAGCAAGCTTGGCACAAAGCGGGTTCTCAGTCAGCGCTCAGCAGGAACTCAGTAATAGCTCTTGACCAAATTCACTTGTTTTTCTTCACTAGAGCTCTTCCCTAGCTCTTGTACACAATTAATCCCAGGATGAGGACCCTTGGCTCTTGTGAACATATCTCAGAAGGCTTTTGGCAGTTTAGTATCTGACTCCCCCTCTGATGTTTGGAATATCTGCTATTCTGCTGGTCTTAGTAGAGACATCTACAGTAACCAAAAAGGCCAGACAATAGTTGTGCATAATCTCTGGCAGCTGCACCATAGACTCATGGTCTAAGCTAAGTCAGAAGAAAGGCTATGGGAACACATACTACATTTGCAAAACACAACCTGAGAACAAATGTTTGCCTTTTCCATTATATTTTACATCATATTATTTAAACATTTTGT